>NW_012122376.1:6725230-6731848 GCF_000951035.1 Colobus angolensis palliatus
AAACCCAGGAGGCGGAGCTTGCAGTGAGCTGAGATCCGGCCACTGCACTCCAGTCCGGGCGACAGAGCGAGACTCCGCCTCAAAAAAAAAAAAAAATTATTTTATTATTATTTATTTTTATTATTATTTTTTGAGGCGGAGTCTCACTCTGTCACTCAGGCTGGAGTGCAATGGTGCGACCCTGGCTCACTGCAACCTCTGCCTCCCGTGTTCAAGTGATTCTCCTACCTCAGCTTCCTGAGTAGCTGGGATTACAGGCACGCACCACCACGGCCCAGCTACTTTTTTGCATTTTTAGTAGAGATGGGGTTTCACCATATTGGCCAAGCTGGTCTCGATCTCCTGAAGTCATGATCCACCTGCCTCAGCCTCCCAAAGTGCTGGGATTACAGGCGTGAGCCACAGCGCCCAGCCCACTTCTTTTTCTAATAGAAAGCTAACCTGCAAGAATGATACTAGTTCTCCCCAACAGAAACATATCTGGATGGAGTTAAAAGCGACAAAACTCTCTGTGTGAATGGCACATTGCACTTTTCAAAGCTCTTTGACATCCATCTGATTCTTACAAAATCCCCGTGAGCTATACTGGGCAGGTAAAATCATGTTTTCCATTTTCCAGATAAGAAACAGAGAGGCTTACCGTCTGCCCTCTGCAAGTCTCCCACCTTGAAGTCCAATGCTCTTTCCACAAGAATACTGACACCCAAAATTTACATAGCACTCTTTCTGCTACAACAACAGCAACCTAATTATTATGAACACTTTCTATGTGCCAAGTACTGCTCTTTTAAGTGTTTTACATATTTAAACTCATTCAATCCTTACAGCCCAATGTTATAGCTAGGAATACTGGGCACAGAGATGTTAAGCCACTTGCCCAAAGTCACACAGCTTGGAAGTGGTGGAGCCAGGATTTGGACCAGGATGGTTTGGCTCCAGAGTCTGTGCTCTTGTCCCTGCCTTATGCTGCTTCGCCATACAGTGGAATTCATTGCTTTATGGTCACTGCCATTTTGCTGCCACGCTCCAAGGAACTATAGCAATTGAACATTTGAGGATAATGTGGTATAGGAGCCTAGATGTGATGCCCAGAATAGCACCTGGCACAGAAGAAGCAGTCCATAAATATTTGTTGAATGTATGAAAAATAGATTATTCTTATTTAGTCTGGTGGTCACGTCTGCAAATCGAAGGGCATACCCCCAGCCCTGGGAGCTCTCTCTTTTGCCACATTTCCTAGTGTGTTTGAATCCCACTTCCTGTTCCCCATCTTAGAGACAGTCTTAAGCTCTACTGCTTACTGGATTCCAAAGGACCTGTGTGTCAGCAGGCGTCACTGCAAAACAGCATGCATTTCTAAAGTTACTCTTTACACTTCCAAATCACAGCCTGGAAAAACAATTGGCAAGCCTTACAGAACACGTGGACTTGCCCAGTTGCTTCTTCAAATCTTTCCTTTGCTGCCATTGCTGAGTAAACAAACAGTCTTTCGTTGGCTCTGGAACACTCCAGAGCCTGGAGTCTATTTTAAAGCAATCTTTAAACATTTACAGCAATTTTCCAGTCCTAAAAAAATATACTTTGTAAGGAGCTAAAGCATTTCACAATCAAAAAAAAAAAAAAAAATTCCACTTACCTCTTAAATGCTCCATCACTCTAGACTGCTGCCCACTGGTCATGCCAATAGAGTTAATTAAACCATGCTTAATTAACGTGGGTAGATCATGACCACACTGTCTGCCCAAGTCGCCCCCTCTTTGAACAAGCTCCTTGGGAGCAGCCTGACTGCAGGTGAATGCTGGGAAGTAGACCAAAGGTCATCCCCATGGCATTAGGAATCAGATTTCAGAAACAACTGCCAGGCTGGCCAAATATGGAGGACGAACACACGCTCTGTGCTAGAGCCAGCCGGCTGCCCATCTTCCCCGTGAAGGGAAGGCAAATTCTCACACCAGTTCTGCTAGATCATCCCAAATGTTTCTTCACCTCCAAGGGGGCACAAAAGATTGGCGAATATAGGTTGCAGAGGACACCTCAGCCTCACCTAGCAGGCACTCTGTCAGGCCAACAAGTGAAAGGCTGCCAGGGTGGAATTTCAGCGTTCCGCAAACGGAATGTTTTCTGATGTGATACATCATGATAGAGCAGAATAACTGAATAAGCTCCGAAGTCCAAGAGAGCTGAGTTTGAGTCCTCACTCCTCCTTTAAAAGATGGAAAACAACAGAATAGAATTTGACGGGTGTTTTGATGATTATTCCTCATGAATAGTAAGGGCTGAGTCTAGGTTCTGGGTAGACACTGATCACTAAAACAGGCATGGTGTAAAATGTTAACTTTAGGAGAAGCTGGAGAAGCATCTGTATGGGAGTTCTCCGTACAATCTTTGCAACTTTTCTGTAAATCTGAAAATAATCTAAAGTAAAAAGTTGGCCAGGCATGGTGGCTCATGCCTGTAATTGGATGAGGTCAGAAAACCCAAATCCATGTGCCCTTGGTCAGATCAGTTCCTCTCTCCAAGCCTCTCTCCAACACTTTGGGAGGCCGAGGCGGGCAGATCACTTGAGGTCAGGAGTTCAAAACCAGCCTGGCCAACATGGCGAAACCTCCTCTCTACTAAAAGTACAAAAATTAGCCAGGCGTGGTGGCATGTGCCTGTAATCCCAGCTACTCAGGAGACTGAAACAGGAGAATTGCTTGAACCCAGGAGGCAGAGGTTGCAGTGAGCCAAGATCGCACCATTGCACTCCAGCCTGGGCGACAGAGCAGGACTCCATCTCAATACCAAAAAAAAGAAAAAGAAAAAAGAAAGAAAGAAGGAAGGAAGGAAGGAAGGAAGGAAGGAAGGAAGGAAGGAAGGAAAGGAAGGAAAGAAACTCTCTGCTGTCATGAAGATTGAATTAATTCTTGCTGCTTAATTTGCTCTTTGCTCAACTTCTTTCACGTTAAACACAGTTAAAGCAGCCCAGATGCCCACCTGCAGCCTGTGGAAATGCTGCCTGTCCTGCACTGGCTGAAGCTGCTGTAATGCTGAGTTCCTTGAGTTCCTCAAGAGCTAAAGAAGGAACCTTCAAGTTAACCTTAGAGCACCAAGCGTAGCTTTAAACAAGATGTGCACATATATATGGCACTTTCCTCTGTCAAGCAAAGTAACAATAACCACACAGGGCCTGAGCAACAGACAACCTCAGCCTTTCTTGATGACCAGACCCTGGGGACGGCTCACATGCACAGATTCTCCTGTCCCCCCGGTCCTCTGTTCCTCAGATGTCCACAGTGCTGAGGTCTCCTTCAGGAGCAAACTTCATCCAGGCCATATCTTGTACACAGAGCAGGGACCCGACCAGGGGAGACCTGCCCAAGCTGGGGGAGGCGTGCCTGCTGAGCTGGCTCTAGGTCCTTCTGATGTTGCCTGCTTCCTGCTCATCTGCAGCTCTGAGCTCAAACATCAGATCCCCAGGAGTGCCTTCCCTGACACCCAGGCTAGGTCTGGGGTCTGTGCACCTGTCTTCTTGCTTCATAGCATTGATCACAGTTTCTAGAGTTGAAAATTATGTTTTTTAGGACTTGCTACAGAAACACCCAGACAACAGAAGTGTTAGAATGGAATTACTGAATGATGATATGTTTTCAAGTCAGATCATTCTAACGATAGGATTGAATGTTTTTTCTTCCTTCCCACACGGTCAGAGCCATAGATGGGAATCATGACAGTCCCACGGCCAAGGGCAACTCCAGAAAGTGGTAATGCAGGGGTTAGGGTTGCCCTTCCCTTCTGAAATCCACATGCGTGGAGCTTGGAGCCCGGGTGTCCCCTGTAGGGCTCTCCAGAACTGAACAACCGTGAAGCCCACCTTCAGCATTTGGGGCTGTGGGCTGGCATGGCCCTTATTTCACCATAGAGCTTTCTATACAAGTCATGATGCATGAAACCCCCGGAAGGGCTGTCGAGTGGAGACAGCTCTCATCACAGCATCGCCACCACCTCTTTCCCGGAGAGGGACACACATAAGCCAGGACCCTGACACTCTCAGGGACAGGTGATGCTCCCCTTGGCTGTTAGACATTCCCCCCAACTTCCCATTGGACCGTGTCCTCCCACTCCCCAGACGAGTCACCCTTTAGAGCTGTGGTTATACATACGGCTTTCTCTTCATTTCCAACCACCAGGTGGTGCAATATCTCACTTGTGCAAGTGTACTTTAGTAACGGAGGCTGCTTGGAGCCTCCTGAGAACAGCCTCCCAAGAGGCCTAAGGGAGTCTATTCCCAAAGGAAGGAGCAAGAGTAACAACTAGGACTCAGCTTGCTGCAAAAGGCACCCACAAGGGGGCCGGGCTGAGGCTCCATGGTCCCAGCTCAGTAAGAGGAACCTCCGATTAGTGGATAGAACAGGTTTCAGGCTGAGTGTGGCAATTTTCCTCTGTCAATGGCTTCTCTTCCCTCAGGAACAGAGAACAGAACCCAAGCCTACCACTAAAATTCAGAGTTTCAATAGCATTTGTGCTGACAAAACAAGAAATCACAGGATACGAAGGTAAGACTATAGTGATGTTATTAAAACGGACTTCTTGAATAAGATAAATCAGTTTGTAATTAATGCAACAATTAATTGTTGTCAAAAAGTGTCAAAAGCAAATATTGCTGAAATAAACTGCCGGCTCACTGCCTAAAGGCTCCGAGGAAAGGTCCTGTTGTGCTTACCTCCCTGCCGCCCTCATCTTCCTGAAGGCCCAGTCCTCCCAGGCACTTGTTGTCCCCCAACACCACATCTCAGGCCGCCACAGACCCTGCTGCCTCATCTGACCTTGTTTCCACCCCCACCTTCCAATTCCCACACCTTTTTCTGCACTCAGATCAGCACCCTGAACCCTTATATCCCAGGATCATCACAGAACAGACCCTTAACCTTCCCACCTTACCATGCCAGCTGTCCTTTGAGAACCTACCAGGTTCCGACCCTCTCAAGGGGAGGCTGATTTTCCTTCCACAAGCCCAGAAGATCATGGCTTCAAAATAGAGTCAGGAGGTCAGGCACGGTGGCTCACACCTGTAATCCCAGTACTTTGGGAGGCTAAGGTGAGTGGATCACCTCAGGTCAGGAGTTCGAGACCAGCATGGCCAACATGGTAAAGCCCCATCTCTACTAAAAAATACAAAAATTAGCCAGGCGTGGTGGCACGTGCCTGTAATCCCAGTTACTCCAGAGGCTGAGGCAGGAGAATCACTTGAACCCAGGAGGCACAGGTTGCAGCGAGCCAAGATTGCACCACTGCACTCCAGCCTGGCTGACATAGTGAGACTCTGTCTCAAAACAAAACAGAAAAAAAGCAAAAAACACAAAATAGAGTCAGGAACCTTGTGCACTCCCCCGTGTTCTTTCTAAGCCATTTCGCATCCCCCCACCTGCAAAACTCAATGTCCCTTAGTGCTATGATGCTGTAAGCGAGTACCCCATTTTTCTAAGAGAAAGAAAATGGTTTTAATTATTTCTTCTTTTCTCTCTCCTTTTCTCATGTTCCTCACTTCCTACATAGCTCTTTAGAAATGCAATTATAACCTTATAGCCTTGACTTTCCCTTCACCAGACACTCCCTAAGGACAAGCTTATCTGACTGTGTGTTCACTTAGAAGCTTCAGAGCCAGAAAGCTCTCCCACCAGGAAATTGCCTCAAGAGACAGCTGTCAATTTCCAACCTCAAGTACGCCCACGACAGAACTCTCTCCCACCTGGAGAGCATCTCAAGACAATGACCACCTTAGAACCTAGTTTTGTGCCAGCTGGACCGCCTGGTGGATAAGGCACTGAAGTGAGCCCAGTGGTCCCCCACCTGCTCGCTCCCTGCCCACCTGCTGTGCATGCAAAGTCCCCCCTTTAAAAGTCCCTGCTTTCTGCCCCAAAACCAAAGCAGTGCCCTCAAAAAGAGAAGCCTGTACTTTTTCCCCTAAGCTAAGCTTTGGAATAAAAAGTCACTTTTTCATGTCAGCCCTCACTCTTGTTTTTTGGTTTGTGTGTTTATTTGTTTTTTGAGACAGGGTCTCACCCTGTCACCCAGGCTGGAGTGCAGTGGCGCCATCTTGGCTCACTGCAACCTCTGCCCCCTCTCCCCCAAGGGCTGAAGTGATCCTCCCACCTCAGCCTCCTGAATAGCTGGGACCACAAGTGCACACCACCACACCCTGCTAAATTTTTGTATTTTTAGTAGAGATGGGGGTCTCGCCATGTTGCACAGGCTAGTCTCAAACTCCTGTAGCTCTTGTTAGTTGGACTCTACAAGTGGTGAGTGACTGAAGCTTTGGTTTGGTTACAATGCTACTGAGTGCACTCCTTTTACCCTCCGAGGTATCTCCTACAAAAACAAACAAAAAACCACAAAAACCTACAAAAAGCCTCACCTGGGAGCCTGGCCTCCTAGGCTTCTTGCTCTCTATTATCCCCAGACCTCAGCACCATCCAGAATAATGAGCCAAACACAGCTGACAGGCTCAGCCCCTTGATCGTTGGGTACAAGGGAAAGAATCAGTCACCGTAGGCCAGGCACGGTGGCTCAAGCCTGTAATCCCAGCACTTTGGGAGGCCGAGACGGGCGGATCACGAGGTCAGGAGATCGAGACCATCC
>NW_012122376.1:6732133-6740361 GCF_000951035.1 Colobus angolensis palliatus
AAAAAAAAAAAAAAAAAAGAATCAGGCACCGTGACTGTTGAGTTGCAAAGAATAACCCAAGACCCTGAGCTTGAAGCAGAGGAGATTTACTCACACAGATGGGTATACATGAGGGACTGCAGCTCCTGCGAAGGCTCAAAGACCATCTCCCTGAACAAGTCATGGGGACTCAACAAAGCAAAAGCCATAGAGTTTTGGAAGGAAATGTGGCTGATTGGTTTTAACCAGTCCTTCGCTTGTCAGTTTCCAATTGGCCAGTTTGAGGAGCTCAGCCTGACTGAGTGCTGAGTCTCAAGTCGGCTGAACCCAGACAGAGCTGGGTACAAGTTCACCATCAGCTGCTCTGCTTCCTCCTTAGAGAGCCCTGACTGCTGGGGTCTCACCCCCATGGTGAGTGAGCACACAGGCTCAAATCCCAGTGAAATGCGCTTTTTTCACCATGGCTTTGTACCACAGGTAGAAGAAAGCCAGACTCCTTACCAGGGCTGGTCGGGACCTACAAAAATGAGCCCTCACCCACTTCCCTGGCTGCACAGCTCACCATAATTTGCCTCATCCACTTTTCTCCAGCCACTCTGGCCTTCTTTGCTGATCTTAAAGTACAGCAAGCTCACTCCTCCCATACCTGTTACACTATTCCTATACTATACACACCTGTTACCTTATTCCAGAATGTTCCTTTTCCAAAACCTTATGTGGCTGTCTCCTTCTCAGTCCACCAGGTGTCTACAGAGAGCTGTCCTCTGCACTGCATCAAAAATAGCCCGACCACAATGACATACTACTTCACACCCACGAGCATGACTGTAATTTAAAAACAACAACAACAACAACACAAAGTAACAAGTGTTGAGGAGGATGTAGAGAAACCGGAACATTCGTACATTGCTAGTGGAAACGTAAAATGGTGCGGCTGCTGTGGAAAAGTTTAGCAGTTTCTCAAAAACTTAAACATGGAATTATCGTCTGATCTAGCAATTCCACTTCTAGGTATATACCCGAAAGAACAGAAAGCAGAGCCTCAGATATGTACATGGACACCCATATTCATCATAGCATTATTCACAACAGTCAAAAGGTGGTAGCAACCCAAGTGTCCATCTACTAAAAATACAAAAATGAGCTGGGTGTGGTGGTGCACGCCTGTAATCCCAGCTACTCGGGAGGCTGAGGCATGAGAATCACTTGAACTTAGGAGGTGGAGGTTGCAGTGAGCCGAGATCTCGGCCACTGCACTCCAGCCTGGGTGACAAAATGAGACTCTGTCTCAAAAAAGAAAAAAAAAAAAAAAAAGAATGGATTTGCAAAACGTGTTCTATACATACAATGGAATATCATTTGGCCTTATAGAGAAAGGAAACTGTGACATGCAGCAACATGGGTGAACCTTGAGGACATTATGCTTAGTGAAATAAACCAGTTGCAAAAGTGAAATAATAATCACATACAAATACTATATGATTCCACTTACATGGGGTACCTACAGTAGTTTAATTCACAGAGACAAAGTAGCAAGCTGCAGTAACGCATGCCTATAATTCTAGCTACTAGGGAGGCTGAGGAGGGAGGACTGATTGAGCCCAGGAATTCGAGGTTGCAGTGAACTATGATTGCACTACTGCACTCCATCCTCAGCGAAAGAATAAGACCCGGTCAGAAGGAAGGAGGGAAGGAGGGAAGGAGGAAAGGAAGGAAAGAAGGAAAGAAAGGTTCTCAAGGGTTGGGGAGAGGGAGAGTGTGGGCACAGAGTTTCAGTTTGGGAAGATGCAAAAGTTCTGGAGATGAATGGTGGTGATGGTTGCACTGCAATGTACTTAATTCCACTGAACTGTCCACTTAAAAATGGTTACAATGGTAAATCTTATGTTATATATATTTTACTGCAATAATAAAAAATAAATAGCCCCCTGACCGTGGTTACCATTGGAAATTTTATGATGCGTTTTTTGCCTATTAGCGCCTCATAAGGAAGCTTCATTCAACCACATCACAGCCGAATTGTTTACTGCTGATTGTCAAGTGCTAGAGCAATGCCTGGTAAACAATACATACGCAGTAAAGTCTCAAATGTATTTACTCACTGATGTCTGTTTATTCACTCGCTTATCTGACTCCTCGATTGGCTAAAAGTTCCAGAGAGTAGGGCCCTTGTTTATCTTCTCTAGAGATCACAGCACCTAAATAAGTACCAGCTGCCCAGCAGGGAGGGGCTTCCCAAATGTCTACCAAGCCAATAAAAAACCATATCCACATCACATCACGACGTGGGAGCTTGTGACTGAACTCTTGAGCTCTGCTGAAAAGCGCTATGGAAGACCTCTGTGAGATGGAGCTGGACAAAGTGCTCTTCCCCTAACAGGGACACCCGTGGGAGCCTGGACTAGGATCCCCCAAGATGGCTTCTGGTCTCCAACCTGCCACTGATTTATGGCAATGAATAAGTGCCTTGTCCTTTGGATCCACCATGCACAAAACTGAAAAATAATGGAGGTGGACCAGATTAGTGTTTCTTTCCAACTCTGATTCCAAAGCTTTTTTTTTTTTTTTTTTTTTGAGACGGAGTCTTGCTCTGTCGCCCAGGCTGGAGTGCAGTGGCATGATGTCACTGCAACCTCTGCCTCCCAGGTTCAAGCGATTCTCCTGCCTCAGCCTCTTGTGTAGCTGGGATTACAGGCATGCGCCACCACGCCCGGCTAATTTTTGTATGTTTAGTAAAGACGGGGTTTCACCATGTTGGTCAGGCTGGTCTCAAACTCCTGACCCCGTGATCCGCCCACCTCGGCCTCCCAAAGCACTGGGATTATAGGCACAAGCCACTGCGCCCGGCCCCAAAACATTTTCTTCTAAGAGCTATCTTGCATTATAAGGCCATATAGGGTAAGTTGCACTGGTGGACGGGTCGGGGGCAGGAAGCTGGATTCTCCCCTCTCCACTTCCTCTTTGTCCTCGGCCGGTCCAGGAAGCATTGCTGTTGGCTCCAGGATTTCCCAGAACCCAGTTTGAAAACCACTGGCCCAGCAGCCTGAGTGACCCAGAGTTCCAATTCTCACTCCTCCACTCACCCAAATGACCCAGGATGATTAACATTCCAAGGCTCCTTCTAAATCTACAAAACATGAGTCATCAGCCCAGATCATGGGATAATGAGGAGAAGCAGATGAACTCACACGTACGAAAAGGTTTCACAATGCTCTATGCAAATGGTTATTTCACAACCTTAAACATCACTGCTTGCTGGGATCTGCAGAGAAACAAATGCATCAGGTGCACCCTCCTAACAGCCATCCTCCAGGGGAGAGCAGCTTTTTTATTTTTCTCTTTCTTTTGAGACACAGTCTCACTCTGTCACCAAGGCTGGAGTGCAGTGGTGTGATCTCAGCTCACTGCAATCTCTGCTTCCCAGATTCAAGCACTTCTCCTGCCTCAGCCTCCTGAGTAGCTGGGATTATAGGTGTGTGCCACCACACCTGGGTAATTTTTGTATTTTCACTATGTTGGTCAGGCTGGTCTTGAACTCCTGACCTCAAGTGATCTGCCCGCCTTGGCCTCCCAAAGTGCTGGGATTACAGGCATGAGCCACCGCACCCAACCCGCTCTTTTTTAAAAGACCACTTCACCTGGATGACTGCCACGCCTGGCCAGGTGTGAAGGGGACTTCAGAGCAGGCCAGTGAAGAGCCAGGGGTTTTACAGCCTCGCCCTGACCACACCCATAAACACACACTAACCTCAAGGTCCTCTCCAGGAAAAAGTACTGTGAGATGACGCAAAGTTCCTTATTTACCGTCTTCCCCAGTGGATGGCAAACACTTTGGGCAGAGCTACAGCAGCAGAACTCAGCTAGCACATTGTTGCATGACACTGACAGCTGATTCAGAATTTAATCTTCTTTTACAACGAATTGGTTTTGCTCACAGGCGGCAAAGGTGGGGTCCCCACCCCATCCCCAGCTTCACTCGCGGACAAATCGTATTAAAGTAGAAGAGTTCGGAGGGGTTAGTATTGGCTCCCAGCATCTGCGTTCCTTTCTGCTGGCGACATAAGCCTTATTCAGCACTGTGGAACGTATCAACCAAGCCAGTTCTTGGACAGGCACACTAAAATACTATCCTAAAAAATCTAAACATAAACTGTCGATTTCGACTGTGTTTTACAACTTATTTGGGATGGATGGAAGAAGCAATGGAAGAGGGAGGAGGAGAAAACCTAAATATATAAATGCACATGCCACACCAAATATTTGCAACCATCTAGACATTAGGAAGGGGCTTGAGAGGGAAGCCATGCAGAACAGCACATTCCCCAGTACCTGTGGGGGCTCAGGGTTTGGAGGCCACAGGATGACGTTATGCAAGCCGGCGTCCTCCTGCTGAAATGCAAAGGGATCTCACCGTTAGGACAGGTCACAGGGAACAGGACCAGATGGACAATCTTTGCTGTTTTCGTGGGGTTTTGTTGTTGCTGTTGTTCTGTTGGTTTTTTGAGACACAGTCTTGCTGTGTTGCCCAGGCTGGAGTGCAGTGGTGTAATCTCAGCTCACTGCAAACTGCACCTGCCAGGTTCAAGCGATTCTCCTATCTCAGCCTCCCAAGTTGCTGGGATTACAGGTGCACGCCACCATGCCCGGCTAATTTTTGTATTTTTAGTAGAGATGGGGTTTCACCATGTTGACCAGGAAGATTTCAAACTCCTGACCTCAGGTGATCACTCACCTCGGTTTCCCAAAGTGCTGGGATTACAGGTGTGAGCCACCGCGCCTGGCCATTCTGCTGGCAACATAAGCCTTATTCATCATCGCGGAACATATCCCAGTCTAAACCCAGGAGGCATGCTCCCACGCTGCCCACGGCGTCCCAGAAATGAGACAACAGAGAGAGAGGAGGAACCAGGAGCCCGAGGGTGTATGAAGTACACAGGGCCAGGACTGTGCAGGCCTGTCCCTCACCCTTTGCCGTGGTGACACAGCTGCTCCTCAGTGCCTGGTCCTTAATCTGTGAACAGGAGGTTTCTTCAGACTTGCATCTTTCCTTCCAAACATTCCCTAGCAAGCGGGATTCAGGGACCTCCAAGTGCACTCATCGTCAGAGTCTCCTGAGGGGCTAGGGGCCTGGGTGCGATGAGGAGTGTGCCCACTGGGGCAGAGATAGCAGTTTGGAGGTGTTCACGGTGATCCAGGTGTGACAGGGTAGGGTTGTGACAGCAGGGATGGGGAGGAGAAAAACTGTTAGAAAAGATCATTTCACGGATATGTGCTGCCTTTATGTCCTTTGAGAAACTGCTCCAAGGGATATTGAAGCGGCTGGTATAGAGCTGGGCCCACCTTGGCCCTATTGGGGTGAGTGTATGACTCACGTGGCTATCAGAGTGTCCCATATTCTGGGCACAGTGATTGACTTCAGAGAGGGCACATGACACAATCAGGGTCACTCAGATTCCTTATGGGAGCTGATCAGGAGACTGAGGCCAGGCACGGTGGCTCATGCCTATAATCCTAGCACTTTGGGAGGCCAAAGCAGGTGGATCACCCGAGGTCAGGAGTTCAAGGCCAGCCTGGCCAACATAGTGAACCCCCATCTCTGCTAAAGAAAAATAATAATAATACAAAAATTAGCTGGGCGTGGCGGCATGCACCTGTAATCCCAGCTACTCGGGAGTCTGAGGCAGGAGAATCGCCTGAACCCAGGAGGCGGAGGTTGCAGTGAGCCAAGATCACACCACCGCATTCCAGCCTGGGTGACAGAGTGAGACTCTGTCTCGATAAAAAAGAGAAGGCTGGACCATTGGCTGGAAGAAGCATGGAAGGCTGGGCCTGCCAAGGGCATCTTTTCCACCAGCCTGTGGGCACCTCCCTGGACACTAGGGAATCACAAAGGAAAGTAGAGCACAACCCAGTGAGAGGGATCCCCAGAGCCATCTTTTGAATCTCTGGACTCAGCCACTATTGCAGCCAGAACCTCTCTGTGGGCTTCTCAATTCTATAAGCCAACAATCCCTTTTTCTGCTTATGGTCACTGAAGATAGTCTTTTATCTCTTACAACTTTAAAAAAAGTTCTAATTAGCCAGAAATTTGGAAGGCTAAATGGCCAGGCCATTCATCAATTAATTAATTAAACATAGGGTGACTTATCAGATGTGGGGGTGGAAGTGGATGGAGTCAGGGATGACCCCCAGATTTCTGTCTTGGATGGCCAGGTGGATCATGGTACCCAAGAAGGGGATCACAGGACGATGAGCGTTATGGGGGCAGAAGCTGAGTTTGGGTTGGAGGGACTTGGGATGGCTGTGGGTCACCAGGTACAGATAGGTCTGGAGCCCCAGTTCCCTGGGAGAGCCCTGAGTCTCGTAGCCAGACACACCCACGCTTCATTCCTACTTGTTTCTCTACCAAAGGCAGACCCTCGTCTGGTCCTGGAATCCTAAAGGCAACCCCACTTCTCCAACTTCAGCCAGACATGACCCAAACCTCCGCCAAACTGGGTCATGTCGGGCTAAGGCTGGAGAAGTGAAAACTTGCAGAGCTAGGAAGACATCTGCTCACTCAAGCGGAATGAAGACTGAGGAGGGAGATGGAGTCAGGAGCTGGTAGGAGGTGAGAAATGAGGGACAGGTGGAGTAGGATGCGGGTATTGAACCCCCACACCAGCATTTTAACCTTTCTAATTAGTAAAGATCTGAAGCATTAAAACATCCATCACCTGCAAGGATGCAGTGACACAGGCTCTCATGCCCTGGTGGGAGAAGTGACGTCACTGTTTTGGAAGGCATTTTGACAATGTATATAGCAAGAGCTTTTTGAAAGTACTATCCCTTCGTTGGACACTGCAATTCCGTTTCTAATGAGTCTGTCCTAAGTAAACAATGTCCATTCAATTCTGGACAGTGAGGTTTCATGAAAGTAATGAGGAGAAAAATGTAACCCATTTTCAATGTTGCCTATATTCAGGTAGAAATTCATTGCAGGTTAAAGAAGTTTACCCACCTCCCCTAGGCATTCTGTTAAAGCAGTTAAGTCTAATGTTCCTGTATTCTAGGGTTTCTCAACCTCAGCACTGTTGAGATTTAGTGCTGGATAATTCTTTATTGTGGGGGACTGTTCTGTGCATTGTAGAATACTCTGCAGCAACACTGACCTCTACCTACCAGATGCCAGTAGCACTCTGAGTTGTGACAACAAAAACTGTCGTGAGATATTGCTAAATGTCCCCTGAAGCACAAAATCACACACCTCCCGCCCCACCCCATCCCACCCCCTGCCCACTGCTCTATCTTGTTTGTAGCCAGTAGTGGGGCCTGCAGGGAGCTTGGGGTCCAAAACGATCCATAAGACCCCAAAGAAGGGGTTGAACCTGAGCTGCTTGGTTTGTTAATGAGCAGGACTAAAGGTCAAAATATGTCTAGTGGCCCGTACTGTGCACATTGAAGGCACTCACCCGATAGCTGTGCCCTTCTCAACTCTAAAACACAAGACAGAACATTCCTTTAAGTGGAAATTACTGGGAGACGTGCCCGGAGCCAACCCCAGCCAGCAGGCACGTTTGTTTGGCCCACAGAGTGCTTAAAAATAATTGAAATTAGTTGCCAACAATTTTTTAAAATGTAAGCTTTCTTTACACAATCTCTTCTAGAAAACAGAGCAGGAGCAAGCGCTTCCCAACTCATTTTGTGAGGCTAGTATTATCCTGATACAAAAACCAGACATAAAAGAAAACTACAGAGCAATATTTCTTACGAATTTAGAAACAAAAGTCTTCAACAAAGTGTTAGCAAATTGAATCCAACAATGTGTAAAAATAATTATGCAAGACTGGTTCAACATTTGAAAATCAATCAGTGTAATCCAATATATCAACAGGTCAAAGAAGAAAGATCATACAATTACATCGACTGACACAGAGAAGGCATCGGACAAAACCCAACTCTCATTCATGATAAAAAAAAACCCACAGCAAACTAGGAATAGAGAACTTTCTCAATTTGATTACAAGCATTATGTTTAACAACAAAACTACAGCTAATATCTTAATTAACAGTGAAAGACCGAATGCTTTCCTCCTCAGACTGGGAACCAGGGAAAAATGTCTCCTCTCACTGCTCTTGTTTAACACAGAACTGAAAGTCCTAGCCACTGCAATAAAGAAGAAAGGAGAAGAGAAGAGAAGAGAAGAGAAGAGAAGAGAAGAGAAGAGAAGAGAAGAGAAGAGAAGAGAAGAGAAGAGAAGAGAAGGGAA
>NW_012122376.1:6740411-6743525 GCF_000951035.1 Colobus angolensis palliatus
AAGGAAGGAAGGAAGGAAGATAGGTTGTACAGAATGGGAAAAACTAAATAAATAAAACTGCCCTTATTTGCAAATAAAGTGATTATGTACATAGAAAATCCCAAGAAATCTACAAAAACAAACAAACTTCTTGGAACTAATAAGTTAATTCAGCAAGGTTGCAGGATACAAAATCAGCATGCAAAAATCATTCATTAGTAATGAACACGTGAATAGCAAAATTAAAAACATGATACCATTTACAGTCACTCCAAATAAAATCTAATACTTAGGTATAAACTTCACAAAATATATGCAGGATCTATACGTTGAAGATTACAGAAATGATAATGAAAAAGAAAATAGGCCCAGCATGGTGGCTCACACCTGTAATCCCAGCACTTTGGGAGGCTAAGGTGGACGGATCACAAGGTCAGGAGATCAAGACCATCCTGGCCAACATAGTGAAACCCTGTCTCTACTAAAAATACAAAAATTAGCCAGGCGTGGTTATGGCTACCTGTACTCCCAGCTATTTGGAAGACTAAGGGAGGAGAATCGCTTGAACCCAGGAGGTGGAGGTTGCAGTAAGCCGAGATCGCGCCACTGCACTCCAGCCTGGGCGACAGAATGAGACTCCATGTCAAAAAAAGAAAGAAAAAAGAAAAGAAAGATGACCTAAATAAATGGAGAGACATACCATGTATTCACAGATTGGAAGACTCAATATTGTAAAGAAGTCAATTCTCCTCAAATTATAATTCCTATCAAAATCCCAGAAAGTATTTTGTAGACATGGACAGATTTATTCTAATATTAATATGGAAAGTTAGAGGTGCAAGAATAGCAAAAACAATTTTGGAAAAGAATAAAATGAGATTTCAACCCTTATTATATAGCCACAGTAATCAAGATAACCAATGGACAAGAATAGCAAACCCTGAAACAGAGCCACACAAATATGCCTAACTGATTTTTGACAGTGGAGCAGGAATGGTTTAATGGAGGAAAAATATTCTTTTACAAATGTTGTTAGAAAGATGGACATTCTGGCCAGGCACGGTGGCTCACACCTGTAATCCCAGCACTTTGGGAGGCCAGGGCGGGTGGATCACGAGGTCAGGAGATCGAGACCATCCTGACTAACACGGTGAAACCACGTCTCTACTAAAAATACAAAAAATTAGCCAGGCGTGGCGGCGGGCGCCTGTAGTCCCAGCTACTCCGGAGGCTGAGGCAGGAGAACGGCGTGAACCCAGGAGGCAGAGCTTGCAGTGAACCGAGATCCAGCCACTGCACTCCAGCCTAGGCAACAGAGCAAGACTCCCTCTCAAAAAAAAAAAAAAAAAAGATGGACATTCATAGGTTAAAAACAAAAAGAACCTCAACCTCAAGATAATGAGAAGACAAGCCACAGGCAGGGAGAAATTATTTGCAAAAGACACACTTTATCCAAAATATACAAAAATCTTGTAAAACTCAACAATAAGAAAACAAACAACCTAACTTTAAAATGGGGCAAAGACCTGAACAGACACCATACCAAAGGAGATACACAGATGGCAAAAAAGCATATGAAAAGATGTTCCACATCCTATGAGAAATGCAAATTAAAGCAAAAAGATACCACTATATACCTATTAGAATGACCCAAAATCCGGACCACTGACAACATCAAAGGCTGGGGAGGATATGGAACAGGAACTCTCATTCACAGCTGGTAGGGATGCAACACGGTACAGCCACTTTGAAAGACTGTTTGGTGGTTTCCTACGAAACTAAGCATACTCCTACATGATTCAGTAATCTCGCTCCTTGGTATCTACCCAATGGAGCTGAAAACACGTCCGCACAAAAATCGGCACACAGACATTTATAGTAGTTTTATTTATAATTGCCAAAATTTGGAAGCAACCAAGATGTTATTCAGTAGATCAATAAACTGGTACATTCAGGCAATGGAAAATTATTCAGTACTAAAAAGCAATGACCAAGTAGTGAAAAAACATGCAGGAACCTTAAATGGACATTACTGAGTGAAAGAAGCCAATGTTAAAAGGCTACATACTGTAGGATCCAACCACATGACATTCTGGAAAAGGCGAAACTCTGTAGACAGTAAAAAGATTAATGGTTGCCAGGGATTGAGGGGTGTGGGAAGGATGAGTAGGTGGAGCCCAGAGGATTTCTAGGGCAGTGAAACTACCCTGCATGATACTATTTCTTTGTCCAAACCCAGAAAATGTGCAATACCTAAATTGTTTGCCTCACACAAAAATTAACTCAAAATAAATCATGCACTCAAATATAAAATGTAAAACTTCAAAACTTTTAGCAAAAAAAACCAGCAGAAAATCTTCAGAATGTTGGTGTAGGCAGAGTTCTTAGATTTGATACCGAAAGCAGCACCCCTAAGAGCAAAAACTGATGAACTGTACCTTATCAAAATTATACTCTTTTGGTCTGTAAAAGATGCTCTTAAGAGGACAAAAAGACATGTTACAGAATGGAAGAAAATATCTGCAAACCATGAGCTGACAAAGGATTAGGATCTAGACTATATAAAGAACTCTGAAAACTCTTTAAAAAATAATAAAAATACTAGGCCAGGTGCAGTGGCTTACACCTGTAATCCCAGCACTTTGGGAGGCTGAGGTGGGCAGATCACGAGGTCAGGAGTCCAAGACCAGCCTGCCCAACATAGTGAAACCCCGTCTGTACTAAAAACACAAAAAATTAGCTGGGCATGGTGGCACGCACCTGTAATCCCAGCAACTCAGGAGGCTGAGGCAGGAGAACTGCTTAAACCCGGGAGACAGAGGTTGCAGTGAGCCGAGATCATGTCATTGCACTCCAGCCCAGCCGACAGTGCGAGACTCCGTCTCAAAAAACATATATATTAATAATAATAATCTAGTTAGAAAATGAGCAAAAGACATAAACCGATTTTTCACCAAAGAGAATATGTAGATGGTAGATAAGCACATGAAAGGTGTTCAACAACTTTATCCATAATCAAAATGTAAATTAAAACCACGTGGGCCGGGTGCGGTGGCTCAAGCCTGTAATCCCAGCACTTTGGGAGGCCGAGACGGGCGGATCATGAGGTCAGGAGATTGAGACCATCCTGGCTAA
>NW_012122376.1:6744705-6752763 GCF_000951035.1 Colobus angolensis palliatus
GGATGGTCTCGATCTCCTGACCTCGTGATCCGCCCGTCTCGGCCTCCCAAAGTGCTGGGATTACAGGCTTGAGCCACCGCGCCCGGCCTTTCTTTCTTTTTGAGACAGGGTCTTGCTCTGTTGCCCAGGCTGGAGTGTAGCAGTGCAAACATGGCTCACTGCAGCCTTGACCCCCCAGGCTTAAGCAATCCTCCCACCTCAGCATCCTGAGTAGTGAGGGCTGCAGGGGTGCACCACCACACCCAGCTAATTTTTTTTCCTTGGTAGATACGGAGTCTCCCTATGTTGCCCAGGCTAATCTCTAACTCCAGGGCTCAAGCTATCCTCCTGCCTCAGCCTCCCGAAGTGCAGGAATTAGAGATGTGAGCCACCATACTTGGGCTCTCTGTGTTGTTTCTTTAAGCTGCATGTGAATCTACTAATATCTCAAAATAATAAGTTTAATTTAACAACTTAAGATTTCATAGAAAAATATGGGTTTCTGAGTTCTTTTGAACTCAGAACATTGGGCCCACCTTCCCACAGGGCAATCAACCACTGGAGCTGATGGTAACTACCCTCTTTAGACAGTAGGACAAGAACTCCCTGTTTGCCAGAGCACTTGCCTCTCCCTGTTGTCTCAGACCCAGTCTTTTAACACAATTATTGTTTCTGGCCTGCCCCTAAAGACGCTGGAGTTTGACAACTTTTCTTTTGACCCTTTGTTCTCTTGCTTGAGAAAAGAAAATTGTAGAGGCCAGGAGCGGTGGCTCATGCCTGTAATCCCAGCAATTTGGGAGGCCAAGGAGGGTGGATCACCTGAAGTCAGGAGTTCGAGACCAGCCTGGCCAACATGGTGAAACCCCGTCTCTACTAAAAATATAAAAATCAGCTGGTCATGTTGGCAGGTCCCTGTAATCCCAGCTACTCAGGAGGCTGAGGCAGGAGAATCGTTTGAACCCGGCGGGAGATGGAGATTGTGCCACTGTACTTCAGCCTCGGTGACAGAGAGAGACTCTGTCCAAAAAAAAAAAAAAAAATTGCAGGGAAGAAAAAGGCAGAGGGAAAATGAATTACAGTATGAGGGTTTTTAGATCCAATTTTCTCATTCAAGGAACTCAACGTCGTTAATCCAAACTTTCCAGTTTGTGTGAGATAAATGGGAAAGTGTCTCCCTGATTTTGTTCACCAAGGCATTAAGTTAAAACTTTCAAACCTAAAATAGATAATGAAAGATTTGAATAGGTTGTAATATCTCAGCCGATGCACAATTAAGCAGTTAAAGTCCATTCTTCAATTGTGAACATCTTGTTTAACATGAGAATGACCACTTACGCTTAATCTGCCCAACACTGAGAGATTTCAAAATCATTTTTTAATGGCCATAGCTTTATTTGGGGGAGCAGCATGGAAAGGTTTTATTTTAACCTCTGCTAAATCCATGTAAGTTGATGGACACAACCTAGGAAAAATGTGTCAACCTCTCTTAGGTCAGTTTTAGAAGACAGAATAAAAAGTAAAGCCAGGCCTGGTGGCTCATGCCTGTAATGGTGGCTCATACTTGTAATCTCAGCACTTTGGGAAGCGAAAGCAGGAGAATTGCTTGAGTCCAGGAGTACAAGACCAGCCTGGGCAACATAGCCAGACCCCATCTCTACAAAACCTAAACATTAAAAAATTAGCCAGGTGTGGTGGTACATGCCTGTAGTCCAAGCTATTCGGAAGGCTTTGTGGCAGGAGGATCTCTGTGGAAGGCTGTGTGGCAGGAGGATCGCTATGGAAGGCTGTGTGGCAGGAGGATCGCTATGGAAGGCTGTGTGGCAGGAGGATCGCTATGGAAGGCTGTGTGGCAGAAGCATCACTTGAGTCCAGGTGTTTGAGGCTGCAGTGAGCTATGATCATGCTACTGCATTCCAGCCTGGGTGACAGAGCAAGACCACGTCTTTAAAAATAATAATAAATAATAAGTAGAATTAGCGTTTCTGGCCTTAACTAGAGCTAGCCTTAATCGTAAGAGAATTCCAATGAAATGAAAAATGGCTGCATAGATCCATAAATGCTTGCACGCATCTACGCAGAAGCTGTCTTGGCTTGCTCCTTCCTGGGTGAAGATGAGACGCTGTAAGAAGAACCTAGTCAAGGTCAGCCAAGAGCACCATGTATCGAGAGAGAAACTTCCTGACACCCACCTGGTTGTCCAAGGTGCTGTTCTCATTGCCCATGGTGATTCAGGGTACCCAGCGTCCCCAGAATTTTGTCAGAGGTGACTGGAAGAAACAAAAGGGTATAAACATCTGTGAAACGAAAAAAGATCTGAGATTTTTTCTGTCTGCTCATCTCCCCATACTCAAAAGCCAGATCATGGGAAATGTTTATCTCTACAGTCACATCATGGAAAATTACTTTTGAAGGGTTTTCTTTCGCGAGCTGCCACCGAGGTTTCTTTCCCAATACAGGCTGGTGTTTTCACTCCCCACCCCGGGGCTGGCAGACACTTCTGAAAAACGGGTTTGTTACTGACTCTGAGCTAGTGCCAGCGTACACATATACGTATATATACAAACAGAGTGACAAAAGGGGTCCGTTTGCCAAAGAGCCTGAGGAATGCTGCTTGTCAGATTATTTTCTGTTTCTAATTGTGTTCAGTTTGGAAATTCAGAGCGTGGCTGGTTTCCCACTGTTGGTGGCGGCAGAGCTCAGTGTCAGACATCAGGAGGTGTGAAATCCACTGCTCTCCAACAACATATGGTTTTTATTTTTTTTACTCTAAACACTTGTTTCATCAAATCAGTTTCACTTCTGCACACACTTTTTATCAAGGCAGAATGGCTTTCTTGCTAAGGAAAATAGGTGATTGGGACCAGACAAGATCATGTAAGGCAGCATACTGCCAAGTCAACTAGAATCATTTCATGGGCTCACTTAGTGACATGGTTTATTAACGATCTATTTTTTTTTCTCTTTTTCTTTTTTTTTTGAGAAGGAGTCTCACTCTGTCGCCCAGGTTGGAACGCAGTGGCGTGATCTCGACTCACTGCAACCTCCGGCTCCTGGGTTCAAGTGATTTTCCTGCCTAAGCCTCCAGAGTAGCTGGGATTACAGACACCCGCCACCACGCCTGGCTAATTTTTGTATTTTTAGTAGAGACAGGGTTTCATCATCTTGGCCAGGCTGGTCTTGAACTCCTGACCTCATGATCCACCCACCTCGGCCTCCCAAAGTGCTGGGATTACAGGTGTGAGCCACCACACCCAGCCTATTAATGATCATCGTAATCAGGGTGCTTCCCACACAATTCACGGAGAAGCCCAGTACATTTACTGACCTCATCCAACTGAATTCCATATGATGCTATCATATATTCAGGCCTAGAGGTATTACTTTCACTTTTTCCAGTTAGAAAAACTAAATTACAGAAAATCTTTAAGAATCATAGACTTTCAGAGCTGGAGCCGTAGAGATGACCAGTCTAACCCAGTGGGGGAACTCAGGCTGGAGAACGGAAGGAGCTTGCCAAAGACCCAGTTTGGGGAGGCCAAAAGTTGGAAATAAACCTCAAACTCCATCCTTCTAATTGAAGATTTCTTCATGGAAATATGGTTTTCATCATAGTATTTCCTCAGAGAGTTTAAAATTCACCCATTGACTTGCTTATTTATTTAAGCAACTTGATTGCGTAGTCACCCTGCACTACGTGTACTGAACCATCGCTGGAAAAGAAAATGGTTCGAACAGGCCCAATTAAAATGCCTCCAAACTGAGAAAACTGTGAGTGACGTCCCGACAGCAGTCAATTCTTTCACTCCTAACCCTTTAATCAAAAGGATACGACTCCTTAATCCTTTCTTGCCTTTTGCTGTAGACACACACACACATACACACACAATCACATGCTGAGAATGTAAAAATCTACATGCATTTAAAATTAATCACTTCCATTTATTTTTTATGTTCATTTGGAAGATGATCCCTCATTAGAAAATATTGAGTGTTAGAAGAATCATTGCCTTATCAATTATTAACTTCCTTGTATCTTCCAGGTTGAATCATAAGGTTGAATGTAATACTAATTTGTGACAATCATTAACCAAATTAAATACAATAACCTTATTAAAAATCAAGGCATCTGAACTAGGTTTTTAAACAAACAGACTAAAGAGACCGGCAAAACTCCTGGTGAGGTGTAAATTGTAAAACCACCGAGGGAAGCCTGGCTTCCTGGAATCCTCTTCTAGGGAACTCTGCAACCACCACCCTCTCGGGCTTTCCCAAGACAGAACCGAAGGTGCACACATCTCTGCCTCCTACTTACATTCGGGGGTGGTCTGGATTTGGAGGCAGCAGGCGCATGGAAATTCTGCCCTTCAGTAACTGGACTTTCTCCTCCTCCGTTCAGAATTGTGCGAGTTCTAAGCAGAGCCCCTGACACACCCCAAGCAGTGGGGCAAACAGTGCATCTCCGCCCTAGCACTGGTGCAAGCCGCTGCACTTCATACCTGGGCAGGAGCCGTGCAGAGCCGTCGCGATTAGACAAGCGTTCCTGCCCACGGGGAATCAGCGTTTCCCAGCCCGTCAGCTTCAGGGCCTTTCACGCAGGGATTTTCCCCGTTATTACATCAGCAGGGCTCCTTTCAGAGAAGGCTTATCCAAACTAAAGCGGCCCCTGCCATCTGACTGGCCGCACCTAGCAGCTCAGAACTGTCCCCTGCAAGGAGCCTTCCGCCAGGAACCTCTCACTTCTCTCTTGCCCTTTATGCAGTAAGGCCGGGAACAAACCGGTCTTTCTAAAAATGAGACAACTGCTCCCAGGGCTTCCTGTTTGCACCTGGGCAAATTCCGCCGTAAATAATGTGGAAACACACATACAAAAAGAAAAAAAAACTTGCAAAAATGTGATGACGCGGCAGTCTGGCACCTGTTTATGGAGTGTGCAGAATGTACTTACCCAGGCGTGGCTTGAGTTTCGGCAAGTGAGGTCATAAAAAGCAGCAGGCTTGCCCAGATCGCTGATAGGCAGACCTGCCGGCCCACCCTGGGTGGAGGAGGCCCTGTGGACCTCGGGTGGGGCAGAGAGTACCGACCCAAAGACCCTCCTGCCCCACAGCCTCCGGCCGCCTGCAGTTCCTCCAGTTATTACCACTCAGCCATCCTTTGCATGCATGCAGCCAGTTTCTATTTTTTTGTGTAGGGCAGAGACTTTCAGGCAAATGGAAGCTCCTTACCCCTGCCACAAGGTAGGACCACTCCATGGAAACAAATTAGCATTTATTTCATCAAAGGCTTCCGGAGACCACGCATCTTACCAAGCTCAGAGGACCCTTAGGAGCTCCTTGGAGGTGGTGGAGGAAGCTAGTTGAGGAGGCAGAGCTCAGTGCCCCGCTTCTGGATGGAACAGAGCAGAAGTGTGTATGTTTCACCAGATGAATGAATAAACAAGACCCCGTCTATCCATACAATGGAATATTCTTCAGACATGATAAGGAATGCAGTCCTGACACATGCTACAACGAGGAGAAGCTCCAAAAGCCTCACCCGAAGTGAAAGAAGTCGGGCACAAGAGGTCATAGATTTTGCGATTCCATGGATAGGAAACCGCCAGAGTTAGGCAAATTCATAGAGACAGAAACCAGACGGGTTGTTGTCAGAGGCGGGGAAGGGGAAGTGTCGGCTTAATGGGCACAGGATTTTATTTTAGGGTGATGAAAATGTTTTGGAACTAAATAGAAGTGGTGGTTTCACAGCATTGTGATATACTAAATGCCACTGAATTGCTCACTTTTAAATGGTTAATTTTATGTAAGGTGAATTTCACCCGAATTTTTACAAGTGTATATGTTTCATATATGGGGTTTCTGCATAAGGACATTGCTTGAAAAAAGAATTTTGCAGCCCTAAGAAAGAATGAGTTCATGTCCTTTGCAGCGATGATGAAGCTGGAAGCCATCATCCTCAGCAAACTAACACAGGAACAGAAAACCAAACACCGCATGTTCTCACTCATAAGTGGCAGTTGAACATTGAGAACACATGGACACAGAGAGGGGAACATCACACACCAGGGCCTGCTGGGGGTTGGGAGTGAGGAGAGGGAACTTGGAGGAGGAGGTCAATAGGTGCAGCAAACCATGGTAGCATGCATATACCTTAGTAACAAACCTGCACGTTCTGCACAAGTATTCCTTTTTTTTTTTTAGAAGAAATAAATAAAACAAATGAGGTCTAGTTTTATGTTAAAAAAAAAGAATTCCACTACCAGGTTAAAAGAAAACTATTTGGGCCGGGCGCGGTGGCTCACTCCTGTAATCCCAGCACTTTGGGAGGGCGAGGTGGGCGGATCACAAGGTCAGGAGATCAAGACCATCCTGGCTAACACGGTGAAACCCTGTCTCTACTAAAAATACAAAAAATTAGCTAGGCGTGGTGACGGGCGCCTGTGGTCCCAGCTACTCGGGAGGCTGAGACAGGAGAATGGCGGGAACCCGGGAGGCGGAGCTTGTAGTGAGACGAGATCGTGCCACTGCACTCCAGCCTGGGTGACAGGGCGAGACTCCTTCTCAAAAAAAAAGAAAGAAAGAAAAATGTTTGGAGGGATGAGAGACAAGACTGTTTGCCTCTTCCCCGTCAAAGAACCACAGAAGAATTTTTCTTTTTCTTTTTCTTTTTTTGAGATAGTTTCACTCTGTCACTGAGACTGGACGAAGTGCAGTGGCGCGATCGCGGCTCACTGAAACCTCTGCCTCTAGGGTTCAAGCCATAAAGCCACCATGCCTGCTCACAGGATAATTTTTCTAAGAAGGAGAATCTTATTAAGCAAAACGTTTTGCATGAGCCAATTGGGAATGGCGGCAAGTCTTCAACAGGCGGCAACACAGGGAAAGCCCTGGCAAAGGGAGGAAAAGAACTAGGGGCTACTCCTGAGGACTGGGCGGGCGGGAGGGAGAGAGGATGGCTCACCAAAATGGCGGCGGCACAGGAGACTTCGCCGGGGGGATATGTGCAATCTTCCATCTTCAGCTGTGTGCGCTGCTGTGACGTAAAATCCATAAAGCACCCTCCAGAAACCACTTTCCGGAAACCACCCTCCAGAAACTGTCAACTCTGTGGCCCACACGTGCCGGGGGTGACTGGGGCTTCTGTGAGAGTGTGAATGCGCTGAGCAGAGAAGAGAGCCCGCTCTGCTCAGCTCCAGCTGCTGTAACCCCACCACAGATTCGGCGGCTTCAGTAACAGTTACGGTCTCATCATCCTGGAGGCTGGAGGTTCCAGATCAAGGTGTTGGCCAGGTTGGTGTCTTCTGTGTCCTCTTTTTGGCTTGTGGAGGGCAGTCTTCTCCCCATGTCTTCACATAGTCTTCCCTCTGTGTCCCTCTATGTCCTAAGCCTTTTTGTTGTTGTTGTTGTTGTTTTCTGTTTTTTTTTTTTGAGAGGGAGCCTTGCTCTGTTGCCCAGGCTGGAGTGCAGTGGTGAGAGCTCGGCTCACTGCAAACTCCTCCTCCCGGATTCACGCCATTCTCCTGCCTCAGCCTCCAGAGTAGCTGGAACTACAGGCGCCCGCCACCACGCCTGGCTAAATTTTTTGTATTTTTAGCAGAGACGGGGTTTCACCGTGTTAACCAGGATGGTCTTGATCTCCTGATCTCGTGATCCGCCCGCCTTGTCCTCCCAAAGTGCTGGGATTACAGGCGTGAGGCACTGTGCCCGACCTTCTACTCTTTTCTTCTAAGGACAACAGTCATGTTGGATCAGGCACCCCCATAGGGCTTCATTTTACCTTAATTACCTCTTGAAAGGTCTTATCGCCAAAGGCAATCACATTCTAAGGTACTAGGGTTAGGATTTCAACATATGAATGTCGTGGGGACACAAACCAATTAAGCATCTTATAGAAGAAGAAACTTGGAGTCAGAAGAAGCTGGGGGAAATGTAAAGCTGAGGCATTTAGACTCGTCTTTGGGAAGGCAGTGGCACCCCACAGTGCTCAGAATGGGGCAGTTTAAGCCAATGTAACTACAGCTTCAGACGACAGAGGTGAGAAAGGCCTCAGGTGTGCAGGGACTGACTTTTTTTTTTTTTTTTTTGA
>NW_012122376.1:6752863-6755596 GCF_000951035.1 Colobus angolensis palliatus
GAGCCAAGATTGTGCCACTGCACTACAGCCTGAGTGACAGAGAACTGTGAATGGCAGGTGGACCTAGGGGACGACTCAGATTGGCAGGGTCAGAAGTGGAGTAGGCACTGGGGTAGCACAAGCAGTTGAGTCAGGAGCAGACAGAGGGCTGGGCAGACAGGGATACAGGGTCAGGTAGAGAGTGACACAGGGCCAGGTGGAGAGGGACACAGTGTGGCTGGGGAGGTGGGAAGGGCTGCAGCCAAACCGGGGAGAGAGGATAGCTCTGCAGCCCTGCACTGCTCTTTTGTTTTTTGTTTGTTTTTTGTTTTAAGAAAGTCTTACTCTGTTGCCAGGCTGGAGTACAGTGGCTGGCTCTCGGCTCACTGCAACCTCCACCTCCCAGGTTCAAGCAATTCTCCTGCTGCGTCCCGAGTAGCTGGGACTATAGGTGTGTGCCACCACACTCAGCTAATTTTTGTATTTTTAGTAGAGACGGGGTTTCACCACGTTGGGCAGGCTGGTCTCGACCTCCTGACCTCAGGCGATCCCCCCACCTTGGCCTCCTAAAGTGCTGGATTACAAGCATGAGCCACCGTGCCCAGCCAACATTGAGTTTTTGTTTTTGTTTTTTTAATGTGCCAAGCTCTGTTAGATGCTCATGTCGTCTTTCATACTTAGGGCAAAGCTATGAGATATGTTTTGTCCTTTTTTTTTTTTTTCAATAGCAGATGAACTGCCAAAGCCCATAAATGCACATAAGTGGTTTGGCCAAAGTCCACCAGAGAGCAGGAGGAAGGATGGAGATGCTGCATTCAATGAACAATGTGATGCTACCACCTTGGGAAGATTTTTGCAAAGAATTCAAAGGTAACTTCCTGTTTTTATCTCTTATTTATTTAGTTCTATAACAGAGCATCGTTTTTCTAGTTGTTGGCAACTAAAGCTGGTTTGGAAGGTACCAGCTCATGTGATCCCCCTCCTTGATCAGGGAGGAGAGTGGAAAGTGCAAGTTTGGGCCAGGTGACTAATCACTGTGGCTGAGGCAGCCTAGCAGAAATGGGTAGCCAGAACCATGGCCAAGATGAACAAGAGCATAACTGGGGACGTGGGCCCTATGCGCGGGCCTGCAAGAGAAGGGGAAATGGAAACATGAGAAGCAACACAGCAGCAAGACTGCGGAAGCCACCATGGGCGGAGCAGGTGAAAGACATTGCTAGGACCGTGAAGTCTAGGCCAGGCTGATGCCTCATTTTATACACTGCACATGGGGTACAGAGGGGCAGGGAGCTGAGGAATCGGAGACAAGATCACACAGGTCTTGGCCGGGCACAGTGGCTCATGCCTGTAATCCCAGCACTTTAGGAGGCTGAGGCGGGTGGATCACCTGAGGTCAAGAGTTCGAGACCAGCCTGGCCAACCTAGTGAAACGCCGTCCCTACTAAAAATACAAAAAATTAGCTGGGCGTGGTGGCAGGCGCCTGTAATCCCAGCTACTCCGGAGGCTGAGGGAGGAGAATCGCTTGAACCCGGCGGGCAGAGGTTGCAGTGAGCCAAGATCGTGCCATTGCACTCCAGCCTGGACAGCAAGAGCAAAATTCCGTCTCAAAAAAAAAGAAAAAAGAAAAATCACACAGGTCTCGTTTCATCAACGATAAGATGAAGGCTTAGAGAGGTTTTGTAGCTTGCACAATGTCTTTACCCCATACTTCTCTATGAGTATAGCCTAGTAATGATCTATTGGGATTTGTTGATATGTTAGGCAGTCACATCGTGTTTTCTATTAGAGTTTTTATTCTCTATTGAAAAAATTATCTTTTTTTGCAATGTGATAGAAGTGTATCGTTTTATAAGTTTAATAAATTCTGATATTTCTCCTACATAGAATAATTTAGATTATTAGTGCTGGAAGAAGCTTGAAGACCACCCTCTCCAAAGCCTCTTTTTACAGATGAGGAAGCTGAGGCCTAGAGGTTGGAAATGATTTACCCAACATCCCACAGTCTTCCAGTTCCAAGGCTGGAACCAGAACTGGCTTCACACAGGCTTGTCTCCTCTCATCTCTACCAGGGCCCTACAGGCTCTGAATGGCTTCTCCAGACTGGACCAGACCAGACCAGCAAGCTCAGTTCAGAACTGCGTTTTCTGCCATGGCATTGCTCCCCAGCCACAGAGGCCTCGGGCAGTCTGGTTCCGCATCAGTGGAGGACGTGGTCCAAGTTGTGTTTGCTCATCAAGGGGGACCCACAGCTCCCATGGCTGATGGACAAACCCAGCGACCTAAGCCCATTGCTATTCACAGATGGCCCAGCCCTCATCCTAGGGCCATCAGGAGACCTCAGCTTCTTTCTCCGGTGACTGAATTCAGTGTTCTAACTCCCTACCTTACACAGCTCAGCATGGAGCTACTAATAGCTCTGTTACCATGTTCCCGTTTTAATACAAACAAACAGCTGTAGCCCAGGAAAGAGATTTGTCAGAGGTTGCCTGCCTTCTGCTCTGGCAAGAGACCCTCACAGCACCAAGCACCTGGCTGTTCTGTGGGGTTTGAGTAAAATGATGACTCTTCTTTCACACCCTCCCCTTAGCCTCCTATTTCTTCCTGTCCTCCACCTTTGAGGCCACCTAGAAATTTTGATGTAGAAAATTCCAATCTTGTAGAACATCAGGACTGGGAAAACCTTAGAGATTCCCTGCTCTCATGACCCAGTGATCAGAAACAGAACTGACATATTCATCCTTCTGCTCATGACA
>NW_012122376.1:6756231-6762180 GCF_000951035.1 Colobus angolensis palliatus
TAGCCAGGATGGTCTCGATCTCCTGACCTCGTGATCTGCCCACCTTGGCCTCCCAAAGTGCTGGGATTACAGGCGTGAGCCACCGTGCCTGGCCATAAGCTTCCAAATTTTAATAATTTCAACTTCTACTCTTTCCTCCCCCAGGCTTAAGGGTGGTAGCTGCTTTCTGAAGTTGCTACCTTCCATGATACCTGAGAGTTTGCTTTTTGCCTTTCTACTTCCATAGATAACAATTCTTCATATATCGAATTTTATTAAAATAACTGGGAAGTTTGGCTGGGAGCAGTGGTTCATGCTTGTAATCCTAGCACTTTGGGAGGCCAAGTCAGGCCGATCACCTGAGGTCAAGAGTTCGAGATCAGCCTGGCCAACATGGTGAAAGCCCGTATTTACTAAAAATACAAAAATTAGCCAGGCGTGGTGGTGGGCGCCTGTAGTTCCAGCTACTCGGGAGGTGGAAGCAGGAGAATCATTTGAACCCGGGAGGTGGAGGTTGCAGGGAGCTGAGATCTTGCCACTGCACTCCAGCCTGGGTGACAAAATGAGACTCCATCTCCAAGACAAAAACAAACAAACAAAAACAAAAAAACTGGAAGCTTTTCATCTCCTGACTCAACTCTGACTGATAGGCTGGCAGAGCTGAGATCCAAACCTAGGTCTTCTTTCTCCTGGTTCAGGACTCTTTGCACTGGAACCCAATAAATATTTGTTCAATTAAAGGAATAGTAAAGTGAGTTCACTCCATTTATTGGTTCCAACGTTAATAAGTTGTTGTTTCAGATTCCCATCACTACCACCACCAACAAATTATCACCTAATTGCAGCCTAGACTTCCTGCCATCCAAGTGTCAAGCTCTGTCACAGGTTATTAGAATTGAGAAGGACTATGGCCAGGTACGGGGGCTCATACCTATAATCCCAGCACTTTGGGAGCCTGAGGCAGGCAGATCACTTGAGGTCAGGAGTTTGAGACTAACCTGGCCAAAAATCTCCATCTCCACTAAAAATACTAAAATTATTCAGGTATGGTGACAGGCACCTGTAATTCCAGCTACCCAGGAGACTGAGGTAGGAGAATCGCTTGAACCCAGGGGGCAGTGGTTGCGGTGAGCCAAGATTGTGCCACTGCACTACAGCCTGAGTGACAGAGAACTGTGAATGGCAGGTGGACCTAGGGGACGGCTCAGATTGGCAGGGTCAGAAGTGGAGTAGGCACTGGGGTAGCACAAGCAGTTGAGTCAGGAGCAGACAGAGGGCTGGGCAGACAGGGATACAGGGTCAGGTAGAGAGTGACACAGGGCCAGGTGGAGAGGGACACAGTGTGGCTGGGGAGGTGGGAAGGGCTGCAGCCAAACCGGGGAGAGAGGATAGCTCTGCAGCCCTGCACTGCTCTTTTGTTTTTTGTTTGTTTTTTGTTTTAAGAAAGTCTTACTCTGTTGCCAGGCTGGAGTACAGTGGCTGGCTCTCGGCTCACTGCAACCTCCACCTCCCAGGTTCAAGCAATTCTCCTGCTTCAGCCTCCTGAGTAGCTGGGACTACAGGCGCACACCACCACGCCCAGCTAATTTTTGTATTTTTAGTAGAGACGGGGCTTCACCTTGGTGACCAGGATGGTCTCAATCTCTTGACCTCATGATCTGGCCGCCTCGGCCTCCCAAAGTGCTGGGATTACAGGCATGAGCCACTGCACCCGGCCTACACTGCTCTCTAATGGGGAGGTCTCAGGAAATCATGTCCTAGGATGGTTTAGCCAGGTCATAAAGTTTCTAGCTCATGAGCTGGAATCTGATTCTTCAGGGACAGAGGCCAGGTACCTTGGCAGGGTGGCTTTCCAAGTTATGAACCTCTAAACCAGAACTTAGAATATTCATGGGATCTCTGAGTCTGCTTGAATACTTCCAGTGATGTGAAACTCACTGAAACTTGCTACCTTCTGAGGCATCCTATCTGGAGAGAGTTTACCAGATCGCTAGAAAGTTATTTCCATTACTCCACTATCCAGAGCATACCCACGACTCTGTGAGATATCCCAGGGCTCTGAACAGTGATGACACCACTAAGCAAGAACTGGGTAATGGTCAGTGGTGAGGCCCAAGGACCAACGGGGCTAATCTAGTTGGACAGGCCTTTACCCAAGAGCCAATCTAAATTTGCCTTGTTCAGAGACTACAGAGTCAGCGTATTCCCTTGTTTTCATGGCTGGTGAGTGGTAGCTGGTAGCTTGCCAGCCCACAGCTGAACACCGACACATGAGAGATCTCAGCTGAGACCAAGAGAACCACCCAGAGGGGCAGCTAAGTCCATCCCAAGTTGCCAACCCGCAGGATCAAAAGCTAAATAAATAAACTCTTGTCTTAAACCACTAAGTGTTGGGGTGGTTTGTGATGTTGCAAAAGCTAACTGATAAGACTTCCCCAGAGGCTCTCACTTTCCTTTCCTTCACACCAGCCTGCACCCAGCTGTGGCTGGCAGTCATGAAGATCTAAGCATTGCATCACAAAGGATGCCACACGAGGGACGACTGAGGGATGCGTCCAATCCCTCTCCACTGTTGAAATGACCATTTACAGGCATGGCCCCTTGACTGGCAGCCACCAGTGTTGTCTTGGTCTATGCCAGACCCAGTGTCATCAGGATGCCAGAGTGTGTCAGCCTCTCTGGGGATGAGGCTGTGAGCATTCCATTCTGGAATTGCAAAATGGAAACATGATTTGCAGTAAAGGGCGTCTCTTTCCCCTGCTAAACCAGATGCTTGATGACACATTAAAATATAAGGTTCCCCTTACTCGCAATTTCCATACCGTCCCTCTCTGCAGACAAGATGAGCAAAAACCGTATTTCTTATTAAAACAAGCTGCTGTAACCCACAAAAACTCAGACATCAGTTTGAACCCCAAAGCTGAACTATGCTGTCAATTTTGGATATCAAATACAGTATCAACATCATGAAGAAGTGTGGGTTAAGGCAAGAGAGAGGGATGACAGAATGAAGGGGTGGGGAGGCTGTTCCAGTGCAAACAACATGGGAGAGATTTTAGAGGGGGATAGTGTCAGTGCCAAATACACCAGAGCCAAAGAGATTACTCCTGATGACACACATGTCAGAGCAGAACTAAGAAACTGCAGATATTTGCCTCCCATATGACATCATAGGACTTCGCAAATGCAATCATCCGACCTCAGAGAGAGTTTTAGCTAACATCAGGCTACTTTATTTTTTAAGTTACAAATAGCTTTTTAAAACCTCTGTTTCCCGGCAAGCTTATTGAAAACGGAGTCTCATTCTGTCGCCAGGCAGGGGTGCAGGGGCGCAATCTCGGCTCACTGCAACCTCTGCCTCCTGGGTTCAAGCGATTCTCCTGCCTCAGCCTCCTGAGTAGCTGGGACTACAGGCGCGCACCCCCATGCCCAGCTAATTTTTGTATTTTTAGTAGAGGTGGGGTTTCGTCAAGTTGACCAGGCTGGTCTCGATCTCTTGACCTTGTGATCTGCCTGCCTTGGTCTCCCAAAGTCCTGGGATTACAGGTGTGAGCCACTGCGCCTGACCAATAACAACTATTATATAATTTTTAAACGTCCTTAATTAATAGGACTTTGTTAAGTACAATTTGGCCAGTTTATACTTCTCCCCAGCAAGAGCAACAACAGAAGAACACCTTAATCATATTTGATTTTTGTGGGTTTTTTTGGAGAGGGAGTCTCTCTCTGTCACCCAGGCTGGAATGCAGTGGCATGATCTCTGCTCACTGCAACCTCTGCCTCCCATATTTGACCAATTCTCCTGCCTCAGCCTCCTGAGTAGCTGAGATTACAGGGGTACACCACCACACCAAGCTAATTTCATATTTGTTTGATTTTAAGTTAGCTTTTGGGGTAACTGAAAATAATAGAGGCCCCCAGTTACCTGTCTCCCAATACTTCCTCCCAAAGTGATATAAAACAATGAGAAAGGAGAAATAAATGTACTCAAAAGGCAGACTTTCTATAACCTGAAGATAGAAAATAAAACAGAGAACTGTAATCACTTTTCAAAACTGTAAATAAAAAGAGGAAAGTCAGAAAATCCTGGATTTTTCTCATGGTCCTGTCCTTACCCTACAACAAGTGTTTGTAGAGAACAAAGGCAGACCCAGTTCCATAGAAACAATTGGGACGATACAGAGGGCAGCTAATGAAAGGGGCCTACATTGGTCTAGAATTATTGTCAGATGATTAAGTATACCCAAACATAGAAAATTCTTTAAAAAGTGTCTGAGCAGGTCACAGTAGGGACTATTACGAAGAAATTTCAAAGCACATGGAATGTAAAGGGATAGGTACGGCCGGGCACGGTGGCTCATGCCTGTAATCCCAGCACTTTGGGAGGCCAAGGCGGGTGGATCACCTGAGGTTAGGAGTTTGAGACCAGCCTGACCAACACGTAGAAACCCCATCTCTACTAAAAGTACAAAATTAGCCGTGCGTGGTGGCACATGCCTGTAATCCCAGCTACTTGGGAGGCTGAGGCAGGAGAATCACTTGAACCGGGAGGCGGAGGTTGCGGTGAGCTGAGATCGCACCACTGCACTCCAGCCTGGGCAACAAGGGCAAAATTCTGTCTCAAAATAATAATAATAATAATAATAAATAATAATAATAACAAAGGGATAGATAGAATCCAAAGGGCAGCCTTCAAAATGCATGCTTCCTGGGGGGGAGAAAAGGCAGAAATGATAACAGGACTACCCAATGGCAACTGGGTGTTTGTCTTGGTCCACCTTCTGCTCCTATAACAGAATACTACAGACTGGGTAATTTATAATACAAAGAAATGTATTTCTTACAGTTCTGGAGGCTGGGAAATCCAAGGTTAAGGAGCCACATGTGGTGAGGGCCTTCTTGCTGTTGGGAGGACTCTGCAGAGTCCTGAGGTGGTCAGAGGCATCACATGGCAGAGGCCAGAGTACGCCAAACTGGCTTTCATAACAGGCCCACGCTCTTGATAACTAACCCATTCCCATCATGACCCATTAATCTATTAATTCATGAGTGGATTAATTCATCTTCCCCCCAATTAAGGCCCCACTTCTCAATGCTGCCACGTTGGGGATTAAATTTCAACAAGAGTTTTGAAAAGACAAACATTCAAACCACAGCAGTGTTAAATGGGGAAAAGAAAGAGAAAGACAAAAGTTAGAGTTCTATGAAAAGAAAAGAGCATCACAAAATAAAAGGACCCAGAAACCTTCTTGAACCTCACCCTAATGAACATGGCCTGTGTACAGACCAGGGGACTGCTAAACTAGGAATCCCGTAAAATACCTCAGTGCCATCAAAATGGATAAGAAGAAGGTCAACAAATCCACACAGAGCTTTTGAAAAACAGAACAAAACAACAAAAAAAGGAGATAATATTTTACACATACTACCTGAGGAAAATCTTCCTTACACCCTGAGACCAGCTATGATGAGGAACAAAATTCTAACTCAGCACTCCAAACAGCATATAATACTCTCAAGTCTGCATTTGAGCATATATAAAATACCTTGAATCAGAAATTCAAACATGCAAATAGAAATGGACAAAAAGTAAGGAGGAGTAAAAAGATTGTTGATTGAACTCCAGAAAAAAATACAAGAAAAAGACAAAATTATCTCAGAAATAAATAAATCATAAGGCACCCAAGGGATAATAGATTTCAATTAAAATTTAATAAAAGGCATTTTAAAAATCAGGAAAGTGGCCAGACATGGTGGCACACACCTGTAATCCCAGAATTTTGGGAGGCCGAGGTGGGCAGATCACCTGAGGTCAGGAGTTTGAGACCGGCCTGACCAACATGGAGAAACCCCGTCTCTACTTAATACAAAAATTAGCTGGGCATGGTGGCGCATGCCTGTAATCCCAGATACTCAGGAGGCTGAGGCAGGAGAATCACTGGAACCTGGTAAGCGGAGGTTGCAGTGAGC
>NW_012122376.1:6762810-6764566 GCF_000951035.1 Colobus angolensis palliatus
CAGGATGGTCTTGATCTCCTGACCTCGTGATCCGCCCGTCTCGGCCTCCCAAAGTGCTGGGATTACAGGCTTGAACCACCGCGCCCGGCCCTATTTTTAAAAAATCAATAAACAAAGCAAGATAACAATGAAACAGCATTAAAAAAGAAAAAAAAAAAAACACTCATGAACTAAAGTGTGAACCAAGGATTTTATATCCAGCCAAGCTGTTCTTCATATATCAAGGCTAGAGAAAAACAGTTTTCAACATTCAGCAGGCCACGTGCAGTAGCTTACACCTGTAATCCCAACACTTTGGGAGGCTGAGGCGGGCAGATCACCTGAGGTCCAGAGTTTGAGACCAGCCTGGCCAACATGGCAAAACACCATCTCTACTAAAAGTACAAAAAATTAGCTGGGCATGGTGGTGCACGCCTATAATCCCAGCTACCTGGGAGACTGAGGCAGGAGAATTGCTTGAACCCGGGAGGTGGAGGTTGTAGTGAGCCAAGGTCGTGCCATTGCAATCCAGCCTGGGCAACAAAGCAAGACTCCATCTCAAAAAATAATAATAATAATAATTACAGTAACTTACTGAATTCTACACCCATCAGATTCAGTCTTGAGAATCTACTAGATGATGTATTTCATCCAACCAAGTGATAACTGGGAAAACTTTAATAAAACCACTGAGGATGAGGATTAAAAAATAGGTAAATGTACATCTAAAACTCAAACTACTCTTAAATAAAAGGGGAAATACAAAAATACAAATTTAAATTACAAAATACAAAATAATAATAATTGTAAGTGCCCAACAGGATCTTCCTGCCTACTACCTAGATACAGCCTATTTATCAAGAGAGGGGGATTGCAATAGAGACAGAGTTTAATGCATGTAGAGCCAGTTTTGTCACTACTTAAATTGGCCTCCCCAAAAATTCAGAGTCTAGGGTTTTCCCAAAGATAGTTTGGAGGGCAGGGAGCTAGGGAATGGGTGCTGCTAATTGGTTGGGGATGCAATCAGAGGCATGTGGATAGAAGGTACTCCTGTGCTGAGTCCAATTCTGGGAGGTGAGGCGTGGGCCCACAGAGGAATCGCTGGTCTGGGTGGAATCATCTGGTAATAGAAATGCCAAACTCTGAAAACATGTTAAAAGGCTAACCTTAGGTTGTACTATAGTGATTTTATTTACAGGAATAATTGGGGAAGTTGCCAACTTTTGACCTCTGGAACAACTAGTGTAATTTTGTTGTTGTTGTTGTTGTTGTTGTTGTTGTTGTTGTTGAGACAGAGTCTCACTCTGTCACCCAGGCTGGAGTGCAGTGGTACGATCTTGGCTCACTGCAACCTCTGCCTCCCAGGTTCAAGCAATTCTCCTGTTTCAGCCTCCTGAGTAGCTGGGACTACAGGTGCCCACCACCACCCCCAGCTAATTTTTGTATTTTTAGTAGAGACGGGGTTTCCCCATATTGGTCAGGCTGGTCTTGAACTCCTGACCTTAGGTGATCCACCCACCTCGGCCTCCCAAAGTGCTAGGATTAGAGGTGTGAGTCACCATGGCCTGCCAACTACACCTACATCTTAGCAGAATTTAGACCTCTCTTATCGTCCTAACCTGGTAGCCTTTCATTAGTTTTCTGCCTGCCTGGGCCTCCCAAAGTGCTAGGATTACAGGCATGAATCACTGCTCCTAGCCCTTTTCATTAGTTTTATAAAGGCAGTTTAGGGCCAGGCACGGTGGCTCACACCTGTAATCCCAGCACTTTGGGAGGC
>NW_012122376.1:6765122-6767378 GCF_000951035.1 Colobus angolensis palliatus
GACAGAGGGAGACTCCATCTCAAAAAAAAAAAAAAAAAAAACCTCACAAAGTTATCTTGGCCCACAACCGAAAGTGACCAGAGGCAGTTTGGAGGTTAAAGGCAAAGTAGAGTTGGTTAGGTCAGATCTCTTTCAGTGTTACAACTTTTGCAAAGGCAGTTTTATAATGACAACAGAAACACTACATATATATATCAGAGTCAATGGGATGTAGTTAAAACAGTGATCAGAGGAAAATTCATTGCATCAAACATATTTGTCAGTGAAAATGAAAGAAGGAAAATAATGAATTAAATTCCCAACTCAAAAAACTGGAAAGGAAAAACAAAGTAAACTAAGAAAAGCACAAAGAAGAAAAAAATAAAGTTAAAGGCAGAAATAAATGAAATATAGAAGAGAAAAATGAGTGATTAATGAATAAATCAAAACCTTTTTTTTTTTTCTTTTTTGTTGTTTTGTTTGTTTTGAGACAGAGTCTTGCTTTGTTGCCCAGGCTGGAGTGCGATAGTGTGATCTCAGCTCACTGCAACCTCCACCTCCTAGGTTCAAGTGATTTTCCTGCCTCAGCCTCCAGAGTAGCTGGGATTACAGGCGCCCACCACCACACCTGGCTAATTTTTGTAGTTTTAGTAGAGATAGGGTTTCACCATGTTGGCCAGGCTGGTCTCAAACTCCTAGCATCAGGTGATCTGCCCACCTCAGCCTCCTAAAGTGCTGGGATTACAGGCGTGAGGCACCATGCCCAGACAAAGGCCTAATTCTTAAAAAATGAATAAACTAGAAAAATTACTAGCTACCTTGATCAGAAAGAAAAAGGGAGAAAGCACAAACAACAAAATTACAAGAGGCAAATAACCATTGTAACAGAAGAAATGTTAAACATTACAAGAGGTTGATTTGCAGATGTCTGTGCAAATAAAAAATGCATGAAATGAATAGCATCTTAGTGAAATGTTTGCCAGAAATGACACCATTAAAGTTACAACACTTAAACATACCTATTTCCACAGAAAAACAGAGAAATTTACTAAGGAACTATACCACAACAAAAGGACCAGGCCCAGATAATTTCACAAGGGAATTTTACCAAATCTTTAAAGGTCAGATAGTCCCAGAGTGCTCTACAAATTATTCCAAAGCATTTTAAAGGCAGAAGAACCCCTTAATTCCTTTTATGAAGAATGACACTGATTCCTCAACCTGATAAAAATGACACACACACCCTCAGACAAAAACTACAAACCAATGTCACTCATGAACATGACGGATGCAAAAATACTGAAAAATATACGAGCAAACTCCCACACTATATACAGAAAATAATATACCACACTGCTATAGACTGAATGTTATACCCCCTGCCCCAGATTCTTATGTTGAAATCCCCATTGTGAAGGTATTTGGAGGTGGGCCATCTGAGAGGTGATTAGGTCAGGAGGGCTCCGTCTTCATGAATGAGATTAGTGCCCTTGTAAGAAGAGACTTGGGAGAAATGGTCCCTTTATCATGTGAGGATACAACAAGAAGGTGGCCATCTGCAAACCAAGACCCTCAGCAGGGCCTTAGCCAGCACCTTCATCTTGGAGACTTCCCAGCCTCCAGAACTGTGAAAAATAAATTTATGTTGTTTGAGTCACCAGTCTATGATATTCTGTTATAGCAGCCTGGGCTGAATAGGACAATGACCTACAATCAAGAGGAAAAATAATCAATATAAGTGGATGCAAAGACGACCCAGAGCGTGGAATTAGCAAAGACTCAACACAGCTCTTATAACCATAACATAAATAATCTACTGGAAAAGGCAGATATAATAGTGGAAGACATAGGAAATGTCTGGAGGATGTATATGGTGGAGGATATAGGAAGAATATGGAAATTCTGGGGGGAAATGGAAAAGTACCTTAAGAGACATATCAACCAAAAGCAACTTGTGAAACTCGTTTGGATCCTGATTTAAATAAATAAAAAGTTTTTAAAATGAAACAACCAGGGATATTTGAACACTGACACAATTTTTATTATTAAGTAATTATTTATTTTTTGTATGATAAGGATACTGTGGTTATACGCTTACAAAAAGAGTCCTAATTTTTTAGAGATATGATATGGTTTGGCTCTGTCCCTACCCAATTCTCATCTTGAAATCTTGAATTGTAGCTCCCATATTTCTTTTCTTTTTTCTTTTCTTTTTTTTTTGAGATGGAGTCTCACTCTGTCACCCAGGCTAGAGTGCAGTGGTACAATTTTGACTCA
>NW_012122376.1:6768578-6783760 GCF_000951035.1 Colobus angolensis palliatus
TTGCAGTAAGCCAAGATCGCACCACTGCACTCCAGCCTGGGCGACAGAGCAACAGAGCAACAGAGCAACAGAGTGAGACTCTGTCTGAAAAAAAAAAAAAAAAAAATCCAACAGTGGAGGGAGGAAGGCAGATGTTAGTGGGAAGGAGGATAATAAATGAAATAAGATCAACCATTGTAGACAATTGTTGAAACCAGTAGTGGGTACATAAGGATGCTTATAATGTTCTCTCTACTTTTGTATATACTTGAAAAGTCCCTAATAAAATATTAAGAAAGAAAAGGAGACAGGGTGGAAGGGAGGAAAAGAAATGCTTCCTTCCTCATTTGTGACTAGGGCCCGCCCACTCCAGTTCCTAAGCCAATCCTGGCCGAGGCAATCTCTGGCTTGTCAGTGGTGGGCTTTGGAATTAGGTCATCGTTTCATAAGCAGGCAATCTGCCAGTAATTCAGGCTACTAAAGTAAGCTAGTTTTGATTCGCATTTTCTAAACTGAATTTCCCCATTGCACTTCAGACATGAGACCTGGTGTCTCCAACAGAACTCTAAATCCGAGTGCTGCATCCCAAGTCTTCACTCAGCCCTTCTCTTGCATCTGTACTGGTTTGATCCTAGGACCACGTGTCTGACCACTACTCTTGGCTCCTAGACCTTGGGCCTGCAGACTGATCTTGCCACAGATGAACATATCTTCTAAAGGTTAACTTCCTGAACTCCTGGGATCTACCCATCTGACCGAAGCTCAGGAAGGAGTGACCGATTGCCCTCAGGCATTGTTTTTCCTCTATCTATTTAGTAGCTGCTTCTCCAAGATTGACATCGGTGTCTGTAGAGGGTCATTTTCCTGCACACCTGTTGGGCCAAGACATGTCAACCCCTGTCTCTCTGTTTATGCCAAATGAAGAGGAGGCATGTGCCAAAGCATTGACAGTCCTGGGGCAGTAAAGCAGGCTGGTGTTGGGTAAAGAGAGGCACGCTGACAAACGCCAAATAGGGAAACTTCTACCAGGCCCCACAAACAGTAATATCATCAAATGCTTTTCAAAGACTTGGAACACATGTGGCGATGAGCTTGTGACCAAGTGGGATTCAAGCGTTGCTTGCCTCATCTGTTTGCTATGAAACATGAGATGCAAAAGCACTTTGTCAGATTCTAACTTCAACCTTATGACCAGTTTCAGCAAAAGGATATTCAGAGGAACGGTTTTTCTGAATGACCAAAAGTGAATACAAAGCTGTGCTTTTTAAGCTCAGGGAGCCAGCTGCAAAATTATGTCTCCTCAAAATGAAAATCTTGCTCCCACTTAGAAATGATCACTCCAATCATGAGGTCAGGTGATTGAGACCATCCTGGCCAACATGGTGAAACCCTGTCTCTACTAAAATACAAAAAATTAGCTGGACATGGTGGCGCACGCCTGTAGTCCCAGCTACTCGGGAGGCTGAGGCAGGAGAATTGCTTGAACCCGGGAGGCGGAGCTTGCAGTGAGCTGAGATGGTACCACTGCACTCCAGCCTGGGTGACAGAGCAAGATTCTGTCTCAAAAAAAAAAAAAAGAAAAAAGAAATAGCCACTCCAGCTTCCCATACATTTGTACTTTTCCAGGTCCTTTCACATGTAACTGAGCACAAGCAGAGAGAAATAAGAAATACATGTTTCAGGCCGAAGTCTTGCAACTCAGGATTTAATATGCAGTAAAGGCAGCTAGTCAGAGGAGGTCAGACCTTGGTAGGGCTTGGATATTTCTTTGGAGCCCCAGGACAGTGAGACACAACCAATTTCAGTCATTCCTGAACTTTATACCGATGAAAGTGGCTTTGGTTGCATAAAGTCAGTCAGTGTTGCTGGATTTAATCTCTTTCCAATTCTTTGGCACCCGATCTGGCACAGAGCTCTGCTGAGGCTGTTCCCTGACTTGAGTGTGGAGCAGAATTTCCCCTTTTTAGGTCACAAATTCAGAGTAGTCACTCATCATAGCGACTCTCTCCACTGTGTCAATTTTAAACACCTTCATTAATAACACTTATGAAACGTTGGCAAGGTGGTGGCTATCTTGAGTTGCTCCTGATATCCATGACATATCACAAGATAGAATCATGGGAACAAACTTGCCCCTGCAGACCAGGATGATAAAAACACAGTGATATCCATCTCTTGTAAACACAGCTGAATTAAAAACCCTAGGACAGGCCGGGCGCGGTGGCTCAAGCCTGTAATCCCAGCACTTTGGGAGGCCGAGACGGGTGGATCACGAGGTCAGGAGATCGAGACCATCCTGGTCTACACGGCGAAACCCTGTCTCTACTAAAAAAAAAAAAAAAATACAAAAAACTAGCCGGGCGAGGTGGCAGGCGCCTGTAGTCCCAGCTACTCGGGAGGCTGAGGCAGGAGAATGGCGTAAACCCGGGAGGCGGAGCTTGTAGTGAGCCGAGATCGCGCCACTGCACTCCAGCCTGGGCGACAGAGCTAGACTCCGTCTCAAAAAAAAAAAAAAAAAAACCCTAGGACAAGGGTCACAGCGGATTATCCAGAGATCTGCTAAGGGTGAGTACAGGCCCCCAGAAAGGAGTCTTCCTTTTTTTATTTTTATTTTTATTTTATTTTTTGAGACGTAGTCTCGCTGTGTCGCCTAGGCTGGAGTGCAGTGGCATGATCTCAGCTCACTGCAACTTCCGTCTCCCGGGTTCAAGCAATTCTCCTCCCTCAGCCTCCTGAGTAGCTGGGACTACAGGCACCTGCCACCATGCCCAGCTATTTTTTTTTTTTTTTTTTTTTGTATTTTTAGTAGAGATGGGTTTCACCATATTGGCCAGGATGGTCTCGAACTCCTGACCTTGTGATCCACCTGCCTTGGCCTTCCAAAGTGTTAGGATTACAGGCATAAGCCACCGTGCCTGGCCGACGAGCCTTCCTTGTCAGTTTCTTAAGCAGTGTCTGGCTGCTCCCTTGCTGCCACCATGACCTGAAGTCTTGGTCCTCATGCCTGCCTTTGGGGGTGGTGGGATGGGACCTCTTGTGCTGAGATGGACAAATCTCCCCTAGGCTGGTGGCCTTCTTGGGGTTCAGAGCATTGGATCGGGATCGCATCAGAGTGAGTTTGGTTTTCCGCTGGCCAATGCTCCAAGTGTACACAACTGTATTTTCCCTGGCTCTCCCTCTCCCTATTAGCCAGCGGAGCTGTCCCCTATCCCAACATGTCCCTGGCTGTTAGGTATGTGCCCTTGCTTGCAGTTAGAAACACTGTCATCACCCTCAGCATTCATTTCTCTGCTCCCATGACAGCACACACTTGAGTAGCCACTTTGGAGGGCCTGCCTTTGTTCTTTTCTCTGAAAACCTCTCATTCCTCAACCCTCCCAACATCCCCCATCTCCCTCCTGTCTGAGTGCTCCTGGCCCATCACATCAACCTACCTCTTAGACCCTGCTCATTCGATTAAGGGTAGATTCTGGCTTACGTGGGGACAATCAGATTTTCTCTCTAGATATTTGATAAGGAAGACCATCAAAGGAGGCCACTTATCACCAGGCAATGAGGAGAAACCCAGAGTCTGTGCATGCCGGACTTAGGGAGAGGCAGGGGTAGGAGCCCAGCAGAGGAGACCTGTCCACCCTCAGACCAGAATGAAGCCAGTGGTCGCTGAGAAGCAGGGGTGAGAAGTTGCTGCAGCCCAGAACTATGTCTGCTCAACAAATGCCCCTTTTCAGGTGGGTTTCTATTTCTTGCAACCAAATGTGCCCCGATTGAAAGCACACTCAAAAGCTGCCCATGATGCCCAGATGCTGGCCTCATCTCCGTCCTCATCCTCTTTCAACCTCTCTGCAGCATCTGAGACTGTCCCCCTAACTCCCTCCTCCAGCCTCTTTCCACCTAAGGCTTTTCTAATGAGGTGCTGCAAAACCCCACTCTCTTTCTCCTTCTCCAGTTCCTCCTCCCACCTTCTCAGTAAAGTCAACCAGGAGCTTCAGGATTTGGTGTTCTAGCCTGGTCTTCTCCTTGGAGAGTCCACTGATTCCCATGGCTTTCTCTACTGAGTCCAGGGAAAACGCTCTAAACCTAAAGCACCTGCCCTGACCTCTCACTGCTGCACCAACTGTCTACTTAGATGACTCAGCCTCTTGAAATGTCCACTCAATATCTTCCCCTCAAGCCAATCCCTCTCTTGCCTTGCCCATCGGATTTAGAGGACCTCATTCTTTCAGTCATGTGGGCTGGGACCACTGTGGTCATTCTACACCTCATGGTGACTGCCTGCTTAGCATCACTTAATAAGTGTTTGCTGAGTGAAATGAAGAAATGAATCTTGTATTTTTTCCCCCTGTTTCATTCCTCTTCTGTCTCACTGATAGAGTTTGGAGGTTTGTCTCCTCTAAATCTCATTTTGAAATGTGATCCCCAGCACTGGAAGTGGGGCCTGGTGGGAGGTCATGGGGGCGGATCCCTCATGAATGGTTTGGTGCCTTCCTTGTAGTAAGGAGTGGCTTCTCACTCTATTAGTTCACATGACAGCTGGTTGTTTAAAAGGGCCTGGATGCCAGGTGAGGTGGTTCTCTCCTGTAATCCCAGCACTTTGGGAGGTTGAGGCAGGAGGATCGCTTGAGCTCAGGAGTTCAATACCAGCCTGAACAACACAGCAAGACCCAGTCTCTCTACAAAAAATAAAATCAGCCAGGTGTGGTGGTGTGTGCGTGTGGTCCCAGCTACTTGGGGGGGTGGGGGTGGGGGGCTGAGGTGGGAGAGCGCTTGAGCCCAGCAAGTTGAGTTACACTGAATCACTGCACTCCAGCTTGGGTAACAGAGCAAGATCCTATCTCAAATAAAAAATAAAAAATAAAAAGGGCCTGGCAGCCAGGTGCAGTTGCTCATGCCTGTAATCCCAACACTTTGGGAGGCCAAGGTAGGCAGATCAGGAGGTCAGGAGTTTGAGACCAGCCTGGCCAACATGGTGAAATCCCGTCTCTACTAAAAATACAAAAATTAGCTGGGCATGGTGGCGCGCACCTGTAGTCTCAGTTACTCAGGAGGCTGAGGCAGGAGAATCGCTTGAACCCAGCGGGAGGAAGTTGCAGTGAGCCGAGATAGCTCCACTGCACTCCAGCCTGGCGACAGAGCGAGACTCTGTCTCAACACACAAAAAAGAAAAGAGCCTGGCATCTTTCTTGCTCTGTCTCTTGCCATGTGACATGCCTGCTTCCCCTTGGCCTTCCACCATGAGTAAAAACTTCCTGAGACCGCAGCAGACACCAAGTGGGTGCTAGTGCCAAGCCTGTACAGCCTGCAGAACCAGGAGCCAAAAAAAATCTCTTTTCTTTATAAACTACTCAGTCTCAGGTGTTCCTTTATAGCAATGCAAAACAGACTAATACACTCACCATGCCACTAGAACTGGGAGGAGTTTTGCCCCCTGTATACACACCTAAGCAGATATTACACAATAGATTATACATGGTGTCAGTGGGATAAAGGATTTTGGTCAGGGCATTTCTGTTTTATGGTACAGGGTATGAAACAGTACATACACACACACTTCTGTGTTTAACTGAACTTTAGGATTCTCTCATGAGGCTTAGAATTCTGCCTAACTTTGGCTTTAACCTGATGATTCAGTTATAACTGACACCAAGTCAAACTCAGAAACACAGCATCTGTCAAGATGACACAGTGGCTCAAGTTGGCAGGCACAACACCAGAAACAAGCCTGGAAAAGCACTTGTGGGAGTCTAGAGAAATACCTGTGCAAACATGTCAAGGTCAACACAATACGAGCTTTCAAATGACTTTCTCCCACAAAGTTCTACAAACCTTCAGGGCCTTCGGGGTTCTCTCTTAAGTCATCATTCTGCAGAATCACAAACATTTGAAACTGAAATTTGTGATGGGCAGAATCACAACAGAGGCCAGAAGAAATTCCAGTAATCATCTAGCCCAACTCCTTATTTCACAAATTAAGAGACCAAGGTCTAGATTAATGGGACCAGTCTATGAAAAGTAACCAGTGACGTATTAGAAAAAGTACAGTTCATTTGGCTTCAGAAACAAGGGTGGAGAGGCGCAGATGTGCCTTTAATTTCACTTTATAAGGAAAAGCAAGCAAGCAATGCTTTTATACCTCTAATCTCAGTGGTCAAACCGGTTTAAAGCCACAGGTTGCTCAAAGGAAGAAGCCCTCAGTCTGAGACTCACTCACCCAGTATCCCCCCAGCATGGAGAGGAGGAGAGAAGCAGGAGAAGGCCCTCTTTTCCGGAGGCTCCTTTTCAGCACTGCCCTCCACCAGCGGTCTGTCTTCCCCAGGATCACATGGAATTGTTCTATAAATGTGCATTGGCTTAAGGCTGGGAACGCTGGCCTGGGAGGCAGCGGCGTGTAAGCAATCTGACCCGGGCCAGGCAGCAGCTTTCCAGAAGGCTCCGCAGCCTAGAGGGAGAGGGTAACAAGGAGCAGGCAGCCTGCAGGTACCGCCAGCCTGCAGCTCTCTGTGCTTCTCACTACGCATTTATTTGGGATCCGAAGCCAGTGTCAACTACCTTGGGCTGCAATTTGCTTTATTTGACTTATATTTTGGCTGGGACAAACCACTTTTCAAAACAAAGCAGTCATAAAAGAAGAAAAAAACTAGCCATAAAATTAGCAGTGCTGCCGGACGCAGTGGCTCACGCCTGTAACCCAGCACTTTGGGAGGCTGAGGCGGGAGGATCACGAGGTCAGGAGATGGAGACCATCCTGGCTCACATGGTGAAACCCCGTCTCTACTAAAAATAAAAAAAATCAGCCGGGTGTGGTGGCACGCGCCTGTAGTCCCAGCTACTCGGGAGAGCGAGACAGCAGAATTGCTTGAACCCGGGAGGTGGAGCTTGTAGTAAGCCGAGATTGCGCCACTGCACTCCAGCCTGGGCGACACAGCGAGATTCTGTCTCAAAAAAAAAAAAAAAAAAAAAAAAAAAATTAACAGTGCTTCTAGTAAACAAGGACAGGTCATCACCAGCCTCAGCTGACATAGTATCAAGCAGTCCTTTTCAAACATGTCATTATGCTTCCTTCAGAAAGGGAGAATGAGCAGTTAGGCGAGTTCTAAACAGCATGCCACCTACAGTTTCATCAGTAGACAGGGAATTAAAGATGCAATCATACAACGGAAGCGAAGCAGCTGGAGAAAGGGTGAGGGGCCATCTATTTATTTATTTATTTATTTTTGAGACGGAGTCTCGCTCTGTCGCCCAGGCTGGAGTGCAGTGGCGCGATCTCGGCTCACTGCAAGCTCCACCTCCCGGGTTCACGCCATTTTCCTGCCTCAGCCTCCCAAGTAGCTGGGGCTACAGGCGCCTGCCACCGCACCCGGCTAATTTTTTGTATTTTGTTTAGTAGAGATGGGGTTTCACCGTGTTAGCCAGGATGGTCTCGATCGCTTCGGCCTCCCAAAGTGCTGGGATTTACAGGCGTGAGCCGCCGTGCCGGGCCAAGGTGAGGGGCTCTTTACATACCAACAATGAAAACTCTCCAAGATACATCAAGTGAAAACTATTAAGATACAGAACAGTGTGTATGATATACTATTGTTTATGTAAAGAAAAAAGAAAGGGGCTGGGTGTGGTGGCTTACCCCTGTATAATCTCAGCAGTTGGGGAGGCCAAAGTGGGCAAATCACTTGAGCTCAGGAGTTTGAGAACAGACTGGGCAACAAAGAGGGACCTTGTCTCTACTAAAAATACAACAAAAAAATTAGGCAGGGGCGGTGGTGCACGCCTATAGTTCCAGATAGTTGGGATGCTGAGGTGGGAGTATTGCTTGAGCCAGGGAGGTTGAGGCTGCAGTGAGCTGTAATGGTGCCACTGCACTGTAGCCTGGGTGACAGATTGAGAACCTGTCTCCAAAACAAATGAACAAAAAAACCAAAAAACAAACAAACAAAAAAACCCAAAAGGAGGATATACATTTATGTGTATATACTACATTATAAAGGCAATGATCTAAATCTAACCATACAATGCACTACATTATAATATATAAATACTTCTTTCTGGAAACTCACATAAGAAACTAGTGACGGTGGGTGAACTGGGGAGCAGGGAAAGAGGAAGACTGTTCCCTCTCATATTTCTTTTCTAGTCTTGGGATTTTATCTCATGTGAATGTATAATTTTCAGAGAAAACTTAAAAGGCAATCTAATTTTCATCAGAAATATTTAATTTTCAAAATTATTCTAGTATTCAGAGTGCAAATTCACTATAACTCCTTTTTTTCACATATTTAAAAGTTAGTTGTATTCCTTAAGAAGACAGAGTTTTATAATAACTAAAATGCTGTAATACCAAAGGACCTCCCAGAGTTTTGTTTTGTTTGTTGTAGAGGCAGGGGTCTTGCTACATTGTCCAGTCTGTTCTTGAACTCCTGGCTCAAGGGATCCTCCCACCTTGGCCTCCCAAAGTGCTAGGATTACAGGTGTGAGCTACCATACCTAGCTTCCCAGAGAGTTTTTAATGAGGGTTCTGAAGGCTGGATACTAAGTCTTGATTCAGCTATTTTCCTTATTCTTTCTTTTTTTTTTTTTTCCCCAGAGACGGAGTCTTGCTCTGTCGCCCAGGCTGCAGTGCAATGGCATGATCTTGGCTCACTGCAACCTCTGCCTCCTGGGTTCTAGCAATTCTCCTGCTCAGCTTCCAGAGTAGCTGGGACTACAGGTGCCCACTGCCATGCCAGGCTAATTTTTTGTATTTTAGTAGAGTCAGGGTTTCACCGTGTTGCTCAGGCTGGTCTCAAACTCCTGAGCTCAGGCAATCCACCCTCCTTGGCCTCCTAAAGTGCTAGGATTACAGGCATGAGCCACCATGCCCGACCAATTCACCTATTTTCTAGCAGTAACTTGGGTCAGTTGCCCAAGCACTAAGCACTTTCATTTCATCAGGTATAAAAAGAGAATGATCCCACACTCCATCTTCTTCATAGGCCCAGCATGACTTAATCATGATGATGTACATAAAAGCCCTCCAAAAATGGAAAATCCCTATTCTACAATTGAGTTGTTCTGGGCAATTACATTTTATAACTTTTTTTGAAGTACTTGTGTAATTCCACACTCAAATAACTTAAGTCAAATTTTCCTGTCGGAAAAAGCATAAAAGTAAAGGGGCCTCTACCTAAAACCATGTGGCGTGTTTTCACATTAGCACTTTTTTGGCTCCTAAAACCTTTAGATTTTTCACTTTCTCAGCATCACCTCTGTTGTGTACAAACTGCTTTCTTCCAAATGAACAGCCTGGCATATTAGGGTGGGCTGTTCTGGGCCTTCTCCACAGCTTTCTACCACTTCTCACTTTTGTTCCCAGTTTATTGATCTGGGAACAGTTTTTTAGTCCTCCCACTAGTACCAACACATAAAACTTGGGTGAAATGGTGACATGGTTTGGCTGTGTCCGCACCCGAGTCTCATCTTAAATTCCCACATGTTTTAGGAAGGACCAGGTGGGAGGTAATTGAATCATGGGACAGATCTTTCCCATGTTGTTCTCATTATATTGAATAAGTCTCATGAGATCTGTTGATTTTATAAGGGGACTTTCCCTGCACAAGCGCTTTCTTTGCCTGCTGCCATCCATGTAAGATGTGACTTGCTCCTCCTTGCCTCCCACCATGATTATGAGGCCTCTCCAGCCACATGAAACTGTCAGTCCATTAAACCTTTCTCCTGTGTAAATTGCCCAGTCTTGGGCATGTCTTTATCAGCAGTGTGAAAATGGACTAACGAAAATGGCTTTGAGATATAAAAAAGTCTTAAATTACACTAAAATCACCAGAGTTCCAATGTCTATAAACAACAGTTCCCATGATCCTGATGAAAACCCACAGATGTCTCTGTATACCAGCTGAGATGGTGCCACCATACAGCAACAGTGTGAGTGCAGTTTCTATCTTTCACTCAGCTGCTCAGCTTTCAAATGATTCTTGACCAAAACATTCACTCATTAATTAGCAAAAGCAAAGACTTATTTTTAATTTGAGGAGATGTGAACTATTTCAAAACTTGCTCATAAAGTCAGGTTTGATTAATATTATTTTATTTCATATTACTTCATATTTGCCCAATTGAAATACACGTAAACATAACCTTGCTGAAAATCACTAGCATATGGCAGAGAGCACAAAGAAAACATTTCCCAGGCAATGCTTAGAGCTCCTGATTAGTTAAAAGCTCTGAGGGGAAAATAAATTCAAAGTAATGTTTGAAACGACAGTAAATAGGTGGATTTATAAAAATAAAAATATATAATGTTTAAGGCTCATTTGTCTCCATACATAAAATAAATAAATAAAAGCCCTCTCTTTACTGAAGAAGACAGAACACACAAATGCAACTCCTTTCCTTTAACAGACTTCATTAAAATGATAACAAAAGCATTTTTAAAAACAAGTATATCCAGGTGAGGCGCAGTGGCTCATGCCTATAATTCCAGCACTTTGGGAGGCCGAGACAGGTGGATCACTTGAGGTCAGGAATTTGAAACCAGCCTGGCCAACATGGCAAAATCATCTCTACTAAAAATACAAAAATTAGTTGGGCATGGTGGCAGGTGCCTGTAATCCCAGCTACTTGGGAGGCTGAGGCAGGCGAATCGAGTGAATCTGGGAGGCAGAGGTTGCAGTGAACCGAGATCACGACACTGCACTCCAGCCTGGGTGACACAGCAAGACTCTGTCTCAAAAACAAACAAACAACAAGAAGAAAAAACAGGTATGTCCAGACAATAATGTAATAATGTGGCAAACTGGAGAAGGCACATTAGCTAATGAGAGCTTTCTCCATGCTTGTGGTTAATGGAAAGCAGATGACGGTCTGGTAGTTGAGAAATCAGGGAAGAGGGGCATTAGACTAGAGTAGAAGGGGCTCCAGCCCAAACAAGACTCTGCAGACCCTGGAGAGGCTCTGAAACACCAGGGACAGTGGTGGGAACGTACTTGGGAAGAAAATTAAAAATAAGTGTCAATGGAATCTACCCTTTGCCCTGCCTGGCCCTGTGCCATAAGACAAAAACAAAATTGAAAAACAAAAGCAAAACTTTTCCTATATCCTGATACTTAAAATTCTGTCAGTGTTTGGTGGCTCATACCTATAATCCCAGCATTTTGGGAGGCTGAGGCGGGAGGATCACTTGAGCTTAGGAGTTTGAGACCAGCCTGGCCAACACAGCGAGACCCCCATCTCTACAAAAAATAAAAAATATTAGCTAAATTTAGTGGCATGCACCTGTAGTTCCAACTACTTGAGAGGATTGCTCCTGGTGGGAGGATTGCTTGAGCCCGGGAGGTCGAGGAAGCAATGAACCATGATTATGCCACTGCACTCCAGCCTGGGCAGCAGAGCAACCCTGTCTAAAAAAAAAAAAAAAAAAAAAAAAAAAAAAATCCACAGAAGACTGAAGATAAATTTAATAAAATATCTCAAAAAACAGAATTAAAGAAATATTTAAAATGTGAAAAAATATTAAACGTCTGGAGAATCAAATTGTGAGGTCCCTATCTAAGTGATGGAAGATGCAGACATGAAACAGAAAAGTAGAAGGAAGAAAGTGTCAAGAAGGTAATATAAAAATATTTCCCATGCTGCGCATGGTGGCATGTGCTTGTGGTACCAGCTGCTTGGGAAGCCGAGGCAGGAGAATCACTTGAGCCCAGTAGTTCTGGGCTGCAGTGAGATATGATCATGCCACTGCACTCTGGCTTGGATGACAGAATAAGAACTTATCTCTAAAAACATTTTAAAAAATTAATTTAAAAAATAAAAATAAATCATAATTTTTTCCAAAGTTGAAAGAGGCAAAAGGGCTCTCACTAGGTGCCTAGCACAGTAGATGAAAATATCTCATACAGTTCTGTGGGTTGGCTGGGCTCAGCCAAGCGGTTCTCACCTTGAGGGTTGGTGCTCCCCAGCCACTGAACCTAGGAAGATACAGTTTTCCTACCCCGTATTTTCAAGTAATGGAAATCAGAGGCAAATTCATTTTCCAGCCCTCTCCTCCTTACTTACCGCACTCCAGCTGTTACCAGTAGGGAATCTGATGGGTCTGCAGCAGCAACTCTATTCTTCCCTCCTCAGAGGAAAAATTTCGCCCAAGGGGCATAAGGCAGAGTAAGACACCAAGATAATTTTTAGAGCAGGAGTGAAAGTTTTTAAAAAAGTTTTAGAGAGGAACGAAAGGAAGTAAAGTATACTTGGAAGAGGATCAAGCAGGTGACTTGAGAAATCCAAGTGTGCTGTACAACGCTTAATGCGGGGTTTTATATATTGGCACGGTTCTGGGATTTGCATTTCTTCTCTCCTGATCCTTCCCTCGGAGCAGGCTGTCCACTTACGCAGTGGCCTACCAGCACTTGGGAGTGGCCACACTCACAGTGTGTTTACTGAAGTTGTGCGCATGCTCATTTGAGGCATTTTTTCCCTTGCCAGTTGTGAATTCCTAGAGGAAAGTCATATATTAGTGAAACTCTGATATTTTGCCTCTTAGGGCACATGCTTGAGCCCGCTTGCCCAACTCCTGAGATCTTATCAGGAAGCCGCTGACACTAGCTTCAGGTGTTTTCTATCTATTGGGAGCCGGCCTTTCCCTGGTGCCAGCTGCAACCAATGATGATTTTAGAGAAACAGTGGAACAACCACCTGACCATCATATGGTGCTCACCTGACATTCCTGGTTGGGGGTGGGGGTGGGGGTGGAATGCGCTCTGCTACCCTGCTCATGCCCCCCTAGCTACCTACTCTGACACAGATATGTGTGCCTTCCTGAACTTTCTTGAATGTGTCAGACTCATTTTAACCCCAAAGACTTTTTTTTGCTATTGCCTTTGACTACAATATGATTTCCCTGTATTTTTGCATGACACATTACTCCTCACAATTCAAGCCTCATCTCAAATGTCACCTCCTCAGGAAAGATGTTGTGCTGCTCATCACATCTAAAATAGCAACTCCCAGGCCAGGCCCGGTGGCTCATGCCTGTGATCCTAGAACTTTGGGAGGCTGAGGTGGGTGGATTACTTGAGGTTAGGAGTTCAAGACTAGCCTGGCTGACATTGTAAAACTCCCTCTCTACTAAAAAGACAAAAATTAGCCAGGCGTGGTGGCAGGCACCTGTTATCCCAGTTATTTAGGAGGCTAAGGCAAGAGAATCACTTGAACCAGGAGGCAGAGGTTGCAGTGAGCCTAGATCGCACTGCATTCCAGCCTGGGCGACAGAATGAGACTCTATCTGGAGGAAAAAAAAAAAATGCAACTTCCATTCTCCACCTATCCCCTTAGCCTATTTAAATTCTTCATAGCACTTAGAATTACCAAATCCCTTTTTTTTTTTCCTTTTCTTTATTATCGGTCTCCTCCATGAGAGTAGGGACTTCGTCTTATTCATCATTATACAGATGGTTCTGGAGCCACCCAACGAGATCTTCTTGCCCACCGCACAGGCAAAAATCAATTCACTGAGACCATGGCATTGCAACAGAGAAAGAGTTTAATTGCCGCGAGGCTGACCCATGTGGAAGAACTGGAGTTATCCCTCAGATCAGTCTTCCTGTAGGCTTGGAACGTAGGGTTTTTATGGACAATTTGGTTGTCAGGGGATAGGGGGATAGTGCCGCTGATTGGTTGGGGATGAAATCATATTGGTGTGGAAAACAATCCTTATGCACTGAGTCAGCCTCTGGGTGGAGCACCAGAACATATTGAGTCATGAGTCATGAGTCATGAGTCCGAGTGAGGTCAGTCTGAAAAACATCTCAAAAAACACAATCTTGGCCAGGTGTGGTGGCTCACGCCTGTAATCCCAGCACTTTGGGAGGCTGAGGTGGGTGGATCACAAGATCAGGAGTTCAAGACCAACCTGGCCAAAATGGTGAAACCCTGTCTCTACTAAAAATACAAAAAACAAACAAACAAACAACAAAAAAACCCAATCTTAAGTTCTACAATAGTGATGTTACCTATAGGAGTAATTGGGAAAGTCACAGATCTGGTTAACTCTGGCCACATGACCCCTGGACAGTAAGGGACTGTAGAAACTATGCCTACATTTTAGCAGAGTTCTGGTTTATCGCATAATCCTATTCTTGTGGCCTTTCATTAGTCTTATGAAGGCGATTTTGGTCCCCGAGAAAGGAGGGGGTTAGTTTTAGGGAGGGACTATTATAATCTTTGCTTTCAAATTAAACTATAAATTGAGTTCCTCCCAAAGTTAGCTTAGCCTATGCCCAGGAATAACCAAAGACAGCTTGGAGGTCAGAAGCAAGATGAAGTCAACCATGTCACATTTCTGTTACTGTCAGTTTTTGCAAAGGCAGTTTCAGTCCCTAACATAATGATAATTTGATGTAGATTTATCATAAGATGGTGCAAAAGAGAGAATGCATTCAGCAGAAACTGTACTTTGAGTATTCAAACTATTCTGTTTTTCACATTCAGTACAGTATTCAATAAACTATATGAGATTCAGCACTTTGTTACAAACTAGGTTTTGTGTTAGATAATTTTGCCCCACTGTAGGCTAATGTAAGGTTCTCAGCACGTTTTAGGTAGGCTAGGCTGTGCTATTGTAACAGCTACAATGTCTAGGGTACTTATGCTGGGGTTCGTTGTCTCAAAACGAGAAAGAATTCAGGACACGGACACACATGGGTGCGTTAAGGAGTAGAAAGCTTAAAAGAAGAAAGGAGAGAGAGAGAGATGTCCAAAACGGGAGGCGACGGAGTGCAGCAGATTTTATAGGCAGGCTGGAAAAGGCAGTGTCTGATTTCCGTAGAGCTCATAGATTGCTACCATCAGGTATGACATTTACATAGCCCGAGGGGAAGACTGGCTGCCCCACCCTAATCTTATTACGCAAAGGGACTCTCCAGTTGATCAGCACTATCTTGTCTGCTCTTTATCGTACAGTGGCCGACAAAGAGAAGGGAAGACAGAGCCACTGTCTTGAACATATCTAGTCCCTAGCTCCGGCCGGCATTCACCAGTGCAAGCTCCCAGCTTGCTTGTTTATATCTGCAGCTCGACTTTACAGGCTGCTCTTTGTTAAAAAACGATTTGGGGTTGCTTTTCATTAAGGATAAAAGCCTTGGCCGGGCGCAGTGGCTCAAGCCTGTAATCCCAGCACTTTGGGAGGCCGAGACGGGCGGATCACGAGGTCAGGAGATCGAGACCATCCT
>NW_012122376.1:6784104-6786790 GCF_000951035.1 Colobus angolensis palliatus
CACCTATATCATCAGTGCCCAGAACATACCTGGAATGTTTGTTGAGTGAATGCTGAATTAGAATCTTGGCTGGGCACGGTGGCTCATGCCTGTAATCCCAGCACTTTGGGAGGTCGAGGTGGGAAGATCACCTGAGATCAGCAGTTCGAGTCCAGCCTGACCAACATGGTGAAACCTCATCTCTACTAAAAATACAAAACTTAGCCAGGCATGGTGACCCATACCTGTAGTTCCAGCTACTCGGGAAGCTGAGGCAGGAGAATCACTTGAACCTGGGAGACGGAGGTTGCAGTGAGCCGAGATCACACCATTGCACTTGAACCTGGGTGACAAAAGCGAGACTTCATCTCAAAAAAAAAAAAATCAATTTCAAGCAGACAATGAAGCAATGCCTTTAAATTCCTGATGAAAAACTATTTTCAGCTCAAATTCTATATCCAGTCAAATCTTCAACTAAATGGAAAAGTAAAATAAAGACTTTTTTAGACTCATAAAACTTGCTTGCTTTACATCTCTTCTAAGAAAATACCTCAGCAAAACCAGGGCATAAACTAAACAGTTTTAAACATGGAATCCAGAAAGCAATGAATTTAACCAAGGATGGCAGTAAAGGGAAGCCCCATGGTGACAACTGTGTAGCAAGTCTGGAATAACAGCTCATCCAAACTGAAGTGGGCAGACACAGGGCCCTGGGGTGGAGAGCTCTAGGGAAAAAAAAAAAGGAAAGCCAGGCATAGGCATAGTGGCTCATGCCTGTAATCCTCGCATTTTCAGAGGCCAAGACAGGCGGATCACCTGAGGTCAGGGTTTCAAGACCAGCCTGGCCAACACGGTGAAACCCCATCTCTACTAAAAATACAAAAATTAGATGGGCATGGTGGCGGGCACCTGTAGTCCCAGCTACTTGGGAGGCTGAGGCAGGAGAATCGCTTGAACCCGGGAGGTGGAGGTTGCAGTGACCGAGATCGTGCCACTGCACTCCAGCCAGGAAGACAGAGCAAGACTCTGTCTCAAAAAAAAAAAAAAGAAAAGAAAAAGAAAAAGAAGAAAATAGAAGAAAAAGAGGATTTCAGTAGAAAAGTGAACTGGATGAAGAGGTTGGAAAAAGTTGACAATATATTTCTTCAAATAGTACCAAAAAAAGCAATTAGAAACTGTAGAGGAAAGCAAAAGTATCGGCGAGAAAATATAATTGATAATCATATTGATCACAAGCTCTGCGTTAAACAATATTCGCAGAAGTCCAAAAATAAAAATATTCCACATTGATTTCCAAATTTGTGAATCAACTTATAGATGAAAAAGAGATGATTTACTTGTGGTTGCAGAACAACCTTGATGATGTTGTGCGGGGACCTGTGATGCACTGTCCAGAGAAAAAAGAAATGATTTTCCCAGTGACTGGAAGTGCTGCCCGCAGACAGCCCTCAGCTGCGTGCCCCTTTGCGGACTGCCTCAGCGGAAGAGAGATGCATAGTTGAAACTCAGCTGCTTCCTCTGCCCAATCCTGTTTCCTTCCCTTCTGCAATACATCCCCTAACATACCTCCTGCATGCCAATCTGCTTCATAGTCTGCTTCCCAGAGAATCCAACCTGTGACAATTGGTACCAGAAGTGGTGTGATCCAAAAAAACCCAAACAAGAAGACTGGATGTTTGGGGTTGGGTCATCTGCCACCTGGCTGACAATGAGGACACCATCATTGGTGGAAGGTGGCACACAGATTGTCTCTGGCAGAAGGTGATGGTGCATTTATTAAAACTTTTGCTGGTGATGAGCTCAGGTGGTACCTTAGTGAAGGAAACGTATTAGCTTGGATGTAGTGGGTGCTAGAGACATGAAAGAAATAGTAAGTATAGCTCTATTGCCCAGCTTGATTAACACTTTGAAAAACACTGAGAGCATCAGCAATTGCAGCTAAGTGTCAAAGCCTGCATGCTAAGCATGCAGCCAGCATGGCCAGAGATTGTTTACAGGAGGATTAGGCAATGACTCCCATTATCAATGATAATAGGAACCAGGTTTCTTACTGTTGAGAAGGAATTTACAAATACAGAAAGAGGATGTATTAGGGTTTTGCAGAGAAACAGAACCAATAGCATATATGTAGATATGTAAGAGAACATTTCTTTTTTTTTTTTTTTTTTTTTTGAGACGGAGTCTAGCTCTGTCGCCCAGGCTGGAGTGCAGTGGCCGGATCTCAGCTCACTGCAAGCTCCGCCCCCCAGGCTTACGCCATTCTCCTGCCTCAGCCTCCCGAGTAGCTGGGACTACAGGCGCCCGCCACCTCGCCCGGCTAGTTTTTTGTATTTTTTTAGTAGAGACGGGGTTTCACTGTGTTAGCCAGGATGGTCTCGATCTCCTGACCTCGTGATCCGCCTGTCTCGGCCTCCCACAGTGCTGGGATTACAGGCTTGAGCCACCGCGCCCGGCCGAGTAAACATATTTAAATTGTTCTGTATCTCCTAAGTCTCGCAGTTCAAAGTGTGGTCTCTAATCAGCAGCATCACTATTAGCTGGGAGCTTGTTAGAAGTGTACAATTGAGGCCAGGTGCGGTGGCTCTCACCTGTAATGCCAGCACTTTGGGAGGCCAAGGCGGGTGGATCACAGGGTCAGGAGATCAAGACCATCCTGGCTAACACGGTGAAACACAGGCTCTACTAAAAAATACAAAAAATTAGCCGG
>NW_012122376.1:6787195-6799563 GCF_000951035.1 Colobus angolensis palliatus
ACACACCTGTAGTCCCAGCTACTCAGGAGGTTGAGGCAGGATAATCACTTGAACCCGGGAGGCAGAGGGTTGCAGTCAGCCGAGATAGTGCCACTATACTCCAGCATGGGCAACAGAACAAAACTCTGTCTCAAAAAAGAAAGAAAAGAAAAGAAATGTACAATTGGAGGCCCATCCCACATCCACTGAATCAGAATCTGTATTTTTAACAAGATCCCCAGGTGATGCGAATGCATGTGAAAGTTTGAGAAGCACTGGTCTACAGCATGAGTGAGGCATGTGGTCTAGAATTGAGGTTCCAAGTACTTAGCAGGTGTGATCATGTTTACTAACATGCCCTATTTTATTCATTTACAAATTATCTTTTTTTTTTTTTTGAGACTGAATCTTGCTCTGTCGCCAAGCTGAAGTACAGTGACGCAATCTCGGCTCACTGCAACTTCCACCTCCCGGGTTCAAGTGATTCTCTTGCCTTAGCCTCCCGAGTAGCTGGGACTACAGGCACCCACACTGACTAGTTAATGATACTGACATGTTCATGACACTTGCCACAATAAACGCATTACTGACACTCTAACTCCGCCCTGATTGGACTATACATGGCTACCAAGGCTAGAATTCCTAGCACCCAATCAGATCTGATTTCATCTGAAACCTCTGGTGGGCTGCCTTCCCTACAGGCAACATTGCCAGAACTATTAAAAACTTTTTCCCACTGAGAATTTGCATGTTTTCCCATTTGATTTGCAAGAGGGCTGGTAAAAGCTGCAGCCTAGTGGGGACGCCATGATACCAGAGCACTCCTTCACTCCAAATCTGCCCGATCTCTAACTCATCTCCTGCATCTCTCCTCTCTGCCTGGCGTTCACTAAGTCCTGATTATTAGACATCCTTTACAACTCCTCATTGTCATCTTATTTTAACCAGGAGGGTAATCCAGGGGCTTCATCTCCCAGGAAGGGAGATAGAGTTTATTTAGTTCTCGTCATGTTGTTCTCCATTTCATCATCTTGCAACACTCTTCATTCCTGATTATTATGTGCAACCACCGTGCTAATCAGTCTTTTCTGTTTAGGGTACAGTTCCTATATTCCGGAACTATTAGATTACACGAGTAAGGATTCTTTATTTTTTGGTACTAGGAAATCTAAAGCAAATTGGCTTAAGTAGGGAAGAAATGCATCATGTGGGTAGTTTTGTTGACAAATAACAAAACAGAACACCTGATGAAGAGTGTTTTAAACAATAAGGACATTAGCCGGGCGTGGTGGCTCACCAGCTGCTCGGGAGGCTAAGGCAGGAGAATTGCTTCAATCCCAGAGGCAGAGGTTGCAGTGAGCCGTCACTGTACTCCAGCCTGGTGACAGAGCAAGACTCCATCTCACAAAAAAAAAAAAAAAGAAAAGAAAAAACAAAACAAAACAATAAGGATATTTATTATCTCCTGTAACAAGATGTCCAGAGAAAAGGCAGTGGCAGCAGCTTGGTGATGTCATAAAGGACTTGGGTTCTTGCTGCTGGGTAATGTTAATTTGTCCTCACATGGTCACAAGATGACTGCCATATTTTGAACAACATATGCAGACATGACTACATTTGGCTAAAGAGGAGCACTTCCTCTTAGTGTCTATTTTTATTGTGTAGAAAAATATTTCTGATAAGACCTTCAATAGGCTTCTGCTTAATCCCAGTGACATGTGCCACTTTGGGGTTGAGGCAATGAAGCCAATGCACCAATCCTGGCCTGCCTATTTCTAGGCTTCTGTTTTACAAGAAGAATTGTGACCATTTTGACTAACACACTATAGTGGGATTTCTCATATACCTAGCTAAATAGACCCTGGCAGAGTCTTTACACACAAGGCTGGTTACTCTCCATCTGTCCCCATTCCCACCTCAAATCCATCTCCATCTTTCTTGGTCCTGCTCTGAGCAGGGACTGGCCTATGGACTGCATCACACAGGTTCTCTTGCCCTCTGGCATCCCGTTGGCCTCCGCCAACAAGAGGTAAAAGCATGGGAGGAGAGGTTGGAAGGGTGAGATCAGGGTATTTCTGCCCTCATTTCCTCTTTGCATAGTATTGTGGTCCTGGCATGGCGCAAACTCCAGAACCAGGACTCCTGTCTGGTTGCCCCTTCTCCATGGCTTCAGTCTTCATGGGGCTCTGATAACACTGCTTCTTCCTTTGGACCTTCTAGGCCTTGGGGTAGTAATATCTTCCCATGGTTGCTCATCCTAGGTACCTGGATTTGTTTCCTACGGCTGCTGTAACAAATTATCCCAAACTTTGTCTACAATTCATCTTTTTTTATCCTTCAGTTGCTGATGCTTTTGGTGTCATATCTAAAAAAAACTATCATCTAACCCAAGGCCGCAAAGATTTACAGCTATGTTTTCTTCTAAGAGTTTTAGTTTTATGGTATTAGCTTACATTTGGGTCCAATCCATTCTGTGTTAATGTTTATATAAGATGTGAAGGAAGGGTCTAGCCTCACTCCTTTTCTACAGATATCCAATTGTCCCACTACAATTTGTTGAAAGGACTGTTCTTTCCCTATTGAATTGTCTTGGCACCTTGGTTGAAAATCAGTTAATCAACTAGGTGCTGTGGTGCACGCTTGTAATCCCAGCACTTTGGAAGCCTGAAGCGGGCAGATCACGAGGTCAAGAGATTGAGACCATCCTGGCTAACAGGGTGAAACCCCGTCTCTACTAAAAATACAAAAATGAGCTGGGCGTGGTGGCACGCGCCTGTAGTCCCACTGAGAGGTGACAATGTGCTAGCAGCCCTCACTCTAGGCGCCTCCTCGGCCTTGGCATCCACACTGGCGGGGCTTGAGGAGCCCTTCAGCCCACCACTGCACTGTGGGAGCCCCTCTCTGGGCTGGCCGAGGCCGGAGCCGGCTCCCTCTGCTTGCTGGCGAGGTGTGGAGGGAAAGGCGTGGCAGGGAACTGGGGCCGCGCACCGTGCTCACAGGCCAGCGCGAGTTCTGGGGGGCACGGGCTCAGCTGGCCCCCCACTCGGAGCCACCGGCCGACACTGCCAGCCCGGGCAGTGAGGGGCTTAGCACCTGGGCCAGCAGCTGCAGAGGGTGTGCTGGGTCCCCCAGCATTGCCGGCCCACCACCCATGAGCTCGAATTCTCGCCTGGCCTCAGCTGCCTCCTGGTGGGACAGGACTTGGGACCTGCAGCCTGCCATGTCCGAGCCCCACCTCCGCGGTGGGCTCCTGCAGGGCCCGAGCCTCCCCAACAGGTGCCGCCCCCTGCTCCGTAGTGCCCGGTCACATCTACCGCCCAAGGGCTGAAGAGTGCAGGCGCTGCCAGCTTCTTGGGACTGGTGGGCAGCTCCACCTGCAGCCCTGGTGTGGGCTCCACCAGGTGAAGCCAGCTGGGCTCCTGAGTCTAGTGGGGACTTGGAGAACCTTTATGTCTAGCTAAGGGATTGTAAACGCACCAATCAGCACTCTGTGTCTAACTCAGGGTTTGTAAATACACCAATCAGTACTCTGTGTCTAGCTCAAGGTTTGTAAATACACCAATTGGTACTCTGTACCTAGCTGACCTACTGGGGACTTGGAGAACTTTTATGTCTAGCACTCTGTGTCTAGCTCAGGGATTGTAAACGCACCAATCAGCACCCTGTCAAAACGGTTCAGTTAGCTCTCTGTAAAACGGACCAATCAGCAGGATGTGGGTGGGGCCAGATAAGGGAATAAAAGCAGGCTGTCCGAGCCAACCAGCGGCAATCCGCATGGTTCCCCTTCCACATAGTGGAAGTTTAGTTTTTTCTGCTCTTTGCAATAATCTTGCTGCTGCTCAGTCTTTGGGTTCAGGCCCCCTTTATGAGCTCTAACACTCACCCTGAAGGTCTGCAGTTTCACTCCTGAAGCCAGCGAGACCATGAACCCACCAGAAGGAAGAAACTGTGGACACACCATCTTTAAGAACTGTAACACCGTGAGTGTCCGTGGCTTCATTCTTAAAGTCAGTGAGACCGAGAACCCACCAATTACTGAAGCCAGCGAGACCAAGAACCCACCAATTCCTGAAGCCAATGAGACCAAGAACCCACCAATTCTGTACACACCAGCTACTAGGCTTGAGGCAGGAGAAATTTACTTGAACCTGGGAGGTGAAGGTTGCAATGAGCCGAGATTGTGTCACTGCACTCCAGCCTGGGTGACAGTGAGACACTGTCTCAAAAAAAAGGAAAGAAAGAAAATCAGTTAACCATAAATGAATGGGTTTATGTCTGGACTTTCAATTCCATTCCTTTGACCTATATGCTTATCCTTATGACAATACCACACAGTTTTGATTATATAACTTTAAGTCTTGAAATTAAGAAGTCTGAGTCCTGCCAAATTTGTCCTTTTTCAAGATTGTTTTGGCTATTCTGGGTCTCTTGCATTTCCATAAATTTTTTTTTTTTTTTTGAGGCGGAGTCTCGCTCTGTCGCCCGGACTGGAGTGCAGTGGCCGGATCTCAGCTCACTGGAAGCTCCGCCTCCCGGGTTTACGCCATTCTCCTGCCTCAGCCTCCCGTGTAGCTGGGACTACAGGCGCCTACCACCTCGCCCGGCTAGTTTTTGTATTTTTTTAGTAGAGACGGGCTTTCACCGTGTTAGCCAGGATGGTCTCGATCTCCTGACCTTGTGATCAGCCCGTCTCGGCCTCCCAAAGTGCTGGGATTACAGGCTTGAGCCACCGTGCCCGGCCAATTTTTTTTTTTTTAAGCAAGGTCTTGCTCTGTCACCCATGCTGGAGTGCAGTGGCATGATCATAGCTCACTGCAGCATCAAATTCCTGGGCTCAAGGGATCATCCTGTTTCTACTTCCTGAGTCAGTGGGACTATAGGTGTGCACCACTATACCCGGCTAATGTTGACATATATATATATTTTGTAGAGACAGGGTCTTGCTTTGTTGTCCAGGTTGGTCTCAAACTCCTGGCCTCTACTGATCCACCTGCCTTAGCCTCCCAAGGTGCAGGATTACAGGTATGAGCCACCACACCTGGCTCCCCACATGAATTTTAGAAACAGTTTAATGCCTGTCTTCTGGTGATACCCTGTAAAGCAAAGGCAAGTACCTGAATTATCTGTATGCCCTGCTGTGCTTTGTAGGGTGTCTAGTCTATGAGTATACCTCAAATTTTTTATTTATTTATTTATTTATTTATTTAGAGAGATAGTCTCACTCTGTCACCAGGCTGGAGTGCAGTGGTGTGCCATGTTGGCTCACTGCAACCTCCGCCTCCCTGGTTCAAGAGATTCTCCTGCCTCAGCCTCCCAAGTAGCTGGGATTACAGACGCACACCACCACGCCCAGCTAATTTTTTTGTATTTTTAGTAGATACAGGGTTTCACCATGTTGGCCAGGATGGTCTCAATCTCTTGACCTCATGATCCACCCGCCTCGGCCTCCCAAAGTGCTGGGATTACAGGTGTGAGCCATCACGCTCAGCCCTACCTCAAATACTTTTGAATTGAATGAGTTATTTCAGGGTTTTTGTTGTTGTTGTTCGTTTTTTGAGATGGAGTTTCGCTCTTGTTGCTCAGGCTGGAGTGCAGTGGTGTGATCTCAGCTGCAACCTTCGCCTCCCGGGTTCAAGTGATTCTCCTGCCTCAGCCTCCTGAGTAGCTGGGATTATAGGCACCCACCACCACGCCTGGCTAATTTTTTGTATTTTTAGTACAGATGGGTTTTCATCATGTTGGCCAGGCTGGTCTCGAACTCCTGACCTTGGGTGATCCACCCACCTTGGCCTCCCAAAGTGCAGGGATTACAGGCATGAGACACCGCACCCAGCCTGTTTCAGGTATTTTTGTGTGGAGCTTGGAAGGAACTTTCACCTGGAAGAACGCTAAGTATTCTGTTACAGAACACTGAGCTGCAGCAACAATTACAAAACAATTAACTGGTTTAAACCATGATTTACGGCTTACTTCAGAGGGAGTCTAGAGGTATGTGGTTGATTCAGCAATTCAGCCATGTCCATCTTTGTTCTCCACTGTCCCCAGCACTCTGGTCTTTCCTCATGCTTGTCACATCCTGAGTGCCAGATGCTGCCAATATGGCAGACTCCACATTCTTTTTTTTTCAGACATTGTTTCATTCTTGTCATCGAGGCTGGAGTGCAAGGGCGTGATCTCGGCTCACTGCAACCTTCGCCTCCTGGGTTCAAGCAGTTATCTTGCCTCAGCCTCCTGAGTAACTGGGATTACAGGCATGCACCACCACGCCCGCTAATTGGCAGGCTCCACATTCTTATGCCAGCCATCTCAAAGGGGGTAGGGGTCAAGGGTTTTCTTTTCTGGAGGTTTTGTGTTCCATCCAATTGGGAAACCCTCTCACATCTCAGGGACCCAGGTTGCATCACATGACCCTAGACCAGTCACTGGGGAAGGGGAATGAGATTACCTTGACCTGGATAGAGCAATCACATTTCATCTAAGGAAGCAGGCACACACGTGTCCCCTTCATGAAATACAGATAAGCAGGGGTGGCTGAAGTAGTAGCTGTTGGACAGCAATGAACAGTGCCTAACTCAAGTTTAGCAGACACGATGCACAAAATGGTATATTTGTAGGTTGTGTAGTAACCCAACTTACAATATTGTTCCTTCGAGAAAATGTGTTCTTAGCAACAAAGAGACCTTTTGGGAAACAGTACTCGAATACGATCCAAAATATATGGAGTGAAATTCATATATTTATCTTTCAAAGTATACTTAACATAATTCCATCTTTATTGGGCCCTTCAGGAGGTATCCTTAGAATTGTCTAGTTTGAGAATCAGGCCGTGCCTGGTGGCTCACGTCTGTAATGCCAGCACTTAGGGAGACTGAGGTGGGCGGATCACTTGAGGTCAGGAGATGAGTTTGCAGTGAGCCAAGATAGTGCTATTGCACTCCAGCCTGGGCAGCAGAGCTAGAGCTTGTCTAAAAAAAAAAAAAAAAAAAAATCAATCAAATGTTAACATAGACTGTCATTAAAATCAACCCAATAATCCCATAGACTGTTCTTTTTTTTTTTTTTTTAAATAAACTTAGAAATTATGTTTTCTAGTCTTAAGGTTGAAATTTACCTTTGTTTTATCTGAGTTCCTTCCTCAGGAAAGGACCCCCAGGGCCTCTGAAAAAGTATCAAAAAAACTGAAACTCACCAGATCACCGCATTTCAGACAATGAGATGCCAAGCCCCTCACGCATCCCCAAAGCTTCCTTCCCCCTCCTGAAAAGAGGAAAGTTCCTCTTTTCCCACAGATTGTTGCATTGCTTCCCTGCAACTGTATAAACCCTTAATTTTAGTTGGTCAGGGCAATGGATTTGAGACTGAGCTCCCATCTGCCTGAGTGCAGCACCCTGCTAAAGCCTTCTTCCTTGGTAATAATGGTGTCTCAGTGATTGGTTTTCTGTGAGGGGGGCAGCAGGACCTAGACCAAAACCCTGTGCTCTGGTGACACTCTGTTGTAGATATTTAGAAGGATGGTTAACAGAGTTTACCTGTTAATTTGTCTGTTCTGCCATCCTCACAAAAACTGGTATTGCCAGCTGCACATAAACATTTGATTCATCCACCGCCCCCCCTCGCCAGCCATGATGACACCGGAAAACTGAGGGCAGAGGTGAGCCGCAGAGCGCATCTGGTCTCCACGTCCCGCGCTCATCCTGCTCCACGGCAGGAACCTCGTTTAACACACATGCACTGCGTGCCCATGTGGGTGCCAGGCTGCGGCTGTGTCCTGGGCAGGCAAAGGGACCTAGGGAAGATGCAGGTCCAGTGGGGTGGGAAAAGGGGGGTGGGGCAGAAAACCAAGATTATCAGGGCCCTGCAGCGTGGAGTAAGAGGGAGCTCATTACATATCTTGTCAAGGGAACAAAGGATCCCCGCCAGACCCCTCCTGTGCACCCCCCAGACGCCTTGGAGACCTGGCCGGGCCCGTCGCCGGCCTCCAGCCACAGGCGTCGCTGTGCGCTCGCTCGGGCCCGGGAGCCACGTTCCGCGGGGAGCAGGCGCTGGCGCAGAGCAGGGGTTTCAGTTTCTGGCGCGAACTTCCGCCGTTCCGAAGTTGCACGGCGAATTGGCGCTATGTCTGGGGACAGCAGCGGCCGCGGGACCGAGGGCCGGGGCCGGGGCCGCGACCCGCACCGGGATCGGACCGGCTCCCGCTCCCGCTCGCGGTCCCCTTTGTCGCCCAGGTCCCGCCGCGGCTCCGCGCCGGAGCGCAGGGAAGCCCCAGAGCGCCCGAGCCTGGAGGACACAGAGCCGTCGGATTCCGGGGACGAGATGATGGACCCGGCCAGCTTGGAGGCGGAGGCCGACCAAGGCCTGTGCCGCCAGATCCGCCATCAGTACCGGGCGCTCATCAACTCTGTCCAACGTAAGGCGGTGCCTCCGGGCGGCACGGGCCGGGCCGCCGTCCCCACCCTGCGCCGGGCGCGGTGGGGAGGGCACCGGAGGCAGGTGACAGGCGCAGGCCCAGCGCAGCGCGAGTAGAGACGCGCCGGCTGCCAGCCGTTCGCCGCGCGCAGCACCTTAATTTGTTGACAAAGTGCTCCCACAGCTGTTCTGTGGCTGGAGCCATGCGACCTTGGCGGGGGGCGCGCGGGTACCCGAGTGGCGGGCTGGAAAAGCTGAAGGCCAGAGCCGTTCGCGGACTCGCCTGAGCCCAGCCAGCCAGTGGGGAGAGGCAAGACGCGGACTCCGCGTGCTTTGATTGCGCCCGGCGTCCTCGGAGTGGGCTCCCGGCCCCGCAGCGGCAGCGGCACGTGAGAGCTGTCAAATGCACGTTCTCGGACGTGGACCCACCCGGGACCCACCCGGACCCACGGAATCCGAATCTCTGGGTGGGCCCCCCCAGCTATGGCGTGGCCCTCCAGGTGATGGTGTGTGTTGCTTGCAAAGTTTGAGAACCACTCGGTTATGGAGCACTCAGAGGGTGCAGCCGGAGTCCAGCCCTTGGTGTTAAGGTTAGAGGGAGCCAGGGTTTCGTTTTAAAATTCATGCTGCATAAAGGATAGGGTCGCCTTTTTCCTTTTCCGGGCCATTTTGGTTAAAAAGATAAAGATGTTGGAAGTAATTACTCAGGGCGCAGGGGCCGGGCCTTGGCTTTGCTGTTGTAGGTGATAACCTTGTCGACTGCTTACTAGTGAATGCATAACAAGTTTCCCAAAGTTTGTATTTTTTAAAATAGAAAATCGGGAGGACATACTGAATGCCGGTGACAAATTAACAGAGGTCCTTGAAGAGGCTAACACTCTGTTTAATGAAGGTAATTTGTTATTTTATGTTCTCTCGTGTTTTATGATGCTTTTCATTAGTGTTATATAAGCGCCAAATTATTGACATCAGGTAATTCCCACATTTGTAATAGTGCTTTCCCAGTTTGGGAACCGTTTCATTATAGCAATAATGCCATTTTTATTATGCGCTTACTATGTAATAAGGGCTTTACGTGAAAATTTGGGGGTAGGTCCCGCAGTCTGTATTAAGCCCCCAGTTGATTCTGCTGCCTTTTCAAATTTGAGGATGTTGCATGTTTTATCTTTTTTCTTTTTCTGTATTTACTGCCGTGTCCCTAGTATACATTGGTTGAGTGGATGAATTACAGAACTGAGCTAGCCTCTGACATCTGTTTCTTTTCCTGTCCCACCCTCAGTCTTGCCTTCCTCAGCTCCCTGCTATTGGTCCACCTGTAGCGCAGTGGAGGTGGCAAGGCCTGCAAGTGTACCTGCTGGTCTCCAGTCTGGGGTGTGTTGTGAGTGAGTGAGAGAGATCCCAGAGCACTGAACTCTAGGCCATGGGTGCTTTAAAAAATAACTTTAGTTTGAATTGAAAGCAGCGGCAGTGGTATTGGTAGCAGCCATCTGTCTGCTTGGTAACAGGGGTACTCCCTGATGTGGGTCCTGTGGTCATAGAGCCACAGGACTACTACGCAGACCACTGTCCCCTCCAGCCCTCTTCTGACAGATTTGTGGGAACATAGGGGAGAATGCAGCCAAATACATTTTTTTTTTTTGGAGATTTGAGATGGAGTCTCGCTCTGTCTCCCAGGCTGGAGTGCAGTAGCGCAATCTCGGCTCACTGCAACCTCCACCTCGCGGGTTCAAGCAATTCTTCTACCTCAGCCTCCCGAGTAGCTGGGATTACAGGTACGCTCCATCACATCCGGCTAATTTTTGTATTTTTAGTACACATGGGGTTTCGCCATGTTGGCCAGGCTGGTCTCGATCTCCTGACCTCAGGTAATCCACCCGCTTCTACCTCCCACAGTGCTGGGATTACAGACATGAGCCACCGCAGCCGGCCGGTTCCTCATATTCTTAAAGGACTAGAACGTTTATTTTTAGTCATTGCTGAGTATGACTAGTTCTTTAAATGTCTCCTTTTATCACTTTATATATGCTCTCCAATTTCTGTCTGTCTTTGACCACAGCCTCCTTACCATTCGCCATCTTAGTCTACTGCATTTGCTAAACCTCATCAAAACCTTCAGGAACTGGGTCTTTCTCCTTCACCTGGTTAAATCCCTCCATTACCGTCTTAAGCTTTGTCTTCCCTTCGCAACCTAGACTCCCAGTCTCATCACTGTTAGTCTTGCTTGACTCAATTACTCCTTTGATATTTACTGAGCATCTAGTCAGTTCTTTATCCCCACATCCTTTCTCTCTCAGCTATTTCCAGTATTTAAAGCAATATTTTAGGGCAAAATTATTCAGTCAATGGAGCCTTAGGAGTTGCTTAGCAAACAATAGACGCTTGGCATTCATGGATTTGATGGTCTTAGTTTGTAACATAAATAAATAAATGAAAGGAGAAGGGAGTGGGGCAGGCAGGCACAGGATACTCGGGAGATGAAGAAGGGGTCAACAAAAGGAAACAGTGGGGCTGAGGGGTTGCTTAATCAGACCCTGCAGGCAACAGGGAGTATGAAAAGTAGTCTGGGAACACCTAAACCTCTCGCCCAGGCTGGAGTGCAGTGGCATGATTTTGGTTCACTGCAACCTCCGCCCCCCAGGTTTAAGCGATTCTCCAGCTTCCGCAGCCGAGTAGCTGGGATTACAGGTGTGCACCACCATGCCCAACTAATTTTTGATTCTTTAGAGACGGAGTTTCACCACATTGCCCAGGCTGGTCTCAAATTTTGGAGCTCAAAGTAATCCGCCTGCCTCGGCTTCCCAAAGTGCAGGGATTACAGGCGTGAGCCGCTGCGCCCGGCCTGTTTCTCCATTAATTTAAATCTTTTTTTCCATAGCTTTTCTTAAATCCCATGTCCTCTGTCAAGCCTTTCTTGAGCATCCATCCTCAGGGGTCACTACCTGCTGCCTGTAGACTGTTCATTTGGGTGGCTTTGCTGGGGTTGCCTGTGAAGCCATAGAGAGGCATGAGCCTCCTGGTCCCAGCCTAGCACATGCCATGATTTTGGTTAGCAACTTTAGCAACTTACCTATTGCTGTTCACAAACCACCATGCCAAACACAGGGCCCTGCATGTAGTGGGAATTTGATTTTCCTTACGTCGGCACACATGATCATCGTGATTAGGACAGGTTATTGAGTCAGAGGGAAAAGTGAGTATTAGACATGACAGGGATTTTGCTCAACTGGGGTTGTGATTCAGCTAACGGGAGTAGGAGAACTAGAGAGAAAGCTGGCTTTTAGGAAGACCGGTCAGCTTTCATTAGAGATTGTGGTGAGCTGGGCAGGGGAGCAAGTTTTAGAAGGAGATGGGTCGGTTGCCTATTGAGGTTTTCTTTTTTTTGTTAGTCTAGTGGGAAATCCTGGAAATAGTTGGAAATGTAGGGAAAATATCTATGGATAACGTGTATTTTGTAATGTGAATATTTTTTCTTTTTTGCATAGTGTCCCGAGCAAGAGAAGCAGTCCTAGATGCCCACTTTCTTGTTTTGGCTTCCGATTTGGGGAAAGAGAAAGCAAAGCAGCTGCGCTCAGACCTGAGTTCCTTTGACATGTTAAGATATGTTGAAACTCTAGTAAGTTCAAAGCTACAGACTGAATAAGAAATGTTCTGTTATATGTTACATAATTATTTACTTTGCTCATATCCATATGCAGATGATTTTACTTCATTCTTTTTTGGTCTCAGATTCCTCTAGAGAGATCTTACCAAATTAAACAGATGAAAGTAGAGCTATGTGGTGGAATTTTGGGTGGGGGCTTGGAGTGAAAATCTCATAGCGTTCTGTCTTAAGATGCTGGGTGCTGGGGTCATTTGCCAATAGCCGATTTTCCTCTGTTCACTGGTGTTCTAGATCCTTCTCAGTGACCTGGGACTTTTGTCTTGGGCTGGACAGAAGCCCACTCTGTGATGGCAGAGCTCAGCTGGAATTGAGTTAGGCCTGG
>NW_012122376.1:6802248-6805844 GCF_000951035.1 Colobus angolensis palliatus
TTGCCAAAAGATCCCTGTGGGCAAGTATACCCAGGTTGAGAACCACTAGTCTAAATCATTTCACTTTCTCACCCAAAGGTTTAAAGTACATTGAGGAATATTTTCTGCCAAAAAGAAGGTAGCTTTGAAAAGAGGACTTTAACTGTAAAGTTATCTTTACAATAAGAAATTTAGCCAGCATGTTAAGACACTGAAAACAGGCTTTGCGTCTGGCCTCTTAAAGGTTGAGTGATGCAGAGTATTGGATGTGGACAATGATTGCATGTGGCTTAACTGGGGTTTTTGTTTTCCTTCATTTTTGTAGCTCACACATATGGGTGTAAATCCGCTAGAAGCTGAAGAACTTATCCGTGAGGAAGATAGTCCTGATTTTGAATTCATCGTCTATGACTCCTGGAAAATATCAGGCAAAACAGCAGAAAACACCTTTAATAAAACCCATACATTCCACTTTCTGTAAGATTATTTTAAAAATCCAACAGACCAGCTATTTGTGAACCTTAAATTGTTTTTTCTTGTAGGGACATATTATTTGGTATTGTAGAGGTGACAGTCATGATGCCGTTGTTTGGAGACTTGAAACTTGGATATAAAAGTTCATAAACACTACTCCGGGTGTGGTGGCTCACACCTTTAATCCCGGCACTTTGGGAGGTGGATACAGGTAGATCATCTGAGCTCAGGAATTCAAGATTAGCCTGGGCAACATGGCGAGACCCCATCTCTAGCAAAAACACAAAAAATTAGTCCGCTATGGTGGCCCATGCCTGTGGTCCTGGCTACTTGGGAGGCCAAGGTGGGAGGATCACTTGAGGCTGGGAGGCAGAGATTGCAGTGAGCTGAGATGGCGCCACTGCACTCTGTCCTGGGTGACAGAGTGAGACCCTGTCTCAAAAAAAAGTCCACAAACTCTAGATGTGGGTGGAACCTTAAAGGATCTCTCATTCTGCTTTAGCAGGAAAGGCCAGAACCTCTTTACCAGTGCTCTCTCCTGGCTCCTTTGCTTCTAGCTCATGAGGCTCTGGGTTTATCATCTTTAAAATCCTTACCATATAGAAGGATGATACCTCCTACTGAGGGTATCTTATGAGTCTCCTAATGTCTAAAGTGACATTTATTATAATACCCTGTTGGATGACCACTGACTTGTATTTGAAGATTACTTGTCACTGCCACATAAACTGCCCCATAAATTAGATAGAACTCTGATTTAAAAAAAAAATTTCTTCATATTCGAATGAAGTTGGCTTCTGTCTTAACTTCCTGGCATGGTCCTATGGAGAAACTAAGAACAGCTCTTACTGGCTGTTCTCTAAGAGGACCTTCAAGTATATTGGTTTTGTTGCCCAGTAGACTTTCTCTAGGGGTAGCCATCTGAGTTGTTCAGTCCTTCTTTAAATGGTATATAGCTCCTGGGCATTTGTCTTTTCTAATTTGTCTTTTTAAATACCTTTGAGATTGGTAGTGGCTCAGGTAGAAGGCCTTGGAGATGCCAGTGTGGTAGTGTGGTGTGGGGTCTGGCATCTATTTTTAGTAAGACTTCAGGTAACTCAGGTGCCCAGAGCCATTTGTATGTTCTATTTAATAGGATATCGATGAAACTTCTTTATCTTATGATAAAGTCTAAATCTTTGTTTTTTGCTATCGTACTAAACTCATAAATCCTAGGTTATAAAGATAAAGCCTTAAACTTTATCTCGTCATCCAGCCCAATTTCCAGCCACAATGAAGTACTTAAAACTCTGTGTCTTTGTACTTGCTGTTCTCTTGGCCTCCAGTTCCTTTTCATCTTTTCCATTCGGTAAAGTTTGTTTATCCCGCAGGCCTCATCTTGGAAGCTTCCAGCAACTTCTCCAGACAGAGAGGTGTTAGCAGTGTAGGATCAGATTTCCCAACCACGTCACTCCCATGTCTGGGTAGATCTCTGCCCAGGTGTTCTCACAGCACTTGAGCAGTACTCTCTAAGCACCTAGGATCTACCATGTTACTTTTAAAAAATTTGATTAATTTATTTTTTGATACTGCTCCTTGTGGAGCAGGAGTGTGCCCAGAGTAACCCACCATGTGATGTTGAAATGGATCTGTGTGTATAACGTAGCTGTCCATCTACATCGTATACTTCCGTCTCCTCAAGGGTAGGGACCACATGAGCCTTGTTCTTGGGGCTTCGATCTCTACATGATGCAGACTTACATCTATTACTGTAGCCCAAGTCTGCGTGAGGGCAGAATCCGGAAGGAAAAGGAATCCCATGGCTGTGACTTGTCATTAACTGTGAGACAGATGTGTTCGTAGTCCTGGGCTGGGAGCCTCTGCCTTGGCCTCCCCAGATCAAAGGCTTCTGACCCCACTGGAGCTTCCCCACATACATACTCATCCTTCCCCTGCTCTTTTAGAAGTTGGCTTTGCAAAACAGATAATAGGTTGGGTGGTGGGAAGATGTCACAGGCACATTCACTGGCCTACTGTACAGGGCAGTATGCAGGTGTCTGAGGAGGTGTCAGTGGTTGAGTAAAGCTCCTAGGAGTTATTTTAGAAATACAAAGAAGGCAGAAAGGCTGTCACAAACCTTACCAAGAGTCTTCGTCTGATGTCAGCATATCACTAACGTCTGGTCTGAATTTGACTATACCATGCAAACTACTTTTAGTAAAATTAGTTTGTTTAACAAACAACAGGCAAAAAAATACATGAAAGCATATCTTCCATCAGGTTGGGTTCAATATACGGAGAGTGCCCTGTGCCAAAGCCACGAGTCGACCGTCCAAGAAAAGTTCCTATGATACAAGAGGAGAGGGCAATGCCTGCCCAGGTTTGTTTGTTTTAAAATGTTGCTTTTTAAAAAACACCTAGAAGTTAAAATAGCCATTAAAATAATGTGCATGCAATTTGGCCATTTTTTCTAAGCTTGCGGGTCTGGAGCCAGGTTTTGTCACTTAAATAATCGTTTTATTTAAGCCTTTAAGCATTTTATTGGACTGGCTGCTTGTCTTCAACTCATTTCTCTGGTTTTGATCAGCTCTCCTAAGCCAGGGTCAGCCTCAGCACTGTCAGCATTTAGGGCTGGATGATTTTTGGTTTGGGGAACTGTCCTGTGCATTCTAGGATGTTTAGCAGCGTCCCTGGCCTCTACCTGCTATATGCTCATAGCCCCCCTCAACCCCCCAAGTTGTGACAACCAAAAATATCTACATATGACAACAAATGTCCCCTGGGGGTGTGGGGGGGGAAGTCACACCCACTCGAGAACCACTATTTCTAAACTGCCCTTTTGTATTTTGCTATTTTATGTTCAACCTGAAAATGGTTAATTTGGTAATGTTACTCTTCTATTAAGAAACTGATAGAAAAATGTTACTGAGGCCAGGCACAGTGGCTCACGCCTGTAATCCCAGCACTTTGGGAGGCTGAGGCGGGCAGACCACAGGGTCAGGAGTTCGAGACTAGCCTAGCCAATATGGTGAAACCCCATCTCTACTAAAAATACAGAAATTAGCCAGGCGTGGTGGCGGGCACCTATAGTCCCAGCTACTTGGGAGGCTGAGGCAGGAGAATCACTTGAACCCAGGAGACAGAGGTTGCAGTGAGCCGAGATC
>NW_012122376.1:6806424-6808565 GCF_000951035.1 Colobus angolensis palliatus
GGTAGCTCACGCCTGTAATCTCGGCACCTTGGGAGGCCAAGGCAGGCGGATCACCTGAAGTTGGGAGTTCAAGACCAGTCCGTCTCTAAAAATACAAAATTAGCTGGGTGTGGTGGTGCATGCCTGTAATCCCAGTGACTCAGGAGGCTGAGGCAGGAGAATCACTTGAACCCAGGAGGCAGAGGTTGCAGTGAGCCGAGATCGCGCCACTGCACTCCAGCCTGGGCGACAGAGTGAGAGTCTGTCTCAAAACAAAAAACAAAACAAAACAAAAAAAAGGTTGGCCGGGTGCGGTGGCTCACACCTGTAATCCCAACACTTTGCGAGGCCAAGTCGGGTGGATCACCTGAGGTCAGGAGTTCAAGACCAGCCTGGCCAACATGGTGAAACCCCGTTTCTACTAAAAAATACAAAAGATGAGCCGGATGTGGTGGCGGGTGCCTATAATCCCAGCTACTCGGGAGGCTAAGGCAGGAGAATCACTTGAACCTGGGAGGTGGAGGTTGCAGTGAGCCAAGATGGCGCCATTGCACTCCAGCCTGGGCCACAGAGCAACGTTCCATCTCAAAAAAAAAAAAAAGTTACTGAAACTAGAAAATCTGTATTTTTTTAAACCATATATATGTTTTTTTTCTTTTTGAGACAGAGTCTTGCTCTGTCACCCAAGCTGGAGTGCAGTGGCACAATCTCACCTCACTGCAACCTTTGCCTCCCGGGTTTCAGCGATTCTCCTGCCTCAGCCTCCCAAGTAGCTGGGATTACAGGCATGCACCACCATGCCTGGTTAATTTTTGTATTTTTTAGTAGAGACGGGGTTTCACCGTATTGGCCAGGCTGGTCTCGAACTCCTAACCTTGTGATCCATCCACCTCAGCCTCCCTCAGTGCTGAGATTACAGGTGTGAGCCACTGTGCCCTGCCTAAACCATAAATTTTAAGATGGGGATATAAACTGCTAGTAATCCCCAACAGACGACATTTAGGCTGGGCACAGTGGCTCGTGCCTGTTATCTAGGTGCCTGTTATCTAGGTGCTTTCCTGAGTCAGGAAGATCACTTGAGGTCATAAGTTTGAGACCATCCTAAGCAACACAGCAAGACCCCATATCTAAAAACTTTTTTTTTAATTAGCAAGGTGTCCTAGACATGGTAGTATGAGTTAAAAAAAAAAAGTAACCAGATGTGTGGTGCATGCTTCTAGTCCCAGCTACTCAAGAAGCTGAGGTGGTAGGATCCCTTGAGCACAGGAGTCTGAGGTTACAGTGAGCCAAGATCATGCAACTGCACTCTAACCTGGGTGGCAAAGCAAGACCCTGTCTCAAAAAAAAAAAGTTTGGGTGTGCAAGAGTGAAGAAAAGGTTGCTAATAGGCCAGTAAGTAGGTCTGTCAGCTTGATAATGACTTTTTTCAGTTAAGAAGAATGGAAGAATCTCATCAAGAAGCAACAGAGAAAGAAGTAGAAAGAATCTTGGGATTGTTACAGACATATTTTCAAGAAGATCGTAAGTGTAACACCACTCAAAATGGAGCAATTTGTATTTATCTGTTCAGTGAGGTTACTTATATTTTAAAGGCAGTTTCAGCTGTATGTAATGTTTGAATAAATGCATATTCATTTAATGAAGAGTCTTCTCCCCTTTAGAAATTTCATGTGAAAAGTTTGAAGTTAACTTTTTCATTCTTATCTTTAAAAGATTTTTTTGTTACAAAATGAAATATGCATTCAAGTGAGAAATGTCAAAAGTACCTGTTCCACCTCCCCTCATTATAAAATGTAATGTGTATATTTTCAGATTATTTTATCAGTTTTATACACACCTACCTAAATAGTTTGTTTTGGCCAGGCTTGGTGGCTCATGCCTATAATCCCAGCACTTCGGGAGGCTAAGGCAGGAGATCACCTGAGGTCGGGAGTTCGATACCTGCCTGACCAACATGGAGAAACCCCGTCTCTCTAAAAAATACCAAATTAGCCCGGTGTGGTGGTGTGTGCCTGTAATCCTAGCTACTCAGGAGAGTGAGGCAGGAGAATTGCTTGAACCCGGGAGGTGGAGGTTGCAGTGAGCTGAGTTCGTGCCATTGCACTCTAGCCTGGGCAACAAAAATGAAACTCTGTCTCAAAAAAAGTTTGTTTTTGGCCGGG
>NW_012122376.1:6809379-6812417 GCF_000951035.1 Colobus angolensis palliatus
CAATTCTCCTGCCTCAGCCTCCCGAGTAGCTGGGATTACAGGCGCATGCCATGTCTGGCTAATTTTTTTCCGTATTTTTAGTAGAGACGGGGTTTCGCCATGTTGGCCAAGCTGGTCTTGAACTCCTGACCTCAGGTGATCTGCCAGCATCGGCCTCCCAAAGCACTGGGATTACAGGCGTGAGTGCCATGCCCAGCTGGATGAATAAGTTCTTTATAGCATTTTACTCTTGTATAAATTGCTGAAGTAAAAAATCTTAGCATGTAATTTTGTGTTCTTACACTCATGTTTCTGTAGGACAGCTTCTTAGAGGTGGTTTCCAGGTGGGTGAGCATACATGTTTTTAGTAGAGATGCCAATTGGCCTCCAGAAGGGTTGGATTGATTTGCACTCCTGCGGCAGGATGAGTACACACCCTTTCTTTGTCTCTGGCTAAGGCTAGAGTATACTGATATTAATGATCAACAAAAATCAAATCTTTTTTCTCTTTTTGTCTATAGCTGATACCCCAATGTCCTTCTTTGACTTTGTGGTTGATCCTCACTCTTTCCCCCGTACAGTGGAAAACATCTTTCATGTTTCCTTCATTATACGGGTAAGATTAAAGATTATTTTTCTAATTGCTTTTATATGCTTTTAAAAGGATACATAAGAAAAGCTGTAGAAGGGAGCTGGCAAAGGTATCTGTATACACTAGCCAGTATATGTTTCAGACCCATTGTAGCAAAACGTTAATTGGCATATTAGGTAGAAGAAGCTAGCTAAAATTTTATGTGCTTGCTTTTATGTTTTAGACATTATGTAGAGAAAGAATTGGAAAAATTTGAATATGGAACTGTAGATTAGGTAACAGTATGGTATAAATGTTAAATTTCCTGAATTTGATAGTTGTCATGTTGTATAAGAGAATGTCCTTGTTCTCAAGAAATACACACTGAAAGATTAGGGAAAAGCAGCAGGCCGCCTATCATTCTCACTTCATTCATAAATAATAGTTGTAGAGTGATAAAGTAAACATGGTAACTAACACTTTAATGAGTGATGAATATGGATAAAGAATATATGGCATGTTTATAGCAGTTTTATAGCCCTTTAAGTGTGAAATTATTTCAAAAAATCGGTTTTAAAACTCTACTCAGAAATGTACCATGGAAATTTACTTTAGACTGTTTTTAATCTTACTTCAGGTTGCATTCCCACATGTAAGATGAATTTGATTTTAACCTTAGAGAAAAGCTTATGTCGACCAAAGTATTTTCTCAGAAATAATAACAAAGGCATATTTTGCTAGTGGTTCCAGTGACAGAATTATGCAGAATAAAATGTGGAGTATTCCAAAATATATATAAATCAGTTAAAGAGACAAGATGAGTTTCACTTAAGAGATTCTCAGGATGGAGGCTGTGTCTGGGTGAAAGAGCTGATTAGAAACCCAAAAGATACCCTGTGTAAACAAAAGATACTAGGGAAGTCTTATCTATATCATCACATTATTGCTATAGTATAATTTGATTTTCTGAGATACTGAATTTTCTGAGTAATTTTTTTCATCTAGTGGTTATAGGTTTGAGTCTTAAATGTTTGTCTTCTCCTAAAATCATGTTTTCCTTTTAGGATGGTTTTGCAAGAATAAGACTTGACCAAGACCGACTGCCAATAATAGGTAAATGATACTATGTTTGGAAAAATTAGTTTTAGAGAAAATATATTTGTTAGTAGAATTTAAGTATTTTACTAAATGTAAATGAATTTTCAATGTAGATTAACGTTTACAATATTGTATCTTGCTTAACTACCTGAAGACATTGAAAACATGGCCAGCGTCTAAAATTTGATGGATTCATCTATATTATTGATTCAACATCTGCTGTAAATGTTAACAAAGAAATGATGTAATTTCCATCAGATCTTAATTTAGAAATGACTGCAGTCATTTTTGTAGTATCCCTCTTTCTAATCACGTTTTGTCAGATGCCAGCACCTTCTTTTCTCCTGGAGGTTCTAAGAATCTTTCATTCTTACCTGAATAATTTCACACTCTCCATTACTCATGTCCTCCCAAGGTCTCCTGTGGAGAGAATATTTCCATCACGCTTACCTGCTACTTTCGATGTTCTCAGTGTCCTATTGGACTCACTAGGGCTTAGCTCTGTGGTTGACACACAGATATGCAGATTTTCAAATGTCTCGAATGTGTTACTCACTCTACTACATGTTTTTTTAAATGGAAACAGATGGGATGACTGACTACTGTAATAATACTGCAGCAGCTCCATAATGCATGAAAGCCTAAAAAGTATGTAATATTATAAGTATCTTTTCAGTACAGGTTTCATTGCTATTATACATCAGTTTCCATTTAGATTGCCTGTTCCGATTTAATAACCTTTGATAAATTTGAAAAATTTGTCTTTCAAACAGAGCCTGTTAGTATTAATGAAGAAAATGAGGGATTTGAACATAACACACAAGTTAGGAATCAAGGAATTATAGCTTTGAGTTACCGTGACTGGGAGGTAAAGCTCTGCCTGTTGCCCCTGCATAGTTCTGACTCTGACTTCACTTTCTGTAAACCCAATGCCTAAATGTTCATTATTGTCTGCCAGGAGATTGTGAAGACCTTTGAGATTTCAGAGCCTGTGATTACTCCAAGTCAGAGGCAGCAGAAGCTAAGTGCTTGATGCTAGCTGAAGGTAATGTTTTCAGTGCGATGGCTACACAGTTTTATTAAAGTTTATTTGGCAATCCAAAGTATCCTTTTTCCCCATTCCAGTGAAATTTGGAGTTTTGCCTCCCTATAGTGCCCTATTCTTAGAACTGTGTAACGGGTGAGAAAGGCATAGTGGTTCCCCGTTCCCGTCTCTGGATTGATTAAATTTGTGCTGTTAAGATTTGCAGCTGAGGCCAGGCACCGTGGCTCATGCCTGTAATCCCAGCACTTTGGGAGGCTGAGGCAGGCGGATCACGAGGTCAAGAGTTCGAGACCAACCTGACCAATATGGTGAAACCCCATCTCTACTAAAAATACAAAAATTAGC
>NW_012122376.1:6812793-6816673 GCF_000951035.1 Colobus angolensis palliatus
GGAGGCTGAGGCAGGAGAATGGCGTAAACCCGGGAGGCGGAGCTTGTAGTGAGCTGAGATCCGGCCACTGCACTCCAGCCCGGGCGACAGAACAAGCCTCCATCTCAAAAAAAAAAAAAAAATAGGGAAGGGGTCTCACTATGTTGCCCAGGCTGGTCTCAAACTCCTGGGCTCAAGGGATGCTCCCATCTCAGCCTCCCAAACTGCTGGGATTATAGGTATGAGCCACTGTACCCAGCTGCTTCTTTTCCCCCTAACAAACTGGTAAATTAGATAAGTGAAATATTGAATCCTTCCATCCATGTTGTTGTTCACTGTACCATTAGATTTGCTTATTTTATAAGTACAAAGCAGAAAAGGAGGATTAGGATAGAATTACCTTAGAATAATGTTGGTAAATTGGCATTTCTAAAGTTTGTATTAGGCTATGAAAGAATTCTTCATTTTTATCAAGGGTAACATTTCTAGAAAGAAATCTTAATAATGATCCTGGCATTTTGTAGTGCACACAGTTGTGGGTGGGAAGACCTAGATTCCATTGGCTATGCCCCTTACTTTATTTATTTTTGTCCCTTGCTTTAAAACCTTGGGCAAATCACTTAATCTCACTCAACTTCATTTTTTTTTTTTGAGACAGAGTCTTGCTCTGTCACCGAGGCTAGAGTGCAGTGGCGCTATCTCAGCTCACTGCAACCTCTGCCTCCCGGGTTCAAACAATTCTCCTGCCTCAGCCTCCCGAGTAGCTGGGATATAGGCACCTGCCACCATGCCCGGCTAATTTTTGTATTTTTAGTAGTGACAGGGTTTCACCATGTTGGTCAGGCTCGTCTCAAACTCCTGACCTCGTGATCTGCCCGCCTCGGCTTCCCAAAGTGCTGGGATTACAGACATGAGCCACCACGCCTGGCTTCAACTTCATTTTTTTTTAATCTATAAATACATCTATAAAATGGGAAGATTTTAAAGGTAGATCGTTGCTAAGGATTTTTTTCCAGCTCAAATTTTGTGATTTTGAGCATTAAAATAAGCTTTTTCGTACTTAATGTAAACACTTAATATGTGCTTCAATTAATTGTACTTTTGTTCCAAGTTGTAAAAATATTTTAAATGAAAGAAGGGAATAGACCGGGCGCAGTGGCTCACGCCTGTAATCCCAGTACTTTGGGAGGCCAGGGCGGGCGGATCATGAGGTCAGGAGATTGAGACCATCCTGGCTAACATGGTGAAACCTAGGCTTTACTAAAAATACAAAAAAATTAGCCGGGCATGGTGGCAGGCGCCTGTAGTCCCAGCTACTCAGGAGGCTGAGGCAGGAGAATGGCGTGAACCCGGGAGGCAGAGCTTGCAGTGAGCTGAGATCGCACCACTGCACTCCAGCCTGGGCAACAGAGCAAGACTCCATCTCAAAAAAAAGAAAAAAAGAAGGGAATAAATTTAAGATATATAATGTGGTGGATTACCCTGGGCCCTACTAACTGAAGAGGGCTAATTGTTGGATTTCATTTATGTATATTACATGAACTTTTGGTTTATCGTTTATAAACTGTTAACCAGCTATTCTTCCCCTTTTTAGGACTCAAATGGATAGTGAAGTCCAAAACAGAAAGCGGCATGTATTGTATATATTGTATGATTCAACATTTTTAAAGGCAGATTGTTTTTAGTAAAATGTAGCTTTTGATAGTTAATAAATTTGTCATGGTTGTCTTTGATTAAAGGAAACTCACCACCATATTCACAAATAATTGTAGTTGCTCTTTATTTTCTAATTATTGGAGAGTGTCTCCTTTGTCTAATCCTCTCCCAGTGAAATTTTTACTTAGGTTATTAATGCCCTGTGGACCATTACGATTCCTTTTACTTCTTTTTTGCCACAAAGCTAGCTAGTCAACAAATAGGTTGTATCATATGAAACTGTTGTTTTTGTAGGTAAAATACAGTCAAATACAAGCAATTTCCTATGATTCAGCCTCTGATTTACACACAAGAAACTATTAAATCCTCTGGCAAGCCAGGCTGGACCACTTTCCCCAGCAACACCAGCCCTGGTTCCATCTTACCAGCATGCTACTCTATGCTTCTCATCTCGGCTGTGCTTTGAAGTCTAGTCAGTTTCTTCTCCCAGCGCCCACTTTGCTATTTCATGTTTTCTCACTGCTTCCCTCTGGCATCAGGGGTAGAGGCGTCTTTTCTGTGGAAGACTCTGGGCTCCAGTGCTTCCTGCCTCCTAGGGGAGTCTGCTGTCTCAGTCATCCCCTTGGTCTGTATCTGGAGTCTTCCCTTCAACTAAGCTCATCTCTCATTTAAAAAACATTACCATGACCCTCTTCAAGCTGCTATCCTATCACCTCTTTAATGAGAGTCACTTGTCTCCCCTCATGTCAGTCCGTGGCAGTGTGGCACCTCCTTCCCCGCTAATCAAGTCTGTTTTATGCCAGATTTCCTAATTCCTTTCCAAATTGTTAACTCCAGTGGATACATGGGTGTGCATTTGACACTTGGAGATCTATGCCTTGAAACTGTGTATCCTTGATGTCTGTTGCTTTCCCTGGTTCCCCTTTCATAGTCACTGTCATCATTTATGCTGACATTTACACCATACACAGTCTGAAAACTTTGATGCCTAAACTTCTTGAAAATGTTACGGATACATGCAATCAATTGCTCACTGGACAGCATGTGGGTTATTTTAGATATGTACAAAACAGCCTTTCAAATCTCCCTATAAGACCTATACTGGCACTTTTACAACTATTTTCTCAGATGAAAGCTAAGATTGCCCCCACCCTCCAAGCCCTTACCTTAACCAGTCACTAATCCCCATCTGGCCTCTTCTCTCAGTGTGCCCAGGTTACGACCACAGACTCCAATCTGTTATCGCCTACTTCCCGTCCTTCAGGTCTCTTCTGCTTCTTCAGAACCACTTGTCATGTATTACTCGGATCTCCCACTGCCTTGAAGATTGAAAAAAATCTGAACTCTTTAGTGATATTCAAAGCCTTGCATGCTCAGGTCCTTTGCCTACATTGCCAGGCCTGCTTTGTCAGGACTCAACTCTAGCATTTATTTTTTTGTTAAACAACTTTATTGAAATAAAATTCACACTGGGCGTGGTAGCTCACGCCTGTAATCTCGGCACCTTGGGAGGCCAAGGCAGGCGGATCACCTGAAGTTGGGAGTTCAAGACCAGTCCGTCTCTAAAAATACGAAATTAGCTGGGTGTGGTGGTGCATGCCTGTAATCCCAGTGACTCAGGAGGCTGAGGCAGGAGAATCGCTTGAACTGGGGAGGCAGGGGTTGTGGTGAACTAAAATTGTGCCATTGCGCTCCAGCCTGGGCAACAAGAGCGAAACTGTCTTAAAAAAAAAAAAAAGAAAAATTCACATGCCTACAATTTCCATGTAAACTGTATAAATCATTTTTATCTATTCATAGGACTTAGCAACCATTACCACAATCTAATTTTTGAACATTTTTGTTCCCCTGACCCTGAACCCACTCTACCTCACCTCCCATCCTGACCTCTTATCCCTAAGTAACCACTAACATACTCTCTGTAAATTTGCCTGTTCTAGACATTGCACATAAATGGAATTATTTCCAAGCTGTTGTCTAAAGCTGCCCCCTTCTTTATCTTTCATTTTTCTGCTTTCTATTTGTTTTAAACTTTCCTAATTTGAGAAACTTAAAAGTGGTTACATTTTGTAAACGAAGGTTATGTTGCTTTTCATTTTATACCTTTCTGTAACTATTGAATTTTCTTTCTTTTTTTTTTTGGAGACAGAGTCTCACTCTTGTTGCCCAGGCTGGCCCAGTCTCGGCTCCTTGCAAGCTCCGCCTCCTGGGTTCATGCCATTCTCCTGCCCCAGCCTCCCAAGTG
>NW_012122376.1:6817648-6823363 GCF_000951035.1 Colobus angolensis palliatus
GGTTTCACCATGTTGGCCAGGCTGGTCTCAAACTCCTGACCTCAGGTGATCCACCTGCTTCGGCCTCCCAAAGTGCTGGGATTATAGGCGTGAGCCACCGCACCCGGCCATGTTATCTTTTAAAAATAAAACTCGGCCAGGCGCAGTGGTTCATGCCTGTGATCCCAGCACTTTGGGAGGGTGAGGCAGGCAGATAACGAAGTCAGGAGATCGAGACCATCCTGGCTAACATGGTGAAACCCCATCCCTACTAAAAATACACAAAATTAGCCTGGCGTGGTGGCGGGTGCCCGTAGTCCCAGCTACTCAGGAGGTTGAGGCAAGAGAATGGCGTGAACCCGGGAGGTGGACCTTGCAGTGAGCTGAGATTGGGCCACTGTACTCCATCCTGGGTGACAGAGCCAGAATCCGTCTCAAAAAAAATAAATAAAACTCATCACCTTCCCAAAGCCTTCCTTTTCCTCCAGGGTTAATAGCACCTTGTTCTTACATCAGTTGTCCTGTCTGTGCTCATCTCATGTATTCACACATCTTTTCCATGGATGTCCCCAAGGGCTGGGGAGGAGCCTTATTTCTTTGCTGACAGTGGTAGAAATCAGGATGGAACTGTGGCCATGCCTTCCTCCTGTCTATGCTGCCTAAGCAGTTATCATCCAAGGTCCATTCTCAGTTCCCCATAAATTGCTGCCCTACTCTAGTCCGTATTTTCAATAAAACACTTTATACTGCATAACCAGACGTGCTATTTTTTTTCTTCAGTGTTTTCTTCCCCACATGAGTTGATGAGTTGTAAACCCCTTGAAGTACAGAGGGGCTACATGCTAGAGTCATTGCTCCCTGACAGTTAGGGCTTAGGCTTAGGAGTATGGTATCTCGTTAAATTTTAGATGGATTGGAGAGCATAAGACAATGTGTTTCTGCATAATTCTAACAGGCTTGTACACCCTCTGCCATATTTACTCCTTCAGAGAGGGAGCCGTGCCTCTTTGGTCAAGATCAACTCAGAGGCTGTGAAATTGTAGGTTTCTGGATTTCTAGAAAAGTGTTGGGATTAGTAGTGTTAAAAGAATGATGAAAAGCACAGCGAAGGATGAAGGTGTGCGAGATAAGGCTTTTCAGAGTCTTGGAGGCGGAGATTTAAAAATGGCTACCTTTTTTTTTTTTTTTTTTTTTTTAGACAGAGCCTTGCTCTGTCCCCCAGGGTGAAGTGCAGTGGCCAGATCTCAGCTCACTGTAACCTCTGCCTCCTGTGTTCAACCGATTGTCCTGCCTCGGATTCCCGAGTAGCTGGGATTACAGGTGCAAGCCACCACACCCGTCTTAATTTTTTTCTATTTTTAGTAGAGATGGGGTTTTATCTTGTTGGCCAGGCTGGTCTTGAACTCCTGACCTCAAGTGATAACGCTTGCCTCAGCCTCTCAAAGTGCTGGGATTATAGGTGGGAGCCACTGCGCCCAGCCCAAAGTTTTTTTTGATAGGAGTCTGTTTTCTCTCTCCTTGGATTTAAGCTGGTCTTGGTGACTTATGTGACCAGTAGACTACAGAAGTGATGTTCTGGGACTTGGGAGGCTAAGTCATAAGAAGCCTTCTAGCTTCCAACAGGCCTCTTGGGATACACAGTTGTAGAGTCGTGAGTCACTGAATAATAAGTCCAACTACCGCGTGGCACTGAGACTACATGGAGAGCTGCAAATGAGAGAAGAGACAGGGAGGCCCAGCTTTCTAGCCTTCCCTGACAAGGGCATGTAGAGAAGCCATCTTGGACCCTCCAGATGAGCCCAGTCATCACCTGAATATCCCCAGGCAGCTCTGGTGGTACCTCATGGGACAGAAATGTCCAGTTGAGCTCTGTCTGATTTCCTGACATAGAATTGTGAGATAAAGTGGTGGCTGCTTTAAGTCACTAAGTTTTAGAGTTGTTACACAGCCAGCTGAAACACTTGGAAATACTGTGCTTGTGGCTTTACTTTTTATTTTTGCCAGTTTGATGCACTTAAAGAAAACCAGGGAGTATATGATTTTATTGCATTAATGACTATAAAAGTATGCTAGTCTAAAAAATATAAAATAATTTAAACCTTATTTTTTTCTAGTTGATTTCTCAAAAATGGTGGCATACTCAAGAGGTCCCTTCAGAGTGGTTTCTTAATTTTACCCTCTTTTTTTGATTTCTCCATCAGAATCATCTCTTTTCTAAGTGATTTCTGATAAGGTTGCAAAATTGGATAAGCTGTGACGCATTCAAACTTTCACCTTCTCTTTTTCCACTTGAGATTTTAGGAAAGACGGAATGGGGCTGGAGCACTTCTGAGCATATCTTTGCTCTGTGAGTTCTCCCTCAGATCATTCGGTCTTGATGTCCTTTCATCTGTTCCTTTGTCCATGTCACCTTGTGCTTACTGGTTTCAGTTTTGTGTGTTTTCTGGATAGTTTCATGCTTTCCACCCTTTTCCAGTGTTCGTATTTTAGGAGAAAGTATTTCACTGGGAGTTCTTTGAGGGAGCAGTCAGTATTTGTGGTCCCTGAGGCCTCTGGCTCGTTCAGCCTGGTATGTGTGTTTCTTTATGTGACTCAGTTCCCTCTCAGGCACTAGAGAGTCCCATTTTTTAGCACCTTCTGTTTTCTCACTTTGTGGTCTCTACTAAAAATACAAAAATTAGCTGGGCGTGGTGGGGCATGCGCCTGTAATCCAAGCTACTCAGGAGGCTGAGACGAGAATTGCTCAAATTTGGGAGGCGGAGGTTGCCACTGCACTCGGTGATGAGAGTGAAAGTCCATCTCAAAAAAAAAAAAAAAAGTTAATGGGACTGAAAAATTTTTCCGTCACCATTTTATTCTGTCAAGTAAGAATATGAAAAGCAGACAACTGTCTATTGCTAGCATCTCACGACATTCTAATGGTGTCCTCTGTTTTCCCCCAAAAAGGGGGAAACTAAATGAAGCTAATTTTTTTTTTCATGGAAGACAAAAAAGTTGCCTCTGACCTTCAGCAAAGCAGACATTTAGGAACTCACACAGCTCCAAACCTAGTATTTGTTTATTTCTTTTCCATTTCAATTTCTTTTATCTTTATTACCTTTTCTCACTCCAAATGTCTGTTACTAGTTGTTTAACCTTGGGTAAGTTATTTAGCCTCTCTGATCTACATTTCTTAACTTGTGAAACTGCCATAAGGATTAAAGGAGTTAACACATATGCTGGCTGGGCACAGTGGCTCACCTGGGAGTTCTTTGAGGGAGCAGTCAGTATTTGTGGTCCCTGTAATTCCACAAAGCCTGTAATTCCAGCGCTTTGGACGGCCAAAGCAGGCTGAGCTCCCAAGCTCAGGAGTTTGAGACTTGCCTGGGTAACATGATGAAACCTCGTCTCTATTAAAAATACAAAAACTAGCCAGGCATGGTGGTGTGCACTTGTAATCTCAGCTACTCAGTAGGCTGAGGTGGGATGATCACTTGAGCCCAGGAGGGTGAGACTGCAGTAAGTTTTGCTTGTGGCACCGCACTCTAGCCCGGGTGACAGTGAGACTGCCTCAAAAAGAAAAGACAAGCCAGGCGCAGTGGCTCATGACTGTAATCCCAGCACTTTGGGAGGGTGAGATGGGATGATCACCTGAGGTCAGGAGTTTGAGACCAGCCTGGCCAACACGGTGAAACCCCATCTCTACTAAAAATAAAAAATTAACTGGGTGTGGTGGTTCATGCCTGTAATCCCAGCTACTCGGGAGGCTGAGTCATGAGAACTGCTTGAACCCAAGAGGCAGAGGTTGCAGTGAGCCAAGCAAGATCATGCCACTGCACTCCGGCCTGGGCAAGAGTCAGACTCTGTCTCAAAAAAAAAAAAAAGAAAGAAAAGAAAAGAAAGAAAAAGAAAAACAACACATATGCCTGGGACTTTGGACAGTCTCATTATTTTTCAAGGCTGGCATGTTTTGAAGGGCCCTGGCAGAGGTTACTGTAGGACTTCGCAAAAGGTTGAGGCTTTAAAGGGACGGAAGTGAAATGGGACAGGAATATTAAGACCAAAAAGCCTCCCGGTCCACCTTCTGTCCAGAGCATATTCTGCTCTTTCTGATGCATCTCACAGGCTTTGCTTTTGTTCAAAATGAGAGCTGGTCTGGGAAAGGACTGGGAATAGTCAAATCTGCCATAAAGAACAAAATGGATGGAGCTTGACTTAAGAACATGAATACTGAGACATAGCATGCAGCTTTCAAGTCTAAGAAGTTAGAGGAACCCCTGAGAAACTGCTGGATATTACATGGCCACTCCTTAGGTGCCATCCGATTGTGGCAGGCACAAGTGATGCTTGGCAGTATTAACAAGTCACCAGGCCACCAAGAAACCTCCTCCAGCTAGGTACCTATCCAACACAGGCCCTTGGGGTCAAGAATGTCGAAACTCACCTCAAAAGTTTATTTCTATTTCTCTGGGTTTCATGATTTCACTTTTTAAAACATACTACTTTAAAAAAATATTGCATAATCAGCTTTATTGTTGACTGGGAAAACCATGAGGACAGACGGGCCGAAATTATCTGTGCACACAGAGGGAAAGATAAGGCATATTACCTTGCTGGAACTCATTTTTATATTTTGCCCTAGACTGCTATTCCTTAAGAAATCTTCCTTAAAATAGTGGTTGCAAAATGGAGGCCCATGGGCTGGATTCAGCCTATAAAATTGTTTTGTTTGGCCTGTAGAGTCAAAAAAAAAAAAAAAAAATCTGTATTTCCAGCATCTCTTATCAAAAGTTGTATGTCGCACTGGACTTAGTGACACAAGACAGCAACTAGCTTTGATAGTTGTTTCCTTTAAAAGCCGTTAAGTGTTCTTTAATTTGGGAACCCTTGCCATTCACGGAATACCTGCTTGTGTTCTTGTATTCATGGGCACTGGAGTGAGCGCCAGCTGGTCTGGAAGCAGTTCCAGCAAGTCACCTACACGGTGGCCAGGGGCGGCCTGAGAGGGAAACTTTCAATCCGAGACCCGCCGGAAATGACTCTGGGATACTCACAACCTCCGGTCCTCAGTTTCCTTACGGTGGCCAGGGGCGGCCTGAGAGGAAACTTTCAATCCGGAACCGCTGGAAATGACTTTGGGATAATCACAACCTCCTGTCCTCAGTCTCCTTACCTGTGAAATGGGGCTGATCACGCATAGCTGTGGGAAGCACTGGCCCAAATGCAGGGCTTGGGGGCACGACCACGATCCCCGCCCACGGGTCCCCGCGCCTGGCCTCGCTCTCCACCCCTCCCGCCGCGGGCCCCCGCGCTTCGCGGAGGTCGGCCCCGGGCGTCGAGAGGCGTGGTCGACCCAAGCAGACCCTCGCGGCGGCCATGGCCTCGGTGGTGGAATACAGGGGCCTCAGGGCTGGCTACCACTGCGGCTACTGCGACTCCAAGGAGGGCAAAGCGTCCTGCGGTGAGTGTTCTCGACGCCGGAGCTGGCGCTGCCGCCTCGCGCCCAACCCCTGGCGCGCCGGACAGGCCCTCGGCGAGGGCAAGAGCAGACTCGCGCCCCGACTCCCTCTTCCCTTCCCCTTTCAACTCTCCCCATCCCGTTTCCCTTCCCGCTCCGTCTCTCCGCCTCACCCTCACTGACGACGGCGGCCCCTTACGGAAAAGGAACGGAAATAATGGAAAGCTGCCCTCGGTCAAGATGGCGCGGCCGGCGTCAGCTCCAAGAGGGCAAGAGCAGACTCGCGCCCCGACTCCCTC
>NW_012122376.1:6825585-6838152 GCF_000951035.1 Colobus angolensis palliatus
GCCTCCCAAAGTGCTGGGATTACAGGCATGAGCCACCATGCCCGGCCAAACACTCCTATTTTAAAAAATCACACTTTGAATTTAAAAAAGAAAAAAGGTTAGCCTGCCGTAATTAACATACTACTTATTTTTTCAGGTATGTGGGCACATTCCATGACAGTACAGGATTATCAGGATCTCATAGACCGAGGATGGCGAAGGTAAAGCTTCCTGATACAAAGAGATTTTCTGCGGTTACTCAGGTTCTTGAAAAATACAGCATGCCTTTAAAATACTTTCCTGTTGTTGGAAAGAGGTTTAAGAAAATTTTTATTATATTCTTTGTGTAGTGATTTTTTTCTCTTTTAAAAAACTTTATTAGGAAAATGTCAAATATCTATAAAAGCAGAGAATGCTTTAGAATGAACCTCAGGTACCTATCACTAAGCTTCAGCAGTTTTTTTTTTTTTTTTTTTTTGAGACAGGAGTCTTGCTCTGTCGCCCGAGCTGGAGTGCAGTGGCCGGATCTCAGCTCACTGCAAGCTCCGCCTCCCGGGTTTATGCCATTCTCCTGCCTCAGCCTCCGGAGTAGCTGGGACTACAGGCACCCGCCACCCTGCCCGGCTAGTTTTTTGTATTTTTAGTGGAGACGGGGTTTCACCGTATTAGCCAGGATGGTCTCGATCTCCTGACCTCGTGATCTGCCCATCTCGGCCTCCCAAAGTGCTGGGATTACAGGCTTGAGCCACCGCACCCAGCCAGCTTCAGCAGTTATTAACCTTCTGCCAATAATGTTTGATTCTCCTGCTCCTTTTAATATTTAACAGCAAATTGCATCAGTAGGTTATTATGACATTTATCCTATCAATAGATCGGCAATAAGTATGTATCTCTAAGAGAGAGGTCTTTTTTTCTTTTTAACTTATCCACAATGCTGTATCTCACCTTACAAAATTATTAAAAATTCTTCGATGTTACCTGTTACCTACTTTTTATTAGGTTTTCCAGATTGTCTCAAAAATGTCTTCTTTAACAGTTTATTTGAATAAGGATTTCGTTAAAGTCCTCACATGGCCTGTTTTGAGTAGTTATTTTTATGTGGATGATTTTTAAGTAACTCTCAGGTAAAGTTCCTTGTGTAACTATAAGTGATAGTAAATACAGTACGCTAACACTCGCCAAAGACGTGGGATTGGGAGCACCAGCTGAAACATCACAACTTTCCTTAAACTTAATGAGATTCGAAAGGTAGACATAGGTCAGATTTTAAAGGGCTTTGTATGCCATGATAAGGAACTTTTTTTTTTTTTTAAGAGACAAGGTCTCACTGTTGCCCAGGCTAGAGTACAGTGGCATCATCATAGCTCACTGTAATCCCAAATTCCCACACTCAAGTGATCCTTTTGCCTCAGCCTCTGCAGTTTCTAGGACTACCGGTGTACATCACAACACCTGGCTAATTTTTCAGTTTTTTGTAAGATCTTGCTGTGTTGCCCATGCTGGTCTCGAACACCTGGTTGCAAGTGTTCTTCCACCTTAGCTTTTCAAAGTGTTGGGATTATAGGTATGAACCCCCATGCCTGGCCAGAACTTTTAAAAGGTAGAAGGCAGTCATGGAAGGATTTTATGGTAAGAGAAATGTGATGGAATTTGTTTTAGAAAAGATTGTTCAAATGGCTGAGAGGTATCCGAGGGGGTGGTCATAGAGGCAGGAAGCAGTTCAGAGGTTATTGTGCTATCCAGATGTGCGATGATGAGGACTGTCACCTTAGTGGCAATGGTGATAGAGAAGAGGGGACAATTTAAGATAGGGTTTAAAGTGGGGGAAAGCTTGCTGGCAGGATATAGAGGTGAATTCCAGGGAGGAGTCTAAAATGACTACCGGCTTTCTGACTTGAGAACAGAATGAACAGTTCCGTTACTACCATAGACCTGGAATGCATGGAAAGAACCGGCTTAGTTTTGGGTACTCTGTGCTGGCACATGTGGAATACCCAAATGTGGTTGTTACAGGCAGCACATACATGAGTCCCACAGCGTCGTGGGCATTTCTCTCATTGCCCTTGTGGTATTGAGGATTGGTGGCAGGTAAAGACAGAGCAGGGGTGGCAGACGCTGGTGAGAGGGTAACTGAGATGATTGGCCTTGGGGTACTCAAGTAAAGCTTTAGGAAATAAAAGGCAGGGTTCTAAATTTTGGTACATGCATACACGCACTTTGAAGATTATTTAGCTTATGAATAGTAATTAAACCTACATGCATTTCTACAATATTGATTAGATTTTTTACCCTTAATTTAATGCTCCTGTGCTAGGCTGTTTTGGTAAAAGTGAAAAATATATAAGACATTAACAAACTATTTTTATAATTTTAGAAGTGGAAAATATGTGTACAAACCTGTCATGAATCAAACATGTTGTCCTCAGTACACAATAAGGTAAGAATTTTAATTAACAGAAAGAGGATTTATAATGTGAAGATTGTGTATGATTTTTTAGTAGTCTCTTGTGCTTTAAATAATGTTTATTTCCGCTCTAGGTAGATGTTCTTTAAAAGGAAAAGTAAATGAGTTATGTTTTCTTTTCATACTGATGCTGTATTTATGTGCTGATCAGTAGTTTTTAGTAATATTGTTTGATTGGTTCAGATATAAATATGATGTGAAAAAAATACCCTCTTAATTTAGCAGTCTTGTCAATGAATGCCAGGAAATACTGGGAAAATGTTGGCAAATATTCACATTACTTTTGGATGTTAAATATTATAGGACTTAGCTTAGGATTTTCTACATTCTTGTATATTGCTTGACACAGTGCTTGTGTTCAAGCAATACTACAGGCTCCTATAAATTACTTGGTAGGCTCATGTTCTCATGTTTTGGGATTCGGGAGGACGAGAGAGACCTGGGGTTAAAACAGGAGAATCTTTATTGAGTACACTCAGGCCCAGCTGACTCAATGTCCACAAGACTGGGCCCGGAACAAAGACGTTTATACACACTTCACAAAAGGGGGTGGGCTAACTTGAAGCAAGCTTACAGTGGCGTGGAAGTAGGGATACAGAGGCAGGACAAACTCAGGATTCCACATGACCATTGCCAAGCAACCCAGATGTCCGTGATCTAGGTTTGCCTGGCCTTATCTCATAATCTTCACTATGGTGCCCAGGCAGCCGTAGTTCAGGCCTACTCAGGCTTCTCATGACATTCGTTGTACTTCTCAGATAAAATAGAATACTTGAAGTCACTGGTTACAGAGAACAGGCATTTATAAACTCATTCCATAAAACAAAGGAAAATTTGTTTTTTCTTCTCCCTATGTCGAGTGCTGGGAGAATCTCCAGAGCACATTAGATAATATTATCAAGGCTTTTCATGGGTCTGGGCTGTGCCTGTTGCTGCCTCTGGGACAAGTCAACCTAATACAGGAAAGCTTATTTATCTTTCTTTTTACTTTTATTTTTCTTTAATTTCCCGCCTCACTCACTTATAAGTGGACGCTAAACCTTGGGTGCTTGGACATAAAGATGACAAAAGTAGAAGCTGGAGACTGCTAGAGGAAGAGGGAGGGCGCGAGCTAAAGATTGAAAAACCAGCTTGGGTATGATGATCAGTACCTGGGTGGTGGGATCATCCATATTGCAAACCTCACCATCATGCAGTATATGCAGGTCACCAACCTGTACCTATACCCCCTGAATCTAAAATAAAACTTGAAAAAAAAATTAACTGGAAGGGAGAGGGCTTAAATTTAATCTGCCACCTGCACTTAGAATTCAGTTTTTTTTTTTTTTTTTTTTGAGATGGAGTCTCGCACTGTCGCCCAGGCTAGAGTGCAATGGCATCATCTCGGCTCACTGCAACCTCTGCCTCCCGGGTTCAAGTGATTCTCCTGCCTCAGCCTCCCGAGTAGCTGGGATTACAGGTGCCTGCCACCACGCCCGGCTAATTTTTTGTATTTTTAGTAGAGATGGAGTTTCACTGTGTTGGCCAGGCTGGTCTTGAACTCCTGACCTCATGATCCACCCGCCTCAGCCTCCCAAAGTGCTGATATTACAGGCGTGAGCCACTGCGCCCAGCCCAGAGTCCAGTTTTCTTAAATGGGAAACTTAAACCAAAGTCTGTTTTCCTACAGAGTCTTTGTTGGACTTTTTCATAATCTTTTGGATTTTCCATGCTATCTTCTCACCTCACCCTAACATAGAGGAATCTTCTCTCTTATTCTGTTTATAAGGTCATCATCACCTTTTTCTTCTTTTTTCTTTTTTTTTTTGAGACAGGGTCTTGCTCAGGCTGGAATGCAGTAGCACAACGGTGGCTCATTGCAGCCTGCCTGCTAGGCTCAAGTGATCCTCCCACCTCAGCCTCCCAAGTAGTTAGGACTGTACACACCACCAGGCCTGGCAAATTAAATTTTTTTTTCTTTTTTTTTTTTTTTGATAGAGAAGGGGTCTTGCTATGTTTGCTAGGCTGATCTCACCATGTTTCCTAGGCCGATCTCCAACTCCTAGGCTCGAAGGAGCCTTCTGCCTCAGCCTCCCGAAGTGCTGGGATTATAGGTGTGAGCTACTGCACCTGAACCTTTTTTTTGATAGAAAATGTGAAAAGTGCATTAACATTTTGAGGTATGTATTTGCCTCCAATTTCAATGTGTATATATATTCATAAAATTAAAAGACAGTTTTAAGAAATGAAAAATTAAAAAATCAAACAGTTTTTTATCCATTACTTTTTTGTTTGGTCCTCAAAGCTATCTCCCTTGGTTGCTCTTGTTTTTGGGTTGCAAACCATTTTGAGAATTTGATGAGAGCTGCCTCCTGCCCAAAGGCATGTAGACAAAAATATGTAACATTTTGCATATCCTCCCCACTGAGACTGAGTCTTGCTCTGTTGCCCAGGCTGGAGTGCAGTGGTGCAATCTCAGCTCATTGCGGTGTCCACCTCCAGGGTTCTAGCAATGCTCCTGCCTTAGCCATCCAAGTAGCTGGGACTACAGGTGCCCACCACGAGGCCTGGTAGTTTTTGTATTTTTAGTAGAGACAGGGTTTCACCATGTTGGCCAGGCTAGTCGAACTCATGATCTACCCACCTCAAAGTGCTGGGATTACAGGTGTGAGCCACCATGCCCAGCACATTTTGCCTGTTAATTTTAGGATGATCGCAGACTCCCAAAGGTTCACTGATCCTTGATTAGGAGCCTTCTCTCTCTTTTTTTTTTTTTTGAGATGGAGTCTTGCTCTGTTGCCCAGGCTGGAATACAGTGGCTGGCGCTATCTTGGCTCGCTGCAACTTCTGCCTCCCAGGTTCGAGCGATTCTCCTGCCTCAGCGTCCAGACTAGCTGGGATTACAGGCATGCACCACCACACCCGGCTAATTTTTTTGTTATTTTTAGTAGAGACGGGTTTCGCCATGTTGGCTAAGCTGGTCTCAAACTCCTGACCTCAGGTGATCTGCCTGCCTCAGACCCCCAAAGTGCTGGTGTGTCCGGAGTTGGTTCCTTCTGTTGGGTTCTTGGTCTTGCTGACTTCAAGAATGAAGCCACAGACCTTTGCAGTGAGTGTTACAACTCTTAAAGGTGGCACAGACCCAAAGAGTGAGCAGCAGTGAGATTTATTGTGAAGTGCAAAAGAACAAAGCATCCACAGCGTGGAAGGGGGACTCGAATGGGTTGCTGCTGCTGGCTGGGGTGGCCAGCTTTTGTTTCCTTATTTGTCCCTGCCCATGTCCTGCTGATTGGTCCATTTTACAGAGTGCTGATTGGTCAATTTTTCAAACCTCTAGCTAGGCACCCAGCGCTGATTGGTGCATTTTACAATCCTCTAGCTAGCTCCAGAGTGTCGATTGGTGCATTTTACAATCTTAGCTACAGAGGGCTGATTGGTGCATTTTACAAACTTCTTGTGAGACAGAAAAGTTCTTCAAGTCCCCACCCGACCCAGAAGTCCAGCTGGCTTCACATCTTACTGGGATTACAGGCGTGAGCCACCACACCCGGCCAGGGGCCTTCTCTTTTACCTAACTGACTGTTGGATTGGCAGAGGACAAGAAAAATGGGGTCTGGTTTGCTGACACTGTATCATTACACAAAGAATAGAATCACAGAGAATCTTGTGCTGTGTCCTCTTTCAGCTTTGGTGGTTATAAAGAGAAGGTACCTTCTAAGGCAGAAGTCATTTGTCTTCAATTAGCAATTTATTGGATTATGGACAGGATTCTATTCATAAGTTTGAAGTTGATTGGCTTAATCTATGATCAGAAAAGGGTGATTTGGAATGGTTAAAGAAAAAAGAATCTAAATTGTGTTTGGTGCCTGTACATGGAAAACACTGTTCTAAGTATATTGCCTTTATAAAAGGGGATTCAGTTAGCATTGCGAAACAAAGTAGTTATGTGATTTTTGCGTTTTACCTGGCATCAAATGTTTCCTGAATTGCTTCTCTTTGTAACTTCATTATACATCATCTTCTTTTTGCTTTTTGTTTTTGAGACAGAATCTTGCTTAGTCGCCCAGGCTGGAGTGCAGTGGCGTGATCTCTGCTCACTGCAACCTCTGCCTCCCAGGTTCAAGTGATTCTTCTGCCTCAGCCTCCCGAGTAGGTGGGACTATAGGCACATGTCACCACGCCCGGCTAATTTTTGTATTTTTAGTGGAGACAGGGTTTCACCATATTGGCCAGGCTAGTCTGGAACTCCTGACCTCAGGATCTGCCTGCCTCAGCCTCCCAAAGTGCTGGGATTACAGGCATGAGCCACTGGGCCCAGCCACATCATCTTATGGAGTCATCCTCCATATTTAGTCCTCTGGTTATTTTTACCTTGTATATAACAGTAGTTACAGTGAGAGCTTAGATAAAGAAGAGGGGCTTATAGCTAACAGCTCAGCTTTTTTGTTAGTCAGAAGTTAGAGACTCTCTAGTATGTGTGTATAAATGAGGATGAACTTTTCTGGCTATGGTTTTTTTTTTTTTAAGTTTTTTATTTTTATCAGAATTGCACATGCTCATAAACTGTCAAGTTGCAATAAAGCTTGGTTTGGAAAAAGCAGTCCCCCAAACCCGCCTTTCCCATTTCCTGTTCCCCCATGGCAGTCATCTTGAAACATTTTAACTAATTCTTTTGGTTTTTCATCTCCCTGTCTTTAAGCCACATGCTTATATAATTGTAACACTTGCTTTTTTTCTTTTTCTTTTTCTATTTGTTTTCTCCATTATTTCCAGGCTTCTCTCTGTGGAAGACAAGGATTTAGTTTTCTCTTATCCCTGTTTCCCTGCCACATTCAAGTTCCTTTTTGTCCCCATCCCCAGCTTTCCACTTAGAAGTCGTGTAATTTTGGGCAGATGTATTCACATCCATTGTGATTGTAAATATGCTTCATAACTGAGCCATGGCGGGTACTACATTTACTTTTCCTGCACAAGTTTTTGTTCTCCTTGGAGTTACTCATTATCTTTTTTGTTTGCCTGGTCTATATAACTAGGACTAGATTATCTTGAAAACAAATCCCAGTTATGTAAGTTTCTTCTTAGTACGTTTAAACGCACCAAGTGCTATGATCGCTTTTATCTGCTTGAGAAAATTCCCTTGTGGAATCTTCTGACCTGCTTGATCTGAACAGGGTACCGCTACACCTGAAGCATCATGGTCAGCCTGGGCTTTTTTTTTTTTTTTTTGAGACCGAGTTTTGCTCTTGTTGTCCAGGCTGGAGTGTACTGGCGCAATCTCAGTTCACTGCAACCTCCGCTTCCTGGGCTCAAGCGATTCTCCTGCCTCAGCCTCCTGAGTACCTGGGATTGCAAGCGTGAGCCACTGTGCCTGGCCTGGGGATTCTTTTTAGCACCTGAGTTGGAAACCCTTCTTTCTTAGATTATTCCCTTGTTTTAGTGAAGCACATCTTCTAATAGAGAAAGTGCATAAAAGGTACATTTTTGAGACCTTGTGTGTCTGCAAACTTTGATTCACTGCTGAAACTTAACTTTAGTTTGGGAGGATACCACTGTTGAGAAGTGCAGTGGTATTCTTTTTTTTTTTTTTTAAAGTTAAAAATTCCTAAATTTTTTATTCCTGGTACCACTACCACCATTTACAGGGCAATATACCTGATGTAATGAAAAGAAAAAGAAAAAGACATGGCTACAACAGATAAAAGACCTCAGGAATGTACATCTAATTGACAGTACATGGCATTAATCAATAGCTGCACTTTGTGCAAACTGTGGCTATGACAGTCCTGAACAAGAAGGGTTTCCTGTTTAAGCTGCAGTAACTTTTCTGACTATGGATCAGCGTTCCTTCTTTTTACAGTTCCTCTAATGCATTTGGGACGACTGTCTCAAAGTAACCTGCAGCTTTCCTGACAACTCCTCGCTCTCTCTCCTGCTAAGAAGTGTAGCCCTTTTCCGCTGTTTTTAGAACCTTCAGCTACCATATTCACCACTTCCACCACCAGATCCATAACCACCACCATAGGGACTGCCCGAGCTTCTTCCACCAAAACTGCCCCCTTTCATGGGTCCATAATTTGATTGCTGTTGTCCACTATGATTTCCAAAATCATTATAGTTCCCACCACCACCATAGTTACCACTGCCAAAATTTCCTCCTTCATTGTAACCATCATATCCTCCACCACCGCCACCATATCCACCACCTTGGTTTCCATATCCTGGTCCACCACCACCATAGCCCCCTCTACTACTATAATCAGGACCACCGCCATAGTTGCCACCATCACCTCCAAAGCCATTATATCCATCATCACCTCCTCCATAACTATCTCTGCTAACACCACCTCCACCACCATAGCCTCCTCTTCCACCAAAGTTTCCACCACGGCCAAAATTACCTCCACCACCTCCAAAGTTTCCTCCACGACCCATAAAATTGCCAGATCCACCTCCACGACCTCTCTGTGATCCAGCAGACTGCATCTCTTGTTTAGAAAGGGCCTTTTTCACTTCACAATTATGCCCATTAATAGTGTGGTATTTCTGAACAATTTTATCAACTGTATCATGATCATCAAAAGTTACAAAAGCAAATCCTCTCTTTTTTCCACTCTGCCTGTCTTCCATAACTTCTATGGCTTCAATCTTGCCATACTTTTCAAAGTAGTCTCTCAAATTATATTCTTCTTTATCTTCTTTAATACCACCAACAAAAATTTTCTTCACTGTTAGATGGGCACCAGGCTTTACAGAATCCTCTCTAGAAACAGCTCTCTTTGGTTCCACTACACGCCCATCAACCTTGTGTGGTCGAGCACACGTTGCTGCATCCACCTCTTCAACACAAGAATAAGTCACAAAACCAAAGCCCCTGGAACCTTTTGTTTGGGGGTCTCTCATTACCACACAATCTGTGAGTGTGCCCCATTTCTGCAAATGTTCTCTTAAGCTATCATCTGCAGTTTCAAAGCTCAGACCACCAATAAACAGTTTTCTCAGCTGCTCTGGTTCCTTTGGATCATGGCCCTCCTCCCCGCTGGCGGCGACGGCGACCGCCGGAGTCGGGCTGGGGGCGACTGAGCGGCGGTTTTACCTCCATTTTGAGACCGGACTCGCCTCTTCCAACTCGAGTTCAATATGAGACCGAGAGGAAGAGGCCGAGAAGTGCGGTGGTGTTCTGATTCTCATACCTTTATCTGAGACCTATTCTTTCTCTTTGGAAGCGTTCCTTTTTGTTGTTGGTGTTTGTTTTTTGTTTTTTGAGATGGAGTCTCACTCTGTTGCCCAGGCTGGAGTGCAGTGATATGATCTCGGCTCACTACAAGCTCCGCCTCTTGGGTTCACGCCATTCTCCTGCCTCAGCCTCCCCAGTAGCTGGGACTATAGGCGCCCGCCACCACGCCCAGCTAATTTTTTGTGCTTTTAGTAGAGATGAGTTTCACCGTGTTAGCCAAGATGGTCTCCATCTCCTGACCTTGTGATCTGCCCGCCTCTGCCTCCCAAAGTGCTGGGATTACAGGTGTGAGCCACTGTGCCCCGCCGAAGCTTTTCTTTTCTTTTTCTTGTTGTTGTTGGTTTTTTTTTTTTTTTTTTTAAGATGGAGTCTCACTCTCTTGCCTAGCCTCTCTTTGGAAACTTTTCTGTCCTCTGTTCTTACATTTCATAGTCAGTTTGGCTGTGTGTGTGTTTTAATCCATCACAGACGAACTGGAGGGGCCCTTCTTACCTGGGGGCTCGTCCCATCTTATCCTTTAGTTCAGGGAAATTTTCTTAAATTTTTTGTTCTATCTTTTCACCTCCATTTTCTTCTTTTTCAAATGCCTTTATTTAGCTTTTGGACCTTTTAAACTGGTCTCTAACTTGACCTTTTGTCTTCGGTTTTTCATCTTTTTTTGCAGAATCTTCTGGGAGGTTTCTTCAACTTAAGTTTTCAGGTCTTCTACTTAATTTTTACATTTCTCCTGTCATATTTTTACTTCTGAAGGTCTTTTTGTTCTCCGACTCTTGTTTGTTTAATAACACCTTGTTATTTTATGGCTCTAGTGGCTTAATAAACGAGATCTTTCTAAGGATTTGTTTAGAAGGTTTTCTTCTTTCTGCCATGGTCTGTGTCCTCCAAGTGACTTTCTCCAGTTTGTTTGGTACCTATCTTTTCAGCGGAGGCTCTCCTCGAGTGTCTGGTGATTAGGACTTTTCAGTGTTCCATTGGAAATTCCATGTCCCTGATGGGTTTTGTTTCTTGTGGGTCTTGGGTGTTTCTCGGCCTTGTGTACTGTGGGTGACCTGGTGGGGCTGTTCTGTGGGGGAATCCCTAATGTTAGTATTTTGAGATCTGATCACGTTCTGGAGAGAAAGTGTTACATAACCTGCTGCTGTTCCGGAGCTGGGTTGGTGATCTCAACATGTACTGTGTACACTTCCATTTAAGTCGTTTTCAGTACTACCCCTGCTTTCAGCTGTGGCTTGCATCCATCCTGTAGGAGGCTCTTTGTTACTCTTTCCTGAAAGTTTGCAGTTTTCTGCTGGGTTGAGTAGGGAGTCGTCTAGTCATCTGCGGGTGGGAGAGGGAATCTGGTATCTATCCTAACTGCTTCGAAAACAAGACTTTGAAGGGATCTTTCTATTTTTAGACATACTTTCACTCATATTTCCAGAACTATGAGGTGTCACCAATCCCTTATACTTTTAAAGGTAATATAGAGAAAATTGGCTTTTTTTTTTTTTTCCACTATTGACCTAGGATTCAACTTTCTTTGGTCTGTTAAAGCAGCATTGCTTTGTACATCTGTTTTCAAGCTTCTAACACTTCTCTCCTTCTCTTTTTTCTAGTGTTTTATGGCTTTCTCTTTTTTTTGGAAAAAAAAAAATCTTTTGCTGGGAGCCCAGGTGGCTCATACATGTAATCCCAGCACTTTGGGAGGCTGAGGCAGGTGGATCACGAGGTCAGGAGTTCGAGACCAGCCTGACCAACATGGCGAAACCGTGTCTCTACTAAAAATACAAAAATTAGCCGGGCTTGATGGCGCACGCCTGTCATCCCAGCTACTTAGGAGGCTGAGGCAGGAGAATCACTTTAACCTGGGAGGCGGAGGTTGCAGTGAGCCAAGATATCGCGAGTATACTCCAGTCTGGGCGACAGAGTGAGACTCTACCTCAAAAGAAAAAAAAATCTCTTAACTCTAGTCTTAGTGTGATGTGGGCTGGGATTAGAGGCTACATTAAGCCCCATCTTTAACCAGAAATCTCAGGCATGAGATGGTCTCATTGTACTAGGTGATATCCAGAACTGATTTCATTTCTTCAACGTTTGAGTTCACTTTTTAAATATTTATTTTGCTTTCCTAGGTGCCGACCTTTACAGTTTCAGCCTTCAAAATCTCACAAGAAGGTTTTGAAAAAAATGTTGAAATTTCTGGCTAAAGGGGAGGTTCCCAAAGGAAGTTGTGAGGGTAAGATGGGCTGGGTCTAAAAACGATTTACTGTCTGTCTTTGCAACAGTCCCACTTTCAGTCATCTTAGATAGAGGAAGGGTCATTAATACAGTCACATACTCCTATGATGACAGCAACTACTGTTAGCACTGCTATTACTGTTACCATCGGCCCCCAAGTCAAGGTAAAGGGAATATATCAGAAGAGTTTAGCTTGGAAAGAATATTGAGGATTATGTTAAAGATGTGATTTCTTGGAGTTTATCAACCAGAATGCTTTGATGACTCCTCTTTCTTGATCCTAATACTATCCTTATCAAGTAAATAGAAAGTGCCATTGTCTTTCAAGAAGCAAGTGCTTACGTGTGGCTTGTACAAGATTCCCCTGTTCCTTTTAATGCTGAATAAAGATCAGCTTTTCTGTGTTTGAATAAGTCTTTTACTTCAGTAAATTATACTGTTTGAAATCCTCTTATCTGTGTGATCAGTTTTGAATTGTGAGTGGCTTTGCTAAAAGATAATAACATTTATTTAACTTTAGTTACACATGATTTACTTTTTTTTCTTAGTCTTTTTGCCAATTTTGGTTTTATTTCTTTAAATTTTCATGCTGGGGCCGGACGTGGTGGCTCACGCCTGTAATCCCAGCACTTTGGGAGGCCGAGGCAGACAGATCACGAGGTCAGGAGATCGAGACCATCCTGGCTAAGACAGT
>NW_012122376.1:6838862-6865794 GCF_000951035.1 Colobus angolensis palliatus
AGGCTTCTGAATTATCTGTGCCTGGAACTTAATTCTTAGGAGTGATGAGCTCATTAGGGTAAAGGAATAAACAACTTATGACAAAAATATGCCAAAATGGAATAACTAAAAAAAAGATAAAAGTCTGTTTCTTTCGGAGCCGAGTGCGGTGGCTCACATCTGTAGTCCCAGCACTTTGAGAGGCCAAGGTAGGCGGATCATGAGGTCAGGAGATTGAGACCATCCTGGCTTACACGGTGAAACCCTGTCTCTTCTAAAAATACAAAAAATTAGCCGGGCTTGGCCGGGTACGGTGGCTCATGCCTGTAATCCCAGCACTTTGGGAGGCCGAGTTGGGTGGATCACGAAGTCAGGAGATGGAGACCATCCTGGCTAACACAGTGAAACCCCATCTGTACTAAAAATGCAAAAAATTAGCGGGGTTTGGTGGCAGGCGCCTGTGGTCCCAGCTGCTCAGGATGCTGAGGTAGGAGAATGGCGTCAACCTGGGAGGTGGAGCTTGCAGTGAGCTGAGGTCTTGCCCCTGCACTATAGCCTGGGCGACAGAGGGAGACTCCGTCTCCAAAAAAAATAAAAAATAAAAAATTGTAGCCAGGCATGATGGCGGGCGCCTGTAGTCCCAGCTACTCGGGAGGGTGATCAGGAGAATGGCGTGAACCTGGGAGGCGGAGGTTGCGCTGCACTCCATCCTGGGCGACAGGGCAAGATTCTGTCTCAAAAAACAAACAAAAAAAGTCTGTTTCTTTCCTCATATAACAGTTCAGTGTGGGTTTTCTAGGTTGGCAGACAACTCTGCTCCCCACCAGCCATTCTGGGCTTTTCTTTAACATGTGATTTCCCAGGTTGCTCTGGTTTTTACTAATCTAGCCGCTGGGGGAAGGGTAGAAGTTCAGGGTTACAAGTTTCCTTTAAAACTCGTGAGGCACAGTTGGATGTATCAGTTGTGTTATGTTCCATTGACAGGAGCTTGGTCACCATTTGTAAAGGGACTGGCAGTACATTCCCCTGCTAGGGTGCCACAGTTTGTTTGTTTTTTTTTCATTTATTGTAGAGATAGTGTCTCACTCTGTTGCCCAGGCAGCTCTTAAAGTCCTGGCCTCAAGCAGTCCTCCTGTGTTGGCCTCCCAAAGAGCTGGGATTACAGGCATGAACCACCATGCCCAGCTATGCTAGTCTTAAGTGCACCTCTCTTATTTTGGAGGATGACAATGGATTTGGTGGACAGATAGTAATTCTGCTACAATGGATAATAGGGGCATTGTATTTCTCTATTTACCTTAACTGTGTCAACCCAGCTGATGGATTTTTAATTTCTTCTTATTTGTAGATGAGCCCATGGACTCCACAATGGATGATGCTGTTGCGGGTGACTTTGCATTGATAAATAAATTGGATATACAGTGTGATCTTAAGACACTCAGTGATGACGTCAAAGAGAGTTTAGAGAGTGAAGGAAAAAATTCGAAGAAAGAAGAACCTCATGAATTACTTCAGGCACACGATTCCATAGGAGAGAAGTTGGGCTCTGGTGAACCATCACATTCAGTTAAAGTTCACACAGTTCCTAAGCCAGGTAGTAAAGATTTTTGATAACAAGTCCTTTTCACGGCTTTGCTCTTTGCTGAGTCATTTTAAACCCTGGGTCTTTCCGTCAGCCAAAAGGATGACTTAGTCATGCAGTCTGCAAAACAGAATCCTGCTTTATTTATTGTTGCCTAGAATTAGAGGGACAAATCATGCCTTTTATAAACTACTGTGCTTAAAAAGCCTGAAACAATAGCCTTATCCCTAAATACACATTTTTTCAAAGAATTCCATTTCTTTTTACTACTTTAGGGCCTTACAGGATTCAGAATCAAATTTTTCTCAGTGAAAAGGAGTGATAAACATTCTTATTTTAGGATTAAGTGAGACAACATTAATTATAGGTATTATGTCCAAAATACAGACATTATAAAATTCTTCAGTTTATCTTTAAATTTTTAAATGTAATGTTAGTATATTTTAGTTTTAAAAAGTCCACATTTTGATGTTTAACTTTGCCTTTAATCAGGTAAAATTTTTTTTTTTATGTTACTACTTTTACAAGAAATAGGCTTCAAAAGTTTATCCAGTATTAAATGAGTGTAATATGTGTGTATGACTCTTCCAAAATTATTTCATAAAATGTGAAGTTGAATGGTTATTAGTTTATTAGATGGTGTCAGTTTCTGAATTAGTTCTTATATTTATGCAAAATGATCCAAGGGAAAGATTTTTAGTACTATTTTAGTTTTTCTTGTCTAAACTATGTTACACATGTTAAAGTAGAGAAAATTCTCCATTTGCAATTTTATTGAATAGTTTTTTACATAAGGTTTTCATGTTAAGTTGATTTTGGTCTGAGATTTCATCCTAATTAATACTAATAGTTCAATAAAATATTTATTTTTTAATTTGAGAGAGGGTCTTGCTCTGCCGCCTAGACTGGAGTGAAGTGGCGTCATCATAGCTCACTGCAGCCTTGAGCTCCTGGGGCCAAGGGATCCTCTTGCCTTAGGTTCCTGAGGAGGTAGGAATACAGGAGCTTGTCACCATGCCTAGCTATTTTAAAGTTTTTTGTAGAGATAGGGTCTCACTATATTACTACCCAGGCTGGTCTCCAACCCTTCACCTCAAGTTATCCTCCAACCCTGGCCTCCCAAAGTGCTGAGATTACAGGCGTGAGCCACTGTACCCAGCCTCCAGTGAAATATTTTGAATAATTTAGACAGTTTGTTTCCGCTATTTCTCTTCTGGGTGTAGGGTCAATTCTTTTATTATTTTTTAATAAAATTACTTATAGTTTGTCAAATTTTAAAAATCTTCCTTATTCAAACATAGATGAGCATAGATTGAATAGTATAATTGACTTCCATGTACTCTACCTGCATTTGAAACAATTACTGACTCATGTCATGGCCACTCTTGTTTCGTCTAGTTTCCCCTTCCGAAATTATATGGAAGCAAATCCCAGGCATTGTGCTATCCTGTATTTCAGAATACGTTTCTAAAAGATAAGAACTTTAAAAAACCATATTCACAATACCATTATTATACTTGAGTAAAATTTCTTAATGCCATTGATTAGTGTTCAAATTCCAATTTTTAAACATTTATTTGTGCCAGGATCCAGATAATGTCCACGTATTGTGATTGTTGATACATTCAAAAAATCTCTTGGCGAGGTGTGGTGGCCTACACCTGTAATCCCAGCACTGTGGGAGACCGACGCAGGTAGATTGCTTGAGCCCAGGAGTTCGAGACCAGCCTGGACAATACGGTGAAACCTGTCTGTGCTAGAAATACAAAATATTAGCCAGGTGTTATGGCGCATGCCTGTAGTCCCAGCTACTTGGGAGGCTGAGGTGGGAGGATTACCTGAGCTTGGGAAGTTGAGGCTGCAGTGAGCTGAGATCATGCCTCTGCACTCCAATCTGGGTGACGAGAATGAGACCCTGTCTCAAAAAAACCACAATAAAAATCTTTTATGTTTTAGAGGTTCCCCTTCCATCATTCCTCAGCTGGGTTGTTTGTCTTGGGTTGTTTGTTCCACTTTCTGTATCTGACAGGTTACGTTTGCGGTTTCACATGTTCCCCTGCCTGCTTGTAAATTGGTTAGATATAGAGCCTTGATCAGATTCTGTGCTAAATTTTCTTTTGTTTATTTTTTTGTGGAGGGGCAGGGGGGCAAGTCTTAATCAGATTTGAGTTTGAATTATTTGAGGATGGGTGAGATTACTTCATGGGTGTTAGAGTGGTCTTTCAGGAGACGTGTAATGTCTGGGTGCTTCTCTTTTCGTTAGTGCTAATAGTCATGGATTTTCCATGCTTAAATTCATTCATTTCTTCATTTCCAGGCTGGCTGGACTGCTTCCATAGAGTCTTCCCCTCATCTGTTTGTTTCTCATAAAAACCCATAGCAAAGGCAGGATACATTGCTTTTTTGAAAGAGTCTCACTCTTGTCGCCTAGGCTGGAGTGCAGTGGTGCACGGTCTTGGCTCGCTGCAACCTCCGCCTCCCGGGTTCAAGTGAGTCTCCTGCCTCAGCCTCCAGAGTAGCTAGGATTACAGGTGCATGCCACCACACCCAGCTAATTTTTTGTATTTTTAGTAGAGACGGGGTTTAGCCATGTTGGCCAGGCTGGTCTTGAGCTCCTGACCTCAGGTGATCCACCTGCCTTGGCCTTGCAAAGTTTTGGGATTACAAGAGTGAACCACTGCACCCGGCTGGCAGGATACATTCTTGATTCCTTCTTTTTATTTACAATTTTTCAAAATAACATCTAACAGTGACCAGTTAGTTTTCTTTTTGGTATCATTGGGAACTCATGGATCTGAACATACTGCTGTTGCAATCTGTTGCTCCTCTGAGAGCTTCTTTAAGTTGGCTTTTGAGTCCTTTCAACATAATCCTGGTAGTCTTTGACAGCTTCCTTGCTATTTGGCATGATATTATGCACCTGGATCATCTTGTACAGGCATTTCTTCGAGTGATTGTGGTTCCTTTTAGTGGGAAATGGTATTTGGAGATCACACACTAGATTAGGAGTGCACATTATTGCTGCTGGCTTGGTCATTGTTTTCTAGGCTTTGTTGGCGAACAGACTTATGAGGTTATGAGTTCATACTGATATTTCCAATTCAAATTCAGGACTATAGCATTCTAATCTTTTCTTTTTTGAGACGGAGTCTTGCTCTGTTGCCCAGGCTGGAGTGCAGTAGTGCCATCTTTGCTCACTGCAAGCTCCGCCTCCTGGGTTCATGTCATTCTCCTGCCTCAGCCTCCCAAGTAGCTGGGACTACAGGCGCCCGCCACCATGCCTTGCTAATTTTTTGTATTTTTAGTAGAGACGGGGTTTCACCGTGTTAGCCAGGATAATCTGGACCTCCTGACCTTGTGATCCACCTGCCTTGGCCTCCCAAAGTGCTGGGATTACAGGCGTGAGCCACTGTGCCTGGCTGCATTTTAATCTTTTTCTTTATTTTTATTTTTTTGACACAGAGTCTTGCTCTGTTGCCCAGGCTGGAGTGCAATGGCGTGATCTCGGCTCGCTGCAACCTGGGTTTGAGTGATTCTCCTACCTCAGCCTCCTGAATAGCTGGGAGTACAGGTGTGCACCACCACACCCGGCTAATTTTTGTACTTTTAGGTACTTTTAGTAGAGATGGAGTTTTGCCATGTTGGTCAGGCTGGTCTCAAACTCCTGGCCTCAAGTGATCCACCTGCCTCAGGTTCCCAAAGTGCTGGGATTATAGGCATGAGCCACCGTGCCTGGCCATACATTTTTGTCTTTTTCTTTCTCTTTTTTTTTTTTTTTTTGATGTTTGTAGTTTCTTCTGCACTGAGAAACCTAGTTCTTGAGAACACTGAGGGTGGTAGAAACAGATTAGAATATCACACATTAACCTTTTGCTTTTTCCCATATTACACAGTTTTAGAATAACAACCTTACTTCTAGCAGTACAGTTAGTGAAACATTAAAAACTGTTTTTGCAGGGGTTTTTTTCCCCCCCCTTAAGATATCTTTCACTAAATATCTGAGACTATTTTAAAATCCTTGGATTTTGGCTGGGCTCAGTGGCTCACACCTATAATCCCAGCACTTTGGGAGGCCGAGACAGGTGGATCATCTGAGGTCAGGAGTTCGAGACCAGCCTGGCCAGCATGGTGAAACCCCATCTCCACTAAAAATACAAAAATTAGCTGGGGGTGGAGGTGCATGTCTGCAATCCCAGCCCCTCAGGGGGCTGAGGCAGGAGAATTGCTTGATACCAGGGGGGCACAGGTTGTAGTGAGCTGAGATCTCACCACTGCACTCCAGCCTGGGCGACAGAGTGAGGCTCCATCTCAAACAAACAAACAAACAAACAAACAAAACACCCTTGATTGTTTTTTCTGGAACCTGCAAAAGCAAACCTGCATTTCCTTTTGAATTTTTTGTTGTTGTTGAGACAGGGTCTTACTCTGTCTCCCAGGCTGGAGTGTGGTGACACGATGAGGACTCACTGTAGCTTTGACCTCCTGGGCTCAAGCAATTTTCCCACCTCAGCCACTGGAGTACTTGGGACTACCAGTGCACGACACTACACCTGGCTAATTTTTTGTGTTTTTAGTAGAAATGGGGTTTATGCTGAAATCCTACTTTTTTTTGGATACAGAGTCTTACTCTGTTGCCTAGGCTGGAGTGCAGTGGTGTGATCTCGGTTCACTGCAGCCTTCACCTCCTGGGTTCGAGCAATTCTCCTGTCTCAGGTTCCCAAGTAGCTGGGACTACAGGTGCACACCAACCCTCTCGGCTAATTTTTTGTATTTTTAGTAGAGACAGGGTTTCACCATGTTGGCCAGGTTGGTCTCAAACCCCTGACCTCAGATCATCCGCTTGCCTTGGTCTTCCAAATGCTGGGATTGCAGGCGTGAGCCACTGAGCCCTGCCTAAAAGCCTACTTTCCATTGCAGTAACGTAGTATGTAAATGTAGAGCAAAACAATCATGAGAAGGTTTACCTGGTCCGGTGACTTAGTTAGTGTAAAGATGATACAGGTAGTCAGTCCTTCATAAAACTACTGAAAATGTGTGTTTCTTAGATCATGTTCATTTTAAATTTGCTTATAATTTTATAACTTCTGTAGGGAATATAATTTTCAGTATAAGAAGTGGAAGGTTTTGAAAACTACTATTTATGGAATTTTATATAGGTAAAACATTATTTTAGATGTTGGTAATACAACTAATAGCTAATAATAGTTAACCCTAATTGAATGGTAGTTAATTTTTTATGAGCTGCACAGGTATTAACTCATTTAATCCTCACAGGAATGTCGTAGGTAGAATTGGTTTTTGTCTTTCTTGTACGGACAGGAAAACTTGCCCAAGGTCATCTAGCCAAGTGACAGAGCCTGGTCCATGACCTTAGGCAGCTTGTGTCAGAGTGTGTGTGCTCAGAGCAAATTTGAGAAAAGACACAGTTTGTGGTCCAAGAAAAGTAATTCTGTTAGGCAGTAGAGTAATAGTTACAGAAATGTTCTTTTGTTACCTGGTGCAGACTTATATAACTTAGGCTTATTCAGTCATTTTTTAAAAAAGTAAACTTTATTTTTAGTTAGAAAACATGTTAATGAAGTTGTGATATAGTCTGAACTGTTTGTGAACTCACTAGTTTCTCATCAGATTTGTTTTCATTTGATGAGCTTGGTCTCAGGCAAGTCCTTTAACCACTCTAGGTTTTGATTTTCTTCTCTCTAAAAACTGAATTTGTTGGTTTTATAAACCTTCTTTTTGTTGACTTTTATATGGTTTGTGAATACCCTGTTTTGGGATTTTTTTTTTTTTTTTTTTTTTAGTGTCACTCTGTCACCTAGGCTGGGGTGCTGTGGCGCAATCTCAGGTCGCTGCAACCTCCGCCTGTTGGGTTCAAGCAGTTCTCCTGCCTCAGCCTCCCAAGTGTCTGGGACTACAGGCGTGCGCCACCATGCCTGGCTAATTTTTTTTTATATTTAGTAGAGACGGGATTTCACTGTGTTAGCCAGGATGGTCTCGATCTCCTGACCTTGTGATCTGCCTGCCTTGGCCTTCCAAAGTGCTGGAATTACAGGCGTGAGCCACCACGCCCGGCTGTTTTGGGATCTTAAACAGCTTATTTCTTTAATATCTTCTAAAAAATTACTAGCATAATGTTCCTTGTTGGAAAATTTAGCCAGGCGCAGTGGCTCACGCCTGTAATCCCAGCACTTTGGGAGGCCAAGGCGGGCGGATCACGAGGTCAGGAGTTCGAGACCAGCCTGACCAGCATGGTGAAACTCCGTCTCTACTAAAAATACAAAAAATTAACCAGGCATGGTGGCGTGCACATACGTAGTCCCAGCTACTCAGGAGGCTGAGGCAGGAGAATTGCTTGAATCCAGTAGGCGGAGGTTGCAGTGAGCTGCGATCGTGCCACTGCACACCTGCCTGGGTGACAGAGTGAAACTCCGTCTCAAAAAAAAAAAAAAAAACAACAAAATTTGGAGAAGAGATAACACTACAAAAAAAGGGAAATTCTCTGTTTCTGAAACAAAGTAAAATGACTGTCACCATGTGTCGTCTTTCCAGGTTTTTTTCTAAGTATTTTTATTTAGTTTATAATAGTAAATTTTTTATTTTAAAGGGTTGTCAGTTGATATTTGGTCTTTTAATTAGAACAAAACTCTGATTAACTACAACTGAACTAATGAGACCCAAATACCTGCAGTGTTTGGATAAAGACACAGATACCTTTAACTAGGCAAGGCTTCCTTCTTTGTTTTTTGAGACAGAGTCTCACTCTGTCACCCAGGCTGGAGTGCAGTAGTGCCATCTCAGCTCAGCACAACCTCTGCCTCCCGGGTTCAAGCGATTCTAATGTCTCAGCCTCCTGAGTAGCTGGAATTACGGGTGTGTGCTACCACACCTGGCTCATTTTTGTATTTTTAGTAGAAATGGGGTTTCACCACGGTGACTAGGCTGGTCTCGAGCTTCTAACCTCAGGTGATCTGCCCGCCCTTAGCCTCCCAAAGTGCTAGAATTACAGGTGTGCGAGGATTCTTTTAATTTATAAAAACCTGTCAGAGTTTGTGCTGGAATCAGTATTCCTTTACACCTGGTTCCTAAGTATTTATGTTACCAGTGCTTTCAGAGAAATGTCCCTCAGAAATGTTGGGCAGAGATAGCAGTGTCCTTTTAATGCAGAAGGTACTTTGATTTGATTGTGTTCTTCCTCACAAAGGCAGAGAAATGGATGAATTTTTTTTTTTTTTTTTTTTTTAAGATTTTCAGTTTGGGCGTGGTAGCTCACGCCTGTAATCCCAGCACTTAGGGAGGCCAAGGCGGGTGGATCCCAAGGTCAGGAGTTCGAGACCAGTCTGGCCAACATGGTGAAACCCCATCTCTTCTAAAAATACAAAAATTAGCCAGGCACGGTGGCACACACCTGTAGTCCCAGCTACTCGGGAGGTTGAGGCAGGAGAATCGCTTGAACCAGGGAGGCGGAGGTTTCGGTGAGCCGAGATCACGCCATTGCACTCCAGCCTGAGTGACAGAGCAAGACTCTGTCTCAAAAAAAAAGATAAAAAAGATTTTCAGCAGTAAGAGCCACCTTGGAAAGTTTCTGTGCTATTTACTTTCTCTGGCAACTCTCACTTCTAAGGTAGAAGAATTTTAGATCCACTTATAGCTCTGTATCGGGATCCTCTGAAACTTCTACCCAAAGCTAGCCTAACCATTGGAACTCTTTGGACTTATTCTGTAGAATCTTTTGAGACATGTGAGAATACTTTTCTGGAACCAAATGTGATTGGTCTAATATTTTAAAATTCTTTTTAGGCAAAGGGGCTGATTTGAGTAAGCCTCCATGTCGAAAAGCAAAGGAAATCCGGAAAGAAAGGAAAAGGTTAAAACGCATGCAGCAGAACCCAGCTGGAGAACTTGAGGGTTTCCAGGCTCAAGGTCACCCACCATCTTTGTTTCCACCAAAGGCTAAATCCAACCAGCCCAAATCACTTGAAGATTTAATTTTTGAATCTTTACCAGAGAATGCATCACACAAGTTAGAGGTACTTTGAAGGACTTTTGTTGTTTGTTTTATTATGATTTTTTTTTTACTTGGGCATATCGTTTATTTTTATTTGAAGTTCTAACCAGTTAATGTTTTGCTAGGTAAATAATGAGAATTTAAAAGAAATTAAAGAGAGTTGGGAAGAAGTAACATTTGAATTTACTAAGTTAACTGTTATTTGAGAGAAACTCCCTTTTTTAAAAAAGACTTTTTGAGAATAGAGACTTGGCCACTAAACTTGTGAAAACAGTGTCAATTTTAGCATGCTACCTTGATTGAAATTTAATAGTTAAAATGAAAGAAATACTCTTTAAAATTGTGTTTTTAGCAGTTTTGGTTTAGATAGTGAAAGACAATAGATTACACAAGGCAAATCACTATTTTCTCCATTATAATATTCTGATCTTGGTAAAGACAGCAAATGGTGTCATATACATAAGCCAGCAGTTAGGAATTATCTAAATAGGGCTCAGATGTACTGCTGAAATCCTCTCTCATTAGTACCCAACCAATTTGGGCATAATATGAATCCTTTTAGAGCCAGATTCTTCCTTTTTTCCAAATTTTTTTACATTTCTCGATCAGATCAAGATTTCTCAGTGTTAGTTCTCATATATAAAATTCAAAAACCAGGACTGGATGTGGTGGCTCACACCTGTAATCCTAGCACTTTGGTAGGCCGAGGTGGGCGGATCGCTTGAGGTCTGGTGTTTGAGATCAGCTTGGCCAACACAGTGAAACCCTGTCTCTTCTAAAATAGGAAAATTAGCTGGGCGTGGTGGTGCGCACCTGTAATCCCAGCTCCTGGGGAGGCTGAGACACGAGAATTGCTTGAACCCAGCAGCTGGAGGTTGTAGTGAACTGAGATCACGCCACCGTACTCCAGCCCGGGCGACAGAGCAAACGTTTGTCTCAAAAACATTCAAAAACATTAGCCATAATGATTTTTATCTTATTCTCATATGTGATTAGTAACTGGTCAGCCTTTGAATTTTATGGCTTACTGTCATCTAAAAATATCACTAAAGTCCTGATAATAAAAATTAACTTTCATGCATTCTAAGCCTTAATTCAATATATGTTATCATCAGACGTAGTATTTAGCTTTTTTTTTTTTTGAGACAGAGTTTCACTCTTGTTGCCTAGGCTGGAGGGCAGTGGCACGATCTCAGCTCACTGCAACTTCCGCCTCCCGTGTTCAAGCAATTCTCCTGTCTCAGCCTTCTGAGTAGCTGGGATTACAGGTACCCACCACTATGCCCGGCTAATTTTTGGTATTTTTAGTAGAGACAGGGTTTCATTATGTCGGCCAGGCTGGTCTCAAACTCCTGACTTCAGGTCATCCGCCCACCTCTGCCTCCCAAAGTGCTGGGATTACAGGTGTGAGCTACCTCGCCCCGCCAGATTTTAGCTTTTATAACTCCTTGGCTACTCTGATTTGGATACAGATTTTTTTTCCTTCCAAAATTGTAAACAGAGTTGAATACACTACTTAAAATATTTTACAAGGTGTCTTTTATCTTTTGATCATAAATAGTAATGTATTCAGGGGGCCAAGCAAGCTTAACATAACAGTTCTCCAGTGGTTACTTTTACTTTTTGAGTGTAATGATACTCAGGATGTGTAGAGATCTTTTACCACTGGGTGTCGCTGTTTCTTCACAGAATTACCTCTCACGGCACACATGTCAAGTTTCCAATTGTTTTCGTTGCATTGCATTTGACTGTTTTACTGTTCTGTTTTGCTAATACATTTTAAGTGGCTAGTAAATAATGTTAAAGTAAATGTTAGCCATTACTGCATGCAATTACTGTTTTAAACTTATCCTTATTTTACAAGGTTACTTGAGCAACATGGTGACATTGTGAGATTTGAATGAAGGAAATGTGACTTCAGAGTCATGGTTGTTAACTATGCTATGAAGTAGGAAAACTTTATGAGGTCTTTTAAGCTTAAACAGTAGAGTTTTAAGTTGAGGGTTAGCAATGATGAATGAGTGTCCAAAAAATGTATTCATATTTTTAGTCTTTCTTAGAGTTATTGGTAGTTGTGCACAACTAGAGGTTATTTATTTATGTGTGTGTCGTGTGTGTACGAGTGTTGGAAATACTCTGCCAGTTTACGATAGAGGCAGGCTTACATAATTCAGTCATGAAAGCTGAGGCTTAGAGTTTAGAGGGCATCCTCCTCTGTCTTCTTAATGAGTCTGTAAGTTACAAAAATAACTTTTTTCTTTACTTACTAACTGGTTGGTTTTTAATATTAAAATATTTAGTTGCTTTAATAATTGTTAAAAGTTGGTTGCTTGGATGGGAGTTACTGTTAATGCATATTCCACAGAATGAATAAATGAATGAATTAGTGAACTTGTTTTTTTAACTGCTTCTGAAGGTGAGGGTGGTGAGATCATCTCCACCAAGTTCGCAGTTCAAAGCCACACTTCTGGAGTCTTACCAGGTCTATAAACGTTACCAGATGGTTATTCACAAGAACTCACCTGATACGCCAACCGAGAGCCAGGTCAGCAGGCCAAGTGTAATTTTCCTGTGCAAACAGAGCTTTCCTTCTACTTAATATCATTTAATGAGATCTTGGTTTATTTGTGCTACATTTTATTTGTGTTCAATTTGCAGCATATCTGCAAATACCTAAGACTGAATTAATGGACATTCTGAAAGTGCAAATTTTACCTAGTGCCATGTTAAGTACCAGCCATGTATAATTTCAGAGTGGAAAGTAACATGTAAAATTATTTAAAATCACTATTTTAGATGCATTTATCTAAAAGATAGTAATAGAGCTCTAAATTATAATACCTATGAGGAAAATGCAGGAAACTTTATATTTTTATGGTAGATACATACTTTGACTAAAATGATTTTAATTCTTTATCCATATTTGAAAGATGTTTGTAGAAAGAATTGATCCCAGCTAAATTATTATTTATTAATGTGCTACCCTTGCACAATTGAGTGGGACTAAAAAAGGCAAATAGTAGAACATTTTAATAGAAGAACTCATATGCTAATAATTTTGTAAGTTAAGTGACCCAAGAAAAATCTGTAAAGGAAAAAAGCTTAAAACACTTAGTATAAGTAGAGGTAGCAAAAGTAGTGCTCATGACCACGATTAACAACGATATTGACTCTAGTTTATGCAGAAAACTACAATAAGTGGATAGAGAAGAAAAAGAACAAATTGTTGGCTCTTTTGATTTTGAGATTTTCATAAGTTTTAGTACAGAGTTAGCACTTCAGTCTCTGCGCCAGTCCGCCCAGTCTAGAGTTTCTTTTCATGACAAATTCCAGTTTGAGCTTTGGTGTGGATTTGCGGAGATCTTACTCTAGCCTCACCTTCAGAAGCGTATCATCAGTTAGAGATGTTTCAATAGCATTTGCTTGTATTTTCCTTGCTCTGAAGGTGAGGTTAGTACCTGCCTCCTTTGAGGACCCAGAGTTCAAGTCGTCTTTCAGCCAGTCCTTTTCTTTGTATGTCAAGTATCAAGTGGCCATACACCAGGATCTACCCGATGAATGTGGGAAGACTGAGGTATTGTTTGTTAACTGTTGTTTTCTGTGTTGATAAGGTTGTCTGGGAAGAAGTATAATATATGCTGTTTTCTTGCTTATCAGGTGGAGCTGATGACCCTTTCAGTGTCTATTACTGAACTTCCATGAACACTCACATGAGTCATACATGTGAGCATTTTAAATCCTTAGAAAAAAGGATTGCAAATTCAGAATGTATTCTTAGTGTCTTCTCTAGGAACCTGAATGTAGTGGTTTATATGGTCAGTCATCCACCCTAGGTTAACAGTCATTTACTGAATACCCATTGTGTGCCAGACTGTGCGCCACAGAACAAAAGGAGGAGTCTCTGTCTTCAAGAAATTGATAATCAAATGGGAAAGACCGACCAATAAGCAGAAATATCTTAACAAGTGAATTAGAAAGAAATACCTACACCTAACCTACTGAACATCATAGCTTAGCCTCGCCTGCTTTAAACATGCTCAGAACACTTATAATGGCCTATAGTTAAGCAGAATCATCTAACACAAAGCCTATTTTATAATAAAATGTTGAATATCTCATATGATTTATTGAATACTGTACTGAAAGTGAAAAACGGAATGGTTTTGCATCATTGGAAAGTTGAAAAAGCATAAGTCCAGCCATTATAAGTTGGGGACCTTCTATTAGATGTAATATGATTTAACAGGCATTTATTGAGGCCCTGTCTTTCCCAGGCTTGGGATATTGAAATGAATGAGATGGCATCATTGTCACAGTAGAACCATGATATGTTGGAAGAGAGAGGCCGACAGATACAGAAGACTGAGAGTTTTGATTTTTTGACTGCTTTTGTTTTTTTAATGGCACAATGTGTAAGCTAAAAAGAGAGGGTTAATAGGACAGGAGTTAATGCTGCATGTTCCCTGAGAAAGGGCTCACTTCCCAGATTCCCCAGAGTCTTCTGGTTTAAAATGTCATCTGCAGACCTGCAACATCAGCAGCACCTGGAACACAGACTCGCAGTCCTGTTCATTCAGCATCTATGTTTTTTTTTTGAGATGGAGACTTGCTGTGTCGCCAGGCTCAAGTGCAGTGGTGCGATCTCTGTTCACTGCAACCTCCACCACCCGGGTTCAAGTGATTCTCCTGCCTCAGCCTCCCGAGTAGCTGGGACTACAGGCGCATGCCACCACGGCCGGCTAATTTTTATAGTTTCAGTAGAGATCGGGTTTCACCATGTTGACTAGGTTGATCTCAATCTCTTGACCTTGTGATCTGCTGCCTTGGCATCCCAGAGTGCTGGGATTACAGGCGTGAGCCACTGCGTCTGGCCAGAATCTGCATCTTAAACTAGGTTTGCAAAGGATTCATATGCACATTTCCGTTTTGAGAAGCTGTGTCCTAGGTTCCCTATCGATCCATGCCACTGTAGGTGATAGCATTTGTGGATAGTAAGGATTCTGCTAGGCCTAAGAAGCTTCCTTTGATATTCTCAGGGAGTCTTACTCCTTTCTGAACTTTCCTCCTTCCTACTGCTTTGGAGATGATGCCTTTGTACCTCTCTGCTTAGCAGGTAGGAATAGTTGGGATGAAATGTTTCTGTGGCCCAGTATGTTTATTCAGGACTTCCCTAGGGACTTCTAGTAGGCTTCAGGTTTCTGGGAAGTCCCTTTATGTACACTTAGAGCAGCACTAAAGGCATTCATAGTCTGAATTGGGGTGGTAGACAGGTATGTAATTCCAGTGCCTTTAGAATTAGCCACTGGATTAGTAGGGACAGCCAGCTTAGTGTGAGACTGGAAGTTATAGAGGTTTTTCTGAGGGAAGTGACATCTGAGCCAAGTCTGGAAAGATGAGTAGGTGTTTGCCAGGACAAAAAGGGAGAAGGATGTTCTGGGCACCAGGACTAACAAATGCGTGTGGATGGTGAAATTATATGCCATCTTGAGGAACTACTATTAATACTTAGGTGAGTGTTACCAAAACATAGAGTACATGTTAGGAGGTAATAAGGGATGAGGCTTTTTTTTTTTTTTTTTTTTTGAGACATTCTTGCTCTGTCTCCTAGGCTGGAGTGCAGTGGCGTGATCTTGGCTCAGCCTCTGCAGCCTCGGCTCATTGAAACCTCTGCCTCCTGGGTTCAAGCAGTTCTGCCTCAGACCCCTGAGTCTCTGGGATTACAGGTGTGCGCCACTACACCCATCTAATTTTTGTATTTTTAGTAGAGACAGGGTTTCACCATGTTGGCCAGGCTGGTCTTGAACTCCTGACCTCAGGTGATCCACCGACCATGGCCTCCCAAAGTGCTGGGATTACAGGTGTGAGCCACTGTACCTGACCAAGGGATGAGGCTTTTGGAGGTTTAGGTAGGAGCCAGATTTTTTAAAAAATGATATTTTAGAAATAGTTAAACTGCCACATAGTTTCTTCAACTAGCCTTAACATGCTGCCATTCTTATTTCATCTACTCTCCATACCTTTTTGTTGTTACTTTGCTGTGCTATTTTATACCAAATCTCAGACATACTGTTTTATATGTAAGTCCTTAAGTGTGTATCTTAACTGACTAAACATGTAGGAGGAGCAGGTAACGTGCCTCCTAATGTAATCCAGTAAGAAGTATAAACCACCACCTATGGAATGTTCTTGCTAAAGAAATTGAATCTGGATCTATCCAAGCTTCTACTGACCAGTTCATAGAAAATACGAGGGGTAAAGGAATATGTTAAAATGACACTTGGGCACTTGTATAAGATCAATTACCTAGTTTCTTTAAATAAATTAATAAAGAAAAAGGGAACTCTATTCTTAGATTAAAAGTTATTAATATAGACATTAAAAAATATATAACTACAGTACCATTATTACACCCAGGAGAATGTATATTATTTAATGCTTTGTACGTTTGATTTTTTTTTTCTTTTTTTTGGGTGGGGGAGACAGCCTTGCTCTGTCGCCCAGGTAGGAGTGCATGGCGCCATATTGGCTTACTACTGCAACTTCGCCTTCCAGGTTCAGGTGATTCTCATACCTTAGCCAACTGAGTAGCTGGGACTACAGACATGTGCCACCACGCCTGACTAATTTTTGTATTTTTAGTAGCAATGGGATTTTGCTACATTGGCCAGACTGGTCTCAAATCCTGTAATCCTAAGGTGCTGGGATTACAGATGTGAGCCACTGTTCCTGACTGATATATTATATTTTGTTTTCCACTCATCCATTGATGGACATTTTGGTTTTTTTTTTTTTTTTTTGAGCCGGAGTTTCACTTTTATCAACCAGGCTGGAGTGTGATGGCGTGATCTTGGCTCACTGCAGCCTCCGTGTCTCGAGTAGCTGGGATTACAGGCGCCCACCACTATGCCCGGCTAATTTGGTTTTTTGTGTTTTTAGTAGAGATGGGGTTTCACCATGTTGGCCAGGCTGGTCTCAAACTCCTGACCTTAGGTGATCCACCCGCCTCATCCTCCCGAAGTGCTAGGATTACAGACGTGAGCCACCGTGCCCAGCCGTGGGTAGTTTTTATTGTTTGACTTTTATAGAAAATTCTGTGATGAACATTTCATGTTCCTGTTTGTATGTGGATGTGTATTTTCTTGGGCGTATACCTACGCGTGGAATTACTGGGTCATGTGGTAACTCTGTTTTCCTTTTGAGGAACCGCCAGACTTGTTTTTCAGAGAGCGAAATCATTTACCATTCCCACCAGAAGTGGATGAGGGCTCCGCTTTCTCCCTCCATGTGCTCACCAACACTTGTGTCTCTTTTTTCTTAAAATTGATTATGTTACTCATAGTGCGTGTAACGTGGTGTCTCATTATGGTTTTGGTTTGCATTTCCTTTCCTGTGCTTTTTGGCCTTTTGCATTTCTTCTTTGGAGAATTGCATATTCCAACCCTTTGCTCATTTTTTAATTGGATTGTCTTTGTTACTGAGTTGTAGGAGTTCACTATATGTATTCTGGATACAAGTCTCTCGTGTATGTGATTAGACTGTTGCATTCTGTGAATTATCTATATCCCTAGGAATATTTCCTGGTGAAAATCTATTTTGTCTGCTCTTAGTAGAGCCACTCCATGTTGTGATTCCTGTTTGCATGATACATGTTTTTCCTCCTTCTACCTTCAGTCTGTTTGTGTCTTTGAATCTAAAGTGTGCCTCTTTTTTTTTTTTTTTTTTTGAGGCGGAGTCTCGCTCTGTCGCCCAGGCTGGAGTGCAGTGGCCAGATCTCAGCTCACTGCAAGCTCCGCCTCCCGGGTTCCCGCCATTCTCCTGCCTCAGCCTCCCGTGTAGCTGGGACTACAGGCGCCCGCCACCTCGCCCGGCTAGTTTTTTGTATTTTTTAGTAGAGACGAGGTTTCACGGTGTTAGCCAGGATGGTCTCGATCTCCTGACCTCGTGATCCGCCCGTCTCGGCCTCCCAAAGTGCTGGGATTACAGGCTTGAGCCACCGCGCCCGGCCGAAGTGTGCCTCTTTTAGACACCATATAATTGACCTGGGTTTTTGTTTTTGGTTTTTTAAAGTCCAGAGGGAGAACAGTCTCCCTTTTCATTGAAGTGTTCAGTCAGTTCACATTTAATGTTTTGATTGAACTAGTTGAATTTACACCTTCCATTTTACTTCCATTTCCATTTCCCTGATATGTCTGTTTTTTTTTTCCTCCGTTCCTTTTTTTTTTTTTGAGATGGAGTTTTGCTCTTGTTGCCTAGGCTGGAGTGCAATGGCATGATCTCGGCTCACTGCAACCTCCGCCTTTCGGGTTCAAGCAATTCTCCTGCCTCAGCCTCCCTAGTAACTTCTCCTGCCTCAGCCTCCCTAGAAACTGGGATTATAGGCATGTGCCACCATGCCTGGCTAATTTTATATTTTTAGTAGAGACGGGTTTCTCCATATTGGTCGGGCTGGTCTCGAACTCAGGTGATCTGCCTGCCTTGGCCTCACAAAGTGCTGGAATTACAGGCGTGAGCCACTGTGTCCGACCTTCCTCTGTTCCTCTTTTACTGCTTTCTTTTGCATTGGATATTTTCTAGTGTATTAAACGAATATTTTCTAGTGTAACATTTTTATTCCTTGAGTGATTTTTTTCACTATATAGTTTTAAAATATCAGTGGCTACTCTAGTATTTAAGATAGAGATCTTAATTTACACAGTTGACTTCAGATTTATATAAAACTTAATTCCAGAGAGATGTAAAAAATGCTAGTTCTGTATCATTTTAGTCCCTCTTTCCCTTTTTTGTGCTATTATTGTTATAGTATTACATGTATCTGTGTTACAAATTCAATAATTATAGTTATAATTATTCCTTTATGTAATTGTGTCTTTTATAAGAAGAAAAGGAATAAGAACAAGTAGTTATTTGTAATTTCTTACGTTAACCAGTTTATTTACAATTTCTGGTTCTCATTTGTTCTATGGATTCAAATTACCTTCTAGTATAGTTTTGTTCCTATCTACTTAGTGAAGTTACTGTCAAACATATTACTTTTCTCTATGTTATTGTCCCAATGGTACAATTACCTACATTCTACATATCGTTTTTACAATTTTTTTTGAGACAAAGTCTCGCTGTGTTGCCCAGGCTGGAGTGCAGTGGCGTGATCTTGGCTCACTGCCTCCCGGGTTTAAGCGATTCTCCTGCCTCAGCCTCCCGAGTAGCTGGGACTACACCTGTGTGCCACCATATCTGGCTCATTTTTTGTATTTTTAGTAGAGATGGGGTTTCACTATGTTAGCCAAGATGGTCTTGATTTCCTGACCTCGTGTTCTGTCCGCCTCGGCCTCCCAAAGTGCTGCGATTACAGGCATAAGTCACCGCGTCCGGCGTACAATTGCTTTTTAAGTCAGTGAAGAGAAGAAAGGAGAGTATGCATTTATATATGAGAAGCCTCTGATGTCACTCCCTAGAGGGCTCAGCCTGGGCCATATGCACAGTCATCCTGGATGTCAGTGGTCTTAGTAGTGTTCTTTTTGTCTCTCCCTGATCTTTTAAAAATGTTTACCACTGAGGCTGGGCACAATGGCTCATGCCAGTAATCCCATCACTTTGGGAGGCCAAGGCAGGTGGATCACCTGAGGTCAGGAGTTCGAGACCAGCCTGGCCAACATGGTGAAACCCTCTGGAGGGTCCTACTACTAAAAATACAAAAATTAGTTGGGCATGGTGGAGGGCGCCTATAATCCAGCTACTCAGAAGGCTGAGGCAGGAGAATTACTCTAACCCAGGAGGCAGAGGTTGTAGTGAGCCGAGATGGCACCATTGCACTCCAGCCTGGGCGAGGGCGACAAGTGGGAGACTCTGTGTCAAAAAAAAAATGTTTGTCCCTGTTTGTGTCACACCCAGCTTTTAGTTTCCACTGATTGCTGACCGAGTGCTCTGTTGATTTCAGTGGTCTCCTGGGGCATGGTCTTCTAGGGCATAAATTGCTCCACAGTCTGCATTAATTAAATTTGGGCCCATTTGCTCCGGCAGTTTTTCAGTCCAGTTTTTGAGGTTTGTTTTGACCCCAAGAGGGCTCTTAAGTTGCATCTTTTCCTGGTTCCCTTTACTTGTTAAGCTTGTTGCTTAAATGGAACTACTGGCTGCCTCTGAATTGCTAACCACCAGAATCTGTTGTTTTCAGGTGTTCTTAGCTTTGAACTTCCCCATATCTCTTTTCCAAATAAAGAGCACTGAGGAACCCCCTTTCACCAACCGCTCCTCCCTTCTCCCCCAAATCTTTCTGCCACTCTTGTGTTCTCTTTGAATGACACCTCTGGTCCAGGTAAGATAATTAAATTTGGGGCTCATTAACAGGGATTAACCTGCCAGCTGCGCTAGTGATAGTTCTATATAAGGAGCTGGTCACTGCTGCAGATGGGGTTCTTCACCTGCCGTGTTTTCATCCTACAAATTCTTCCTCCACTCGGCAGACCCGTGGCTTCCAGATAGAGGGTGGACGATCTGTGGGACTGGCTGCTCTAATGCAGAAAGAGAAGCCAAAAAAGTTCTTTGAGAAGTTTGCGTTCTACTGACTTGCTTTAAGGGACTCTGTATAGTGTCACACTGTGGTGTAGTTTGGTTAATATAAGAGGGGAAACTATGCTCAAGAAAATACATGTTTTGCTTTTTTTGTTGGAAAACATTTAAAGTAAACAACAGTTAATATACCTATTTGAAGATTTCAGGTAACCAACCACATCAGTGCATTAAGTCCATTTTGACTCTGTAAAATAATCATTTAAATACTCTGAAAAATAGGTTATTTTTTGAGAAATTTGATGAGAAGATAAATATAGATTGCCTGGCTATTCTAAGCAATTCTTTTTAGTAACATTAATACAGGCATTATTAAAAAATAATTTTTAGGCAGCTAGAAAGGGTAAAAGTTCTCAGTGGAATTTTCCTTTAATAAAAAGCAGCCCTAAACCATTTCTTCTCTAACAGAAAGCACCCTGAGGAGTCAGTCATAGATATGCAAACTAGGAGCTTTTATATGTAAATGCAGGCAGCTGTACCTGGAATCCAGGTACATTCAGTATGGCCTCTCCTGCCCTCTTTTCCCTGTTGCCACCGTGTGCAGGCACTGTGGTAACCTCCATGTAAAATCACATGTACGGGTATCATGGCCACCACCTGGTGGAGCCACATTTGCATAATAAAAGACTAGGGTGGGAGGGTCAGTCTTAGAGGGCTATATAAATGGCATACCTGATCAACCCAATCCCCTGAGCCCCATGTCAATCAGTCACCACCTCCTCAAGCTTCTTTACAAAACCGATTGCATTCTGCCACAAACTGGAGACCCTTTTTGGGCGACCCACTTTCTCATCTTGAGGAAACTTTTTCTCTCTTTGTCTGCTAAACTTTCTGCTCCTAAACCCACTCCTCATGTGTATCCGTGTCCTGTATTCTTTCTCGACCGTGACAGAGAACCAGGGTGTATACCTCAGACAATGGAGCCGTTTCAACATCTTTAGAAAAGTAGTGCATAATTGCAAATAGTGAAATGATACAGGACTTTGTCAATTAATCCAGTACGTGTGTTTCCATGACTCTTTTCAATCATTCAGGTAGATACCACATTTTCAGAAAGTAATGTAATATAAATTGGAGTAATATGTGACCTGTCTCGTTTATAATACAGTATAAAACTAACTTTTAAGAATCTTTATTTTTCAGGATACCAGTAATTCTATGTGATAGAAACATGAGATTTTAGCTGAAATTTTATTGATGTTATTCTTTAGAAAATACTGTTGTCTAATATGTACCATTGGTTTCCTAGAATAATTAGAGTTGACCTCTCATCTCTTCTTTACTATCTCAAAAACAGGCTAGTCATAAACCCAGTAATCTCATCACACTTCTGCATTCAATGACTAATTGTTTTCCAAATTTTTTTATCAACACTATCAAACATAAAGGAAAATTGAAAGAATGGTTTACTGATTAGTATGATCAGTATAATTAGTATAATCAGTATAATTAGTATAATGACCTGTACACCCCTCACCTAGTTTCAACAGTTGTTAGTTTTCCTTTGCTTTATCTTTTTTTGTGTGTGAGTTATTTTAAATCCATTATATATCATGACATTTTACTCCTAAATTCTTTAGCATGCATCTTCGATAAATAGATGTGCTTCTGCAAGACACAGTATAATTGTAACGCATGAGAAACTTAATGATAATTTGTAAATCTCATCTAGTATTTAGTGCTTATTTTACATTTTCCCATTTTAAAAGATTTAGTGTTTAGTCAAAGTTTATTACATTTTGTGATATCATCTTAGATTCCTTTATTCTAGGACAGCTTCTTAATTGTTTTCTATAATATTGACTTATTTTCCTTAACTTTCTACTTTGAAACTTGGAATTTTTGAACAGAAATTGAAAGAATATAATTAACACCCAGACTCCATTCACCAATGTTCACAAGTTGTTAATAACTTTGTCAGGTTTGCTTTATCTTTCTCTCTTGAACCATTTGAAAGTAAGTTGTGCATGTTTTGACATTTCGCCTGGATGTGCTCAGCATGCATCTCCTAAGAATAAGTATATTCTGTCATATAACCACAATATTTATTCCTTTTTTTTTTTTTTTTTTTTTGAGACGGAGTCTAGCTCTGTCGCCCTGGCTGGAGTGCAGTGGCCGGATCGCAGTTCACTGCAAGCTCCGCCTCCCGGGTTTACGCCATTCTCCCGCCTCAGCCTCCCAAGTAGCTGGGACTACAGGCGCCCGCCACCTCGCCCGGCTAGTTTTTTTTTTGTATTATTTAGTAGAGACGGGGTTTCACCGTGTTAACCAGGATGGTCTCGATCTCCTGACCTCGTGATCCGCCCGTCTCGGCCTCCCAAAGTGCTGGGATTACAGGCTTGAGCCACCGCGCCCGGCCAATATTTATTCTTTAAAACCTGTAGAAATTGTATAACATCACAGTCTACATTCAGATGCTCCCAAGTGTACCAGAAATACCTTTAAATTTTTTTTTTTTTTTTTAAGAGACAAGGTCTTGCTTGGTCACCCAGGCTGGAGTACAGTAGCACGGTCATAGTTAACTGCAGCCTTAAACTTTTGGGCTGAAGTGATCCTTCTGCCTCAGCCTCCCTTCTGAGTAGCTAGGACCACCATGCCAGGCTAATTTTTAATTTTTTTTTTGTAGGGGTAGAGTCTTGCTGTATTGCTCAGGCTGGTCTCAAACTCCTGGCCTCAAGCAATTTTTCTGCCTCAGCTTCTCAAAGTATTGGGATTACAGGCATAAGCTATTGTGCCTGGCCCCAAAATAGACTATAGCTTTTATAGATGAATGAAAATAGGATCCAGTCACGGTTCATACATTTTACATGAACTGCATTGTGTTTATGGTATGTTTATGAGTATTACGTTTCTGTAATCTTTTTTGATTTTTTCATTTAATAACTGACATTTAACCCAATTATCTTTAGAATGTTCTGTATTCACAATTCGCTTGTTATCTAGTAATCAGATTCTGTTGCCCAGGCTGGAGTGCAGTGGCGATCTCAGCTCACTGCAAGCTCCACCTCCCGAGTTCACACCATTCTCCTGTCTCAGCCTCCCCAGTAGCTGGGACTACAGGCACCTGCCACCACGCCCGCTAATTTTTTTGTATTTTTTTTTAGTAGAGACAGGGTTTCACCGTGTTAGCCAGGATGGTCTCGATCTCCTGATCTCGTGATCTGCCCGCCTCAGCCTCCCAAAGTGCTGGGATTACAGGCGTGAGCCACCGTGCCCAGCCTAGTAATCAGATTCTTAAGGGTTTTTAAAAGCTTACATGTTTTTAGGTGTAGGTGATGTGTACTTAAAAAAAAAAAAGCTTTTTATTGAAATGCAATGTATATACAGAAAAGTATACATAGGTGTTCAGATAGATGAAATTTCACAAATTGAACTCACGTGTAACTACCTCTTCGATTAAGAAATTGCTACTCAGCAGGCTAAAGCGGGAGGCTCGCTTGAACCCGGGACGCAGAGGTTACCGTGAGCTGAGATGATGCCACTAAACTCCAGACTGGGTGACAGAATGATACTCTGTCCTCCAAAAAAAAGAAAAAAGAAATCGATTATTACTAACTCCTCAGAAGCCCCTGTTTGTTCTTTTCCATCATACCAGTATTCTCTTGGCTTGTAAAACTACAGATTAGCTGTGCCCATTTTATACTTAATGTAAGTAGAATCCCACTCTTTTGAGTGTGGTGGTGTTTGGCCAACATTATGGTAGTGTGTGTCATCTGTATTATTTTGCCTGTTGTAGTAGATTGTTCACTTTCATCGCTGTGTAGTGTTTTATGTATAACTAATCCAAAATTTATCCCTTTCTACTGTTGATGGGAATTTTAGTAGTTCCTGGTATGAGGCTACTGTGAAAAGTGCTGCATAAGTATATCCTTATACATATCTTTTAGTAAACATATGGACACATTTCTGTTTGATGTATGCCAAATAGAAATGCTGTGTCATAGAGTGTGCAGATGTTCAGCTTTTTCCGTATTGTCAGTTTCCTCTAGGGGTTGTGCCAGTCTTACTGTTTCACTGTATCATATCAAGCAGCATGTAATGTCGGTTGTCCTTCATTTGTGATGAGGGACATTTAAGTCTGTTGTCACTTGGTTTGCTTAATCAGCTCTCTTTATTATTATTTTACTTATTTATTTATTTTTTGAGATGGAGTCTGCTCTGTTACCCAGGCTGGAGTGCAGTGGTGTAATCTTGGCTCACTCCGAGATCAACAGTAACAAGCTCCGCCTCCCGGGTTCACGCTATTCTCCTACCTCAGCCTCCTGAGTAGCTGGGACTACAGGCGCCCGCCACCACGCCTGGCTAATTTTCTGTATTTTTAGTAGAGACGGGTTTCACCGTGTTAGCCAAGATGGTCTTGATCTCCTGATCTCATGATCCGCCCGCCTCGGCCTCCCGAAGTGCTGGGATTACAGGCGCGAGCCACGACACCCAGCCTCTTTATTATTCTTACATTTTTCTCTTTGTAAAAATTAGATCTTCTCATTTTAAGGGCATGTTGTACCCTTACTTACTATGATAATATTTCTGAGGTAGGAGGAATAACCTCTTTCCCAATAACCTGTTGTCCATTTGTTTTAGCATCCTTTGATGATCCTTGCCTGAGTAGTTATTATGGAGAGGTGAGAGAGGTAGCAAAATGGTGATTTGTCTAATTGTATTATTGTTTCTACACTTACTAGGTGAAATTCTGTTTCTCTGTAATGAAGAAATTTCTCTCTGTATTCACAACTCCCTACCTCCCACCATCTTTTTTCCTTTTGATAGCATTGTAGGCTCATGGCCTTATATGAAGTTCTATAATCCATTGCCATCTATTTTATTTTCTTCTTTTTCTTCGTCTTCATCTTCGTCTTCTTTGTCTTTTTCTTCGTCTCCTCCTCCTCCTCCTTCTCTTCCTCCTCCACCACCACCACCTTTGCCCAGGCTGGAATGTAGGTGGTGTGATCATAACTCATTGTAACCTCAAACTCCTGGACTCAAGCAGTCTTCTCACCTCAACCTCCTAGGTAGCTAGGACTACAGGTGCACGTCACCACACCCAGCTAATTTTTAAATATTTTTGTAGAGGGGGTCTTGCTGTGTTGTCCAGGCTGGTCTCCTGGCCTCACATGATTCTCTTGCCTCAACCTGCTAAAATACTGGGATTATAGGTGTGAGCCATTGTGCCCAGTCTATAATGTTTTTTAAATTAGTTCAGGGAAGTTCCTATGAGAGATGGAAATAGGAGGCGATATCTAATTCTGAGGGATGCTTATTTTGAGGATTGTTATCTATATATTCAGATGTATGTATATTCACTGGTTTAGACGATGAGTGTGGAAAGGAAAGGTGGTGATGAGTCCATTCTGACCCCATGGAGACTTGAAAGGAGACTGTGGAACCTGTGCCACTGTCCCACTCTGCCACCAGGTGGTGGTGTAGATCGCGAACCCTTTGCTCTTTCCTCCTGGCTCAGCTCTCTGTGCACGTTGTGTGTTCACAGCCCAAGAAGTTTGAATAAAGGCTTCTTTTTCTGTCATTTATTGTAATTTTCATTGAGGCATTAAAAGGATAATTACAAGTGATTCTTTGCTTGTTAAAGGATTTAAATGTTTTCTGGACTTTAATCTCAAGAAGTTTTCATCCATTTTTTTCCCTCTTAATGGTTTATATTTTTGTATATGAAAGTAGTAACTTATATTTAGAAAATTTTTCAGTGTATTAGAGAGTTGACATTCTCCAGTTATGCAAAGACCAGACAATCATATATAGGCATACACAGTAAGTTCTCACTTAATGTCATTCATAGTTTTTGGAAACTGTGGTCATAGGTGAAATGACATACAAGGAGACCAGTTTTACCCTAGACCAATTGATGTAAACAGGAGTTAAGTTCCTACAGCATAATTTTGGTCACAAAACGTCACCAGACTTCTAAATAAAAACCAAAGCACTTCCAGTATTAAACATTGAAATAAATGTGAGCTATACATACATTTAAGAAAGATTAATAAACGTAAGTAAGATAATTACCCAATGATTTCAGTTCAGGTGGCAGGGAGCTGCAGCCTATTCTCGAAGCTCAGGGTGCAGATTGGGCACTCACCCGGAATAGGAGTCTGTTCCACCACAGGGCATATTCAGGCACACACCCACACTAACCCTGGAACTATGGAGACATGCCAGTGAACCTAACGTGCACACCTGTGAGATGTGGGAGGAAACTGGAAGACCCAGAGCAAACCACGCAGACGGGGGGGAATTGCAAGCTTCATACAGACAGTAGCCCTGGCCAGGAGGCGGGTATTTTTTTTTTTTTTAAATCATCAATGTATTTTTGTTTCTTGTGTTTTATTTTTTGTAGAAGCAGGATCTTGCTATGTTGCCCAAGCTGGTCTCAAACTCGTTGAAGTTATAACGAAATGATGTTGAGCAAAGCAGTGCCACCTGAGAACCTGCTGGTGCTACAGGTTGAGTATAGCTTATGTGAAAATCTGAAATCCAAAAATGCTCTAAGATTGGAAACTTGTTGAGTGCCAACATGACAATCAAAGGAAATGCCCATTGGAGCTTTTAGATTTCAGATTTTTGGATTAGGGATACTGAACCTGTATTTTATAAATATTTGACTCTGGCATATAATTAACAGAATGATAGTAAGATCCGAACATTTTGAAACGTTTTAATATTTATTTATTTATTTAGAGACAGTCTTTCCCTCTGTTGCCGAGGCTGAAGTTCAGTGGTGCAATCTCGGTTCGCTGTGACAACCACCTCCCAGGTTCAAGGGATTCTCATGCCTCAGCCTCCCAAGTAGCTGG
>NW_012122376.1:6866079-6871271 GCF_000951035.1 Colobus angolensis palliatus
CCATTCTCCTGCCTCAGCCTCCCCAGCAGCTGGGATTACAGGCGCCCGCCACAACGCCCAGCTAATTTTTTTTTTTTTTGGCATTTTTAGTAGAGACGGGGTTTCTCCATTTTGGCCAGGCTGGTCTCGAACTCCTGACCTCAGGTGATCTGCCTGCCTCGGCCTCCCAAAGTGCTGGGATTACAGGCGTGAACCACCGCACCCAGCCTCTTTTTTTTTTTTTTGAAACAGAGTCTCACTCTGTTGCCCAGGCTGGAATGTTGTGGCGCCATGTGGGCTCACGGCAACCTCTGCCTACCAGGTTCAAGCAATTCTCGTGCCTCAGTTTCCTGAGTAACTGGGATTACAGGCGTGCGCCACCACACCTGGCTGATACTTGTATTTTTAGTAGAGACAGGGTTTCACCATGTTGGCCAGGCTGGTCTCCAACTCCTGACCTCAAGTGATCTACCCGCCTTGGCCTCCCAAAGTGCTGGGATTACAGGCATGAGCCACCGAGCATGGCCTGAAGCTTATTTTTTAAAGCCAGGCTAACTTACTTGAATAAAGTGGAGAGCTTAGGCAATTATTTGTGTAATTCAATCAAGGAAATCAGTTTCTTTAAGCAATTCCTAAGTCAGGGCACACTTGTGCATTGTAGTCTGTCCGAAGGTCTGTGACAAGACATTTGTTACTAATAGTAGTTAAATGACCAAAGCTTTTCAATCATTTACTATTGGAGAGAGACACTGTTATATCCCAAGCATGTTCCTTTTTGGGGAGATCCAAAGGGATGGAGTTAAAACTAGCACTGGAAATATTCATCTTTCTTTCCTTCTCTTTCTTCTCTCCCTTCTACTCCGCTCTTTTCCCTTCCTCCCTCCTTTTCATTGTTTAATACAGGCTCTTGCTCTGTCACCCAGGCTGGAGTGCAGTGTCGTTATCATAGCTCACTGCAGCCTTCAACTCCAGGGTTCAAGCAGTCTCTCCTGCCTTGGTCCCCTGAGTAGCTGGCACTACAGGCATATGCCACCACACCTGGCCCTTTCTTTTTTGAGAGGAGGCCTTGCCTTGCTATGTTGCCCAGCCTGGTCTTGAACTCCTGGCCTGAAATGATCCTCCCAAAGTGCTGAGATTACACACATGAGCTACGGTGCCAAGCCAACATTTAACTCAAAGTTCCTTTTGGTCAGTAACTTCCTAAAACTTGTCTCAGATCACAAAATCATACCATCATACAACATTGGAGGTGAAAGGATTTTAGGATTATATAGATGAATGTCTCATATTTAAAGAATTAATTAATTTGCCTAAGGTAACATGAGTAGTTAGTGGCAGAGCAATGTCCTGAAATTGCAATGCTTTGGTTTTTTTGTTTGTTTGTTTGTTTGTTTTGAGACGGGGTCTCACTCTGTGACTCAGACTGGAGTGCAGTGGTGCCCTGTTGGCTCACTGCAACCTTTGCCTCCCAGGCTCAAGCAATTCTTCTGCCTCAGACTCCCCAGTAGCTGGGATTACAGGTGTTTACCACTACTGCCGGCTAATTTTTTTTTTTTTTGACACGGAGTCTTGCTCTGTCGCCCAGGCTGGAGTGCAGTGGCGCAGTCTGGGCTCACTGCAAGCTCCGCCTCTGGGTTTGTACCATTCTTCTGCCTCAGCCTCCCGAGTAGCTGGGACTACAGGCGCCTGCCACCATGCCTGGCTAATTTTTTGTATTTTTTGTAGAGACGAGGTTTCACCATTCACAGGATGGTCTTGATCTCCTGACCTTGTGATCCACCCGGCTTGGCCTCCCAAAGTGCTGGGATTACAGGCGTGAGCCACCTCACCCGGCCCCGCCCAGCTAATTTTTGTAGTTTTGGTAGAGATGGGGTTTCACCATGTTGGCCAGGCTGGTCTCCAACTCCTGACCTCAAGTGATCTACCCGCCTTGGCCTCCCAAAGTGCTGGGATTACAGTCGTGAACCACCGCGCCCCAGTCTGCAGTGCTTTTTATACTAGACATGATGTTGCCATTTGAAAAAGTTAAAGTGGGCCTCAGTTAAAATATGGAGTGACTGACATCAGTGAGTGAATTGTTCATTGTAAGCAAATTTTCCAGGCATTGGAAGTGTTTTTGTTGCTGAGATATTATGTACTCTAATCATTTAAAATGACAATGTTCCCAAAATATATTGTGTTCTTCCTCACCTTCTCAAACAGAATGCTGAGCAGGACTTGCCTGTTGATAATGGCTCTCGTATTTTCCTAGGAATATTCGTCTGCTCTTGTATTTCAGCGTGCCATGGGCCACTGCTTTTCTCTCTAAAGTTACTCTGTTGTCACCTTTATCCTTTCTCTTTCTTGCTGACAATTCTTGTGTTAGTTTGTCTAGTATTAGCATTTCTTCCCTTTCTAATTTGTAATTTCTTAATATGTTCGTTAAAATATTGAGCACGTGCTATACGTCAAGTACCGTCGAGGCATTTGGTAACTATTTAATCAGTGAGTAAATCAGATAAAGATCTCTTGCTCTCATGGAGCTTGCATTCTGGGGGTTTGGTTGGGGGAAAATGGTCAGAGATAGTTATTAAACAATAAGCATAATACATCAGTAAATTATATAGTAGGTTAGCAGGGGGTGTTATGGGAAAAATAGAGCAGGTATAAAAGAGGGTTGGAAGTATTGGTTATTGGCTTGGAAACTAGATCACCAAGTTTGTTGTTAGTAAAGTTACAGTCAAGAGGAAAGTGGGAAAAGGAGCTTGTGGGACTCTTCTGTAAGTTGGGAATATAAACATTAGGAAGTGCCTTTTTTGAGTCCTCATTTTCACCTTTATTGTTTTTTTCTGGGGTTTTATCTTTGATTTGAATGTCCGAAGTTCTGGAGTAGCTTGATAATTGACCTCTGCTTAAGGTTTAGCTTTATATAACAATAATTATTACAATTAATTTGAACATACTTACAATGTTTTCTGAAAGTTGAGGATTAAGCCCATGAAATGGGACGTTAGCTGTCAAATGGAATGCTTGGCATGAAATGGATGCTGATTCTTGATTAACCTCCTGCCTGAGAACAAATGTGCCCAGTGATAGACTGTTTGGATTGAACGGTGTGAAGGTGATATCAGTACTACCAAACAGTGCTTGCTATGTTCACAGTTCCATAATTTTGGGTCAGGATATTGTTGACATGAAGGCTGGGTAGCATCCAGGGTGAAAATGTGAACTCGAACCAGTCATTTCTGCCTTCACTCTTGTCTCCTCTACTTACTACCTGTGTGGCTTTCAGCAAGTTCCCAATTGCTCAGCTCTCTTAACTTCAGGTTCCTCATTTGTAAACATGGGAAGGACCTACAACACAATTTGTTGTGATAATTACATAAGGTTATACTTGTAAAGGTGCTTGGCCAAATAATCATCAACTGAACTTTTGTTACTAGGTCTGAATGATGTTATTAGGAACTATCGGAGATACTGAGGTCAAGGGCAAGTAAGTGACCCTTCTGGTTACCCAGTCAGCATTTGCACATGAAATTGTATTTTTCTTGGTTGTTTTTTCTTTTTAATTCAAATAATTAAATTTGTCTGAATTAAAAGGACATATATTTTAAATTTTAATATTAAAATCTAGTTAAAGAAAAAAGTAATATTCAAAACCACTCAGTTTGATTTATCAACATATAATTTTAATCTTTGAGAATTTTTAATATTTTAATTTATCCTTTTATACTGCATAAAACCTGTAGGCCAGGCGCGGTGGCTCATTCCTGTAATCCTAGCTCTTTGGGAGGCCGAAGTGGGCAGATTGCCTGAGCTCAGGAGTTTGAGACCATCCTGGGCAACGTGGTGAAACCCCGTCTCTACTAAAATACAAAAGAAATTAGCTGGGCGTGGTGACATGCGCCTGTTGTCCCAGCTAGTCAGGAGGCTGAGGCAAGAGAATTGCTTGAACCTAGGAGGCGGAGGTTGCAGTGAGCCGAGATCGCTCCATTGCACTCCAACCTAGGCGACAGAGTGAGACTCCTTAAAAAACAAAACAAAACAAAAAAACCTGTAAAGAATTTTTAATATGTTGATTCATCTATTATACCACATAAAACCTATAAAAGATATCATTTGGGAAAAGATTTATTTATGATTTTCTTTTTTTTTTTTTTTAAGAGACAGGATCTCACTATGTTGCCCAGGCTGAAGTGCAGTTGGTTATTTGTGTTATGATCACTGTGCACTATATCCTTGAATTGCTGGGCTCAAGTGATTCTCCTGCCTCAGCTTCCCGAGTAGCTGGGACTACAGTCACGCTATGGTGCCTAGTTTCTATTAATATATGTGTATTTCTTAATTGCTTTACCTACAACTGGAGACAAAGGAACTATAGGTGTCCTGTTCTTTTATTCTGGTGGTAGAGCTTCTTGTTCATACAGGAGCAGATCTCTTGTTTTGATAAATTAGCTATATGGGGGTACTGTAATCCATAGCATACTTTGTGCTTGTTACACTGACATATAAAAATACTATATGCAAGAGTCTGAAGAAATACACAATGCCCAGCAGAGTGTCTGGAATGGAGTAGAAGCCCAGTGAACATGTTTTGAATGAATGAGCAGCTGAGTTGACTACTTTTAAAAAACAGCTGGAGAGAGAATTCAGTTGTTGCCAAATTGAAAGCTACTTGGGAAGAAAATAGTGTTCTTGAAACTTGTGACACGAAGCAAAAAGGAAAATTCAAATGATGTCATAAGCTTTTGACAGTTGTTCTACTATAATAAGTAAAAGCTGCTTTTAATTTCCTGAGTGAGAGTGTTGAGCAATTTACGTACAACGAGTTAAGCACATTTTAGTGAGTGCAAAGCTTATGTGATAGGAACAACTTTGCTGTGAGTGCCATTTGTCTTTCGCTTTTGTATTTTAGGTCTGTTTTTCCCATTAAAACTGAAGAGCATCAAGTTTTATGACCTTCTGGTAATCACTTGACAAGTGAACAATAGTACCTTTTGATGGCTAGTCTAAACAAGGAAAGTTTGTATTTTCACTGTGGTCATTCATTTTATATGCCAAATAATTTTAGGTAACTGCCTGTATGATTAGAAAGCAGTTGATTTTCATCTAGTCAGTAGTAGTAAATTATAAAAGTAAAACATATATTACATATGGTTATTTATCCAGAGTATAATTCTGCCTTAAGAATATGTAAAAATAGGGAATATATTTGTATAGGTCTCTAAATACTT
>NW_012122376.1:6871541-6871974 GCF_000951035.1 Colobus angolensis palliatus
TATATATGTTTGTTGGCTTTTATGTGACATTTATTCCAGAACTAGCTCAAAAATTTATAGTGGCCTTCATATTACTTTTTCCTGGAGTGTGGAAGAATGCAATTCTTCTATTCAAGCAGCCTATAATCATTTAATTTGAGGCATGTTCCATTCACTGTGCTAGGTACTAGGGATGCATAGATGAATAAGACATTAAGACATGTTTGGTTCTTGTACATTTTAGCCAACAAATAAAATTTAAAATAATAAGTGTCTTTTCTTTTTTTTTTTTTTTTGAGGAAGAGGGTCTCCCTCTATCGCCCAGGCTGGAGTGCAGTGGCGCGATCTTGGCTCACTGCAAACTCCGCCTCCTGGGTTCACACCATTCTCCTGCCTCAGCCTCCCCAGCAGCTGGGATTACAGGCGCCCGCCACAACGCCCAGCTAATTTTTTT
>NW_012122376.1:6872522-6919562 GCF_000951035.1 Colobus angolensis palliatus
GTCTTGATCTCCTGACCTCATGATCCGCCCGCCTCGGCCTCCCAAAGTGCTGGAATTACAGGCGTGAGCCACTGCGCCCAGCCTATGTGTCTTTTCATAGCATTGCATTGATGTTAAAATGTTAAAAATTATTAGAAATACATGTACCTGACAAGATGTGGGCATTTTCAAACTTCCTTTAAATCAATTGGTCTGGTAAGTTATGCAAGCAGTACGTGTAACCATTATCAATATGTTTATGTTAATATAGTCATTCTTAATAATCAAATAGCTAATAACATATTCCATTTTTATTACTTTGACCAGATGGCATTAAAAACAAATTTTGTCTTTATTGTGGTTTCCTGCTAATTTTGATTTCTTGGTTTTGTGGTATTTTCTATTTATCCCTAATTTATGTTATTTGGATTTTTGGAAGACATCCAATTTTTGAAGGTTAATTTGAATGATTTTGCCTAGTTTAGTGTAGTTTCAGTGATACCTAGTTTTATTCTCCATATTTCTTGGTATGTATTCCTTGCTCCTTACAAATGGTATGTGCTGGAAGTTTTTCTGCAGGAAGCTAGTGCTTGGAGGACTTGGATGTTCCTAAGAAGGTCTAACAAGAAGGGGACAGGTTTTTACTTCAGCATTACTGGGTCTTCCTTATGGTGACTGCTTCTCTGTTTATGGAATCTCTCCATGACCAGATGACTTAATTCTGTAGAGTATCCAGGGGCTGTGAAGAGACATGGGAGAAAGAAACGATTGTGAATATTCATTTACCCATTGATGAATTACTCCCATTCACAAATGAATGGATGCATTTATTCATTGAATTCACAAGTAGCTGAATGCATGTAGACATTTAAGTAGCAAATATTTGAGTCTCTGCTTTGTGCCAGGCGTTGTTTTGGACTGAAGATGTAGAATAGGGAACAAGATAAAGTTCTTGCCCTCAGGGAGACTATGTGCTAGAGAGGAAGATAAATAATAAATATGCAATATAGTGCCAGAGTAATGTGTGCTAGATATGTGAAGGGATAGAGTGAGGGACAGTGTGGTGGAAGATGAGAATAGATAAGGATATCAGGAAGAGGCTCAGGTAAGGGAAGCTCTTTGACAAGACACCTCTCTAGAGAGCATGCACTTTGTGCATAGCTGAGGGAAGTACATTTCAGGTAGATGGGAGAATACCTGATGTTTTCAAAACACTTCTGGGACCCTGACGAGGCAGGAACACAAGTCATGGTGGCATCTGTCGTCTTGATGATTTCTGTTGCTTGTGAAAGTTTTTTTAAAAAAATCCCTACCTATGCTTTTTGCCATTTGTTAGCTGAATTTTTCAGTATTGTAAAATTGTGTATTTGGTTGTAGACTTACTCTTTTCTTGTTATCTAAACAACTATTTGTCACCTTATTTTAGTGTTATTTTAGTTAAGCTGAGACTCTTCTTGTTGGTATCTCTGGATTTTATTGCTTTCTTGTTGAGTTCTGATTAATGGTGTTGTTAAGTCCTTGGTATAATGAAGGGGAACCATAGATTGGAAAAGGTTTTGAGGTTCTGATGGTAATGTAACAATTTTGGATCTCAGTATGTAAAAGAGGTGGACTAGATAATTGCTAAGATATATCTTAGCTATCAAATTGTATGCTTTCACTGATTTTAGGAAAAATCCCCAGGTGGAACGGTACAGTTTTTTCTTCTTTTTATTTCATTTTTTAAAATTAATTTTTAAGTTTATAGTGTAGTAAAGTGCATAAATCTTAGGTGTATAGCTTGTTGATTTTTTTTTTTTGAGGCACAGTCGCGCTCTGTTGCCCAGGCTGGAGCACAGTGGCATGATATCAGCTCACTGCAACCTCTGCCTCCTGAGTTCAGGCAGTTCTCGTACTTCAGCCTCCCAGGAAGCTGGGATTCCAGGAGTGTACTACCATGCCCAGCTAATTTTTGTATTTTTAGTGGACACGGGATTTTGCCATGTTGACCAGGCTGGTCTCGAACTCCTGGCCTCAAGCAGTCTGCCTGCCTTGGCCTCCGAAAGTGCTGGGATTACGGGTATGAGCCAACACGCCTGGCCAAATTTTTACTTAAGTATATGCTCTTATAGTCACTGCTCAGATTAAGAGAGAACATTTTCAGCTTTCATGCTAGAAGGCTCCCTGATGGCCCTTCCCAGTCAGTATTTTGCTACCCAGAGGTTAACTACCCTTCTATGAGTGTAGATTAATTCTGCCTGTCCTTTAGCTTCATATAAATTTATCATACAGCATACACTCTCCTGTCTTACTTAACATTCTGTGTGAAATCCATGTGGCATGTAGCAGCAGTTTTCTTTCAGTGCTATGTAGTATTGCATTGTGTGGATACAGCACTATTTATTAATCTATTATTGCTGGGCATATGTGTTGTTGACAGCTTTTGCCTGTTATGAATAAAGTTGCCGTGAACATTCTTGTACGTATCTTCTGATGGACATAACACTAATTTGTCTTAGATATATACCTGGGGGTTACACTGCTCAGCCATGGGGTAAACATCTTCAGCATTCATAGAAATGTGGCCAGTTTTCCAGAGTGCTTGTACCATATAAACATGCTCGTTGTCCCACATCCTCATCAATATACGGCGTTGTCTGATGCTTTAGTTTTAGCCTTTCTGGTGGGTGGATGGTAGTATTTGTATTGGGGTTTTAATTTGCTGTTTGCTGATGTCTAAATAGGGAACTTTTTATGTATTTATTGGCCATTTGAATATGTTCCGTTTTGTTAAGTCTTTAAGAGTTTGCCCCCCTACCTTTTTAAAGTTGGGTTCTTGTGTTTTTTCCTTATTGACTGAGACAGTTCTCTGTACTCTCTGATATGAGTCTTTTGAGATATATATGTATTTTCCTAAATATCTTTTCCCAACTTGGAAATAACTATACTCCATACCTAGGAAAATATTATTTTGGAAGAATCTAATATTGAAAGCCTTTGAGTTTTGGTACATTTCTAAACACTCAGCTTGTAGATCAAGAATGTCAGCAACTGATTTAAAGATTTCTCTTGTATAAAATTTCGGCCTCAGTGTTTACTTTCAAAAACTAGAAGGTGTTTTTTCTCTTAAATATACTTGTAAAATTATTTCCATACTTCTTATGAGATGTTTTAGTATTTTGTGCTGGTATTTAATGCAATTAACACATAGGCCTTAGGTCATTAGGGTCCTATGGCAAATAATCTTCCTGTTAGAGGAGCAGAGGATTCTGAAATCAGCACAGAATGCCACCAGCACCGGAGTCTTTCTTTGGTGGGTGTTCTGTTTGATGACTTTGCCAAGAACCTGTTCTTCTTTGTGTTTTTATATGAACTGTGTTATGGTGATTTTGTTTGCTGCTGATAATGTTGAAAAGCAACACAATTTTTAAAGATTCCATTCTTTTTGAGTATAGCTCTTTAAGATAAAGAATTGTTATACTCTTATCTGAATTTTATAGATTCATATTGCAAACTTAACAGTTTAATTTTATTTATTTTTTATTTATTATTATTATTTTTTGAGACGGAGTCTCGCTCTGTCACCCAGGAGGCTGGAGTGCAGTGGCGCGATCTCGGCTCACTGCAAGCTCCGCCTCCCGGGTTCACGCCATTCTCCTGCCTCAGCCTCCAGAGTAGCTGGGATTACAGGCGCCCGCCACCTTGCCCGGCTAGTTTTTTGTATTTTTTTTTAGTAGAGACGGGGTTTCACCGTGTTAGCCAGGATGGTCTCGATCTCCTGACCTCGTGATCTGCCCGTCTCGGCCTCCCAAAGTGCTGGGATTACAGGTTTGAGCCACCGAGCCCGGCCTAACAGTTTAATTTTAGAAACAAACTAGGCTTGAAGGTAGTAAATAAATGACATTTTAGCAAGTTTATATGGATATCATTGGTGTTAATAAATATAGAGCCACCATTTCTACTATTTATAAAATATATGATGATTATTGTAGTGGACATAAGAGGTGGATATTAGTGAATAACATAACTACAACCCAAATCCCTGTTGCTGTTAGAAATTAGGGAGAAAACTGCAAAAAATAGTAAAAGGATATTTATTGAAGTAGCTCATTAATTAGGATATGTGTTAGCAAACTTTGAAATCAACATTTAGAGCAAAACATTTATAACTAGCTCTGTATATTAGTGTTTTATGGGCTTTTGTGATTCTGGGCAGATACTAGAATTTTTCAAGAGGCATTTTATTATAGTACATCTGTGGCATTGCTTTGAGCATTTGCCCATAATATCACCAGGAATATTATTGGGTAGGGACCAGAACTCTTAAACGGGGGAAAAAGAGGGTGAATAATTCATTGATAGTTAGTTTGGATTTTCTGCCATTTTTGAGAGCGCCACACTGAGTGTTTTCAGTGAGCAATTCTAGTAAGTACAGATTGAGGAAAACAAGTTAGAACTGGTAGGGACCAGTGTTGCCTAAAATGAGCTTTGTGGAAAATGGATTCTGTGGAATGTTAATAGATATTATATGAGATTAAAAACAAAAATCTCTAGGCATGTAACTTTGGGAAGCACTTGACTGAGGCTGAAGTAGAAGAGTTTTTTGTTCTATAAATACAGGAATGTGCAGAGCCTTTAATATATCAGTGTAGCCTCCAATTCACTAAGGTAAGGAGGAAGGGAAGGTGAGGCCAATATATAGTAAGAGCATTTCCCAAACTTACGTGGCCATGGAATCGTTTTTTAGAGAGTGTCTTAGGAGCCTGCCATACCACAGGATACCACCTGGGGAAGGTGGGTTGGCTGAAATCCTTTTGCACATCAAAAACCAAGGCCCGGCTGGGCACGGTGTCTCACGCCTGTAATCCCAGCACTTTGGGAGGCTGAGGTGGGTGGATCACCTGAGGTCAGGAGTTCGTGATCAGCCTGGACAACATGGTGAAACCCCGTCTCTACTAAAAATACAAAAATTAGCCGGGGGTGGTGGCAGGCGCCTGTGATCCCAGCTACTTGGGAGGCTGAGGCAGGAGAATCGCTTGAACCTGAGAGGTGGAAGTTGCAGCGACCCGAGGTCATGCCATTGCACTCCAGCCCGGGGGACAAGAATGAGACTTTGTCTCAAAAACAGCAACAACAAAAAACAAACAAACCCCAACCCCAAGGCCTAAATAACTCAAGTGGGTAGACCTAGTAAGATTCTAATCCTCGGGCAATAAAGGAGATTTAATGCTTCAGAAGACAAAGGTTTAACTATGTTAGAGTGTAAATAAGATTTTTGTTGTCTTTTTTTTTCCGAGATGGAGTCTCGCTCTGTCGCCCAGGCTGGAGTGCAGTGGCTCGATCTCGACTCACTGCGAGCTCCACCTTCTGGGTTCATTCCATTCTCCTGCCTCAGCCTCCCGAGTAGCTGGGACTACAGGCACCCACCACCACGCCTGGCTAATTTTTTGTATTTTTTAGTAGAGATGGGGTTTCACTGTGTTAGCCAAGATGGTCTTGATCTCCTGACCTCATGCCGCCTGCCTTGGCCTCCCAAAGTGCTGGGATTACAGGCGTGAGCCACCGCACCTGGCCTTGTTGTCATCTTTTAAGATGTTTTGAAGCTTAATGTCTAAGGTGCCGAGTGTAATCAGAAGAGGTAGCACAAACAGCCCTTTCAGGTACATTGCTTACAACTGGGACAGAGAATAGCTATAAAAAACGAATTTAGGGAATTACCTGAATCTGCCCTTTTTACTCCCCACTAATAGGTTAAATAAGATCTTCTCAAACCTTAGTTTCTACTCCTTGTTAAATACAGATTTAATTCTCATTCTTTTGGTGACTTTTTAAATGGGCGCTAGCTGTGTCTTTTGGCTGCTTTGAAGGTTTTATTTGTCTCAATGAAATGTGAAACAATAAAACTTTTTTCTTTTGTGCAGTCAAATTAATTTCTTAGCGTTGTAGATTTATCAGAGACATTCTTGACATAAAACCTAGTTTTACACTGTCTTAGAACTACCAGTTATTTATAGTGTAAATGTGTGCCAGTAATTGAACAGGGATGGGCAGGGAGTCTAAAATGTTATTTATGTTAACATAATTTATAGTCGTAACTGAGTTAAGGCTTCCAAATTCCTAATAGAAGAACTTAGTATTTTACATTGAGGTGTAATTTAGATTGATAATTGCAAAATTTTTAAATAAAGGTTTTATTAGATTATAACCTAAAATAATCAGCCCTGTCCCCTGATAAATTATAGTACAGTAGGTGGAAGTAGAGTACAACAAGTGAAAGGCCCAGGAAATACAACCAGAAGTATATATTGTTAGTGTAAAGAAATTTTGGATAATTGATATGACTAGTTATAAGATTTGGAATTTCACTTTGGCAAATAGAGACACACCTCAGTGATGTTCCTTGGGTTAGGAAAAAAAATGTGATTTATCTTTGTAAAATTTGCCTTTTGGTGTTGAGTGTTTCCTTTTTCTTTAAAAGATAGGAATTTAACCATGGTTACTTATTAAACAGATAAGACATTTCAGGAACAAAGTGGCTTGAATTATCTGTTGAATAGTTTATATTACAAGAGAAAATAATAATTATTTTTCTGGGACCTTTTTTTTTTTTTAACTCACCAAAAAGGAAGTCATTACATCCAAATTGCTAGGATCTTTTGACAAAATTAGCAGCGTATTTTCTTTGGTCCTTATTCCCACCGCTCCTGTACTTAGAAAAAGAACTTACTGATTGTAACTAATAGGAGGTCTAACTACAATTTTGTGCACTTGGAAAATGGTTTAGAAAATTTTGGTAAGCATTAAGTGCTTCTTTGGAGGGAATGAGAAAGGATTATGTTATGAGTCAAGCTACGGATGATGAATAGAAAAATGGTACCAGGCTTGGTAAGTGAGCATACTTCAAGAAAAGCAAGGTCAGTAAGAAGCTGTGGAGCGTGAACGCTGTCTGTGTGTATCCTTTTTCTTTTTAGAGGCCTAAAGGATTTCAAAAATGATACTGATGCCTTTTATGCCTGGATTCTAAATATAGACCATAATTCTTACGTTTTTAAAAAAAATTCAAGACCTGACAGAATAATTGGCATTTAGAATTTTTATAAATTTTATCAAGTGAATCAAATTAATAGTGTTACTAATATTGTTATGAACAGGAATCTTAGCTGTTAAGTTTAAAAAGCCAAATATGCAAGTTATTCCTTTATTCAACTATGTTAAATCAAGAGACTTCCTGAAAGTAATCTTTAAAAGTGGGTACATAGGGAGATAAAGAATATGGCTGTGTTAACCTCTGATTGTTATTGGAATGATAAAATTGTATGCCCATCTGCAGAATCAGATATTTTGTAAAACATATTATAGTTTTTATTTTTTCAATATTACGCCTAAATATTTTGAAAAGGATCTTTCTTTTAACTACTAACTTTACCCATTATTTATTATTAAGTAGTCCTATTAATATAGTCCTATCAGACAAGTGATACTAATGTGTCCTACCATCTGTGTGCGGCCATAGTCTTTTTTTTTTTTTAATAGACTTTACTTTTTAGTAGTTTTAGGTTCATAGCAAAATTGAGCCACAGTCCTTTTTAATACTGATCAGACATCATGATAGTGATTGTTAAGGAAATCTATTTCTACTTTCAATTGCAGTGTATATAGAAAATGTATTTTGCAGTCTCATTTTTTATAATTGTTTTTTCAAAGTATTACCATTTCTACTGAATATAATATGTACAGTTTCATTATGAAAGAATTTACTAAGTAATGTTTTTTCAAAGTATTACCATTTCTACTGAATATAATATGTACAGTTTCATTATGAAAGAATTTACTAAGTAATTAACTGAAGTGAAACATGAAAAAACAATGGGTTTTACTGATGCACTAATAGAGAGATGGCATTTTTTGAAATCTTTTTCATGTCGTGGGAATAGGAGTGTCAATGTGTGTCTTGTGATTTGTTATTCTGTTTTTACTGCTTCAGGTTTGAAAACTTTTACTTATGTATTTCACATTTTGGCGGCTTCAAGCAGGGTGAGAATTTTTTAGGTCTGTTTTGAAAAAGCTGTGACACAAATGTTGGACATATACACATGCCAAAAATGTGTACAAATTGTTGGAGCTTCAAGGAGACGTTAGTTTTTATAGACAGCATTTATATTCTTGTCTTCATTGTTATTTAAAGTAACTTCCATCCTAATTAATGCATCGATTACTACTGAACATGACTTGCTTATAGATTCAAAAGTTTGTGTATAACGTTAACATTCACTTTTGGGGAAAAGCGTAGAACCCTTCAGTATCAAATTTCTGATTTTAAAATCAAAATTTACCATGCCTCATTTTTCTCCACTGTTAAAACTGGCTAGGCTTTGAACTGGCACTTTTTATTCTTGGGAGGAAGGGTAGAGATTGTCTCAGGTTGGGCTACAATGAAAGAATCCAAGACCACAAAGCTTGCATTTTAAATTTCAATAAAATTAATTGCTTCATGTCAGCATTAAGAAATCTTAAAATTTTGGTATACTTTGCACTTTCAGAAAGTTACCTTAAGAGTTAATGTAATCAAACTGCATATGATATATAAATTAAGAAAAATTTTTTCTTTTCTCTCCTTTTTTTTTTTTTTGCTTCCTACTGAAGTGTTTACATTTTGATATACTGTCAACTAGGGCCTAAATGATACTATTTAATTGAATGGCTTTGGTATGCATTAGTGATATTCTAAGAATATATTTAGTGTTTTTGGTGGGGGTGTGTGATTTCTTTTTAAAACTTTGTTATAGAACACCTTAAACATTTACAAAGTAGGTAGAATCAGGTGATGAACCCTAATCTCTTGTCCTCACTTATTTAATATCATGTCTAGTTGTTTTATATTTTTGGGACGGAGTCTCGCCCTTGTTGCCCAGGCTGGAGTGCAGTGGCGCGATCTTGGCTCACTACAACTTCCACCTACCAGGTTCTAGCAATTCTCCCGCCTCAGCCTCCCAAGTAGCTTGAATTATAGGCGCCCGCTACCACACACAGCTAATTTTTGTATTTTTTTTTTTTTTTGAGACGGAGTCTCGCTCTGTCGCCCGGACTGGAGTGCAGTGGCCCTATCTCAGCTCACTGCAAGCTCCGCCTCCCGGGTTTACGCCATTCTCCTGCCTCAGCCTCCAGAGTAGCTGGGACTACAGGCGCCCGCCACCTCGCCCGGCTGGTTTTTGTATTTTTAGTAGAGACGGGGTTTCACCGTGTTAGCCAGGATGGTCTCGATCTCCTGACCTCGTGATCCGCCCGTCTCGGCCTCCCAAAGTGCTGGGATTACAGGCTTGAGCCACCGCGCCCGGCCCAATTTTTGTATTTTTAGCAGAGACAGGGTTTCACCATGTTGGCCAGGCTCGTGTCGAACTCCTGACCTCCCTCAGGTGATCCACCCGCCTTGGCCTCCCAAAGTGCTGGGATTACAGGCATGGGCCACCCCACCCAGCTAGTCTTTTTATTTTATACTACTACATTTTACTTTTCTCCCTACTTCTCCAATGATCATGAAGGGAATCCCAGATATCTTATAATTTCATTGATAAGTATTTCAATGTGTAACTCTAAAAGAGAATACAAGTTATTTGTATTCCCTGTGAGTACTAGCTTTGTTGTGGAGAGGAAGTTCATGAGTGCTTGGAAACAGGCCTGTCATTGTGTTTTATTGTAGTTAATTTGCATTTAGAAAGATCAAGAGTGTGTATTATTTGGGTGTTATTACAGTAAATCTCAAAGGATTTGAAATGTTGAATCTGTAAATAACATCTCTGAAAACATTATGATTTACCATCATGTGTATGCATGAAGTTATGTGACAGTCCTCATTTCAGAGGTATCCTACAATTTGCTTTGTCATTTGTTTCTGTCCCCCTCTATAATCTGTTTGTTTAAATGCTGATCATATAGCATTTAGTTTCAGGTGATATTCTATATTCCTCTATGTGTGTCATAAAAAGAAAGAGAAAGGTGAGAGAGAAGGGAGAAAGGGAGAGAGGAGGAAGGAAGGAAGGAAGGGGATATGGGACTGAGAAAAGAGAAAGATCAGAACAGGGTAAAGACCACACATGAGATGCCAGATTGTGGAGCTAAAACCTCACCTTCTCATTCTCACTCACCTGACCTCTCTCTTGGTCTTTCCTCTCCCCTTTTCTTGGTCTCCTCATTGGTTTATATCTTCTCTTGGCATTTATTCAACTTTGCCTGTCAAATTTAGGGTCAGGAAGATTGCTGATTTTTTTCCTTGAAAGTTGTTTTTATTATGTAGGAGTTGTGAGATAAAATTTAAACAAACTATTTTAGGACTGATTTGTTGTACTTTATGTGCTTTTATACAGAGTTTTAAGAATGTTTATTGAAAGGAATTCAAGTAGTCAGGTGCCTCCTATGGACTAGGTTGAACCTTTCTATTCTCTGGATGAATTTTATGGACACATGAATTTTCTATAATCTTTGGGTTCACTTTAAGTGGATTTACTGGAAAATTGTATAGTAATTTTTTCTTTTTCTCTGTGTTTGTTTTTGCTGTCTATTTACTGGATGAAATGGATTCTGTTCAAATTTGACTCTGCAGTTCACAAGATTCCTTTGCAGTTCACCCTTGGAGGTAAGAGTTACTCACTGACCTTAATATTAGAATTGGTAATTGAACACCATATTGACATCTTTCATTAGGCATTTATTTGACAATTTAGGAGTGCTCATTTTGGTGTGACACATATATTCTTCAATAACAGTAATGGAGTGAGTTACTGCAGGCCTTTTTTTTTTTTGGATAAAAGTTTCTAGAAGTTGTATCAGTAGCAGTTCACCTTCATGACAGGTTATTGCCTCTTTTTAAGTATATTTTATTTCTCAATAAGTAGAGAGAAATCAGTCCTTTATTTTAAAGAGCCTTGTTGTATCGTCATTACTCCTGTTTATTTAACAGCAGCCTTACGTTCTATAAATTGCCATGGTATTAAAATAAAGCTGGAAAAATCGGAGGCAAAGGCTGTCTTCAAGGAAGTTTCAGTTAGAGAGAGCACTTTAAAATCCATGAATTGACAAGAGAAGAGCAAAATTATTGAGCTGCTATTATAACAAGGCAATATTCTGGGTTCTTCATTCACTTTTTCATTTAATCCTCGTCATGGTTTTCAGTGTAAAACTGAGAATCCAGTGATAAAATTGTGAGATAAAGAAAAAACTATTAGATATTTAGAGAACTAGATATCATTATGAGCTGCAGTTGCAGAAAAACTTGTAGATGATCATCGAGACTTGGAAAAGAAAGTAGAGAAAGGGTGGAAGCAGAGTTATGTGAAGAGGTAGTGGGACTTAGAACCAAAACCGGGTAAGAGCTTGCCTTCACTTACTAACCATGTGACATTGGGTAAATCACAACTGCCCTGAGCCTCATTTTTCTTATCTTTTAAATGCAAATAATAATTCCTACCTCTCAGATGAGGTGATGGAAATGGGAGCAGTTATAAACTATGCTAGTTACATCATGGCACTATTTTGTGTTCTCCTCTTAGGCTTCAGCTCCACGCGATGAGACTCTGTTCCTTGCCTTGCACTTGTCCTTCCCTTTGTGCCTATTGTTTATTTCATTTTATGCTTTTCCCATTCTCAACTTGTTCAAATCATATTCCTCTTTAGGGTTGAGCTTCAATACCGTGTCCTTTCTGAGACCATTTCTGCTTTTATAACGTTTTGTTTATTTGATTATTGAGATTATTACTGCTGATAATGTGGTGTGGCCCATAGTGGCACATTGAAAACGTGTGGTAGCCAGCTTGAGTGGTCACCAGGAGAAATGGACCAGACCGGTGGGGGTAGTCCCATCCAGGCTTGGTCACATTGTCTAAGTATCCAGGATCAACGGGGAAGCAGAATGGTATAGTGGAAAGAGCCTAGGCTTTGAAATGAGAGAGGCCTAAGTAGCCCACGGGCAAGTCATTGACTCCTGAGCCCTTTTTCCTGATCTAAAAACGGAGATAATAATACTTACAGGGATATTAAAATTAAGTGAGATGATCTGTGGCAAACACTGAGCACAGTGTCTGGCAGATAGAATTTTAATTAAGAGTTAGGTGTAAAGCGAAAACCAAACCATAAAAAAGTTGAAGACAATGTAAGTTTTATAGCCTGCTCTATAGTTATGGAAGCACTTTCTCACTTCAAAAGCAATGGAAAGTATCAAAAAACAAAGAGTGAAAAAATTAATTTGATTATGTAAAGACTCATAATTTTGTACATGAAAACAAATGTAGCTAAAAGGTAACTTGGGTAAAGTATGATGAAAAGGTTATACTTGATGTAATGATCTTTTAGAAGCAATATGAATTTCTTTTTCATAAAATTTGGTTGGATTTTTATCAGGTAATTGATAAGATAAAATGCAAATGGTAATAAATGTGTTTTAAATGTTTAATCCTATTAATAGTAAAAGAAATGCAGTTTAAAATGACAGTGATCTACAATTTTTTTTTAACCTATCAAGATATCTTATTTTTTAAGTGAATGCTTGACAAGATATAATGAGATGGGATGTTTATAAACTTCATCCTTTCTAGGAAGCAGTTTGGTCACATACACTAAAAGCTTTATATACATTCATACCTGTGGTGGAGTAATTGCATTCCAAGAATCACTGTCAGAGAGTTCATCAAAGATGGGGACAAAACTTGCATAAAAATATTTATGACAGCATTATTTATAACGGTAAAAAACTGTAAACAATCTAAGTGTACAACAGGAACAGGTCAAATAAATTATGACACAGCCATATGATAGACCACCCTACAACCATTAAAATGGAGATTATGAATATGTGTTCATGAGTATATATTGATGAATAACACATATAAAATACATTTGATATATTGAGAGGTAAAAGCATGATGCAAAATTATACATGCAGATCTCAGTTTGAAAACAGTTTAAGTGCACAGAAAAGTAGAAAGGAGATGCACAAAATGTTAACAACTACAAAGTGTTGTTTTATCCTTTACTCTTCCAGTGAAGGGCCCACAGTAGGTAGAGGTGCATTGGTAGCTTTTTGGTAATGCTTCTTGTAATCAGTGTTTGACAGATGTACATCAGGGGAGTCTCTTTGATTTGATGTGGAAACAGCATCTAACCTTGGAAAAAAGGGGCTGGCAGGAACTTAGATGAGATAATGTTGATAATGTGTAATGCTGTGCTCTCATTTTAGCAAAAGCTTAGAGGAATGAACAGGAATAAGGGTTTTTAGCAGAAGGCAGTTAGGCTGGGTTGGCTTTCCTATACAGGGACCAATAAGGAGGCTTGAGCTTGATGTCCACTTTACTGGGGCAAGTAGCAATTTAAGGCTGTTACTCACCAATGGCAAAGATGCTTCTCAGTAAATCTTAACAGTTGACGTCTCTCAGATGTAAGCTCTTTGAGAGAGGACCCTGTTTTTCTTGTTTTCTCGTTTCCATGCTTAGTATAAGTAGAACACAGTAGGCACTGAGTCAATAAGTATTTGTTGAATGAGTGAATGAACAAATGAATGAATGAATTTTGTGGGACTGAGACTGAGAGTAGCAGTCTTTCATCTATAATTTGGCAGGACTCAGCTGAAAGTAGACAAGTTCCAATATTTACATTTTAATAAGGTTAACAGTCTGTCTTCCCAGTTAGATTGTAGCTACTTAAGATTGAGAGCTTTGTCCTTTGTAATCTTTGGATGCTCTCAGTTATAGATAGGTCCTGGAGTGTACCTAGAGTACACTAGCTGCAACTAGAGTATATAAAGTATACATATATATATATATTTTGATACAGAGTCTCGCTCTGTCACCCAGGCCAGAGTGCAATGGCATGATCTCAGCACATTGCAGCCTCTGCCTTCCATTTGAAGCAATTCTCCTGCCTGAGCCCCCCAAGTAGCTGGGATTACAGGCGCCTGCCACCATGCCCGGCTAGTTTTTGTATTTTTAGTAGAGATGGGTTTCACCATATTGGCCAGGCTGGTCTTGAACTCCTGACCTCAAGTGATCCACCCTCCTCGTCCTCCCAAAGTACTAGGATTACAGGTGTGAGCCACTGTGCCCGGTCACAAATATATACTTTTAAATTACATATTGCTACTCTTGTTAAGTATTGGGAATATATGTGTGGAAGCTTCAATCTTTGGTGAAAAGTAGAAGGGAAAGTATCCAGAGTTTAATGATAGTTTCTGTCTGCTTTCATCACTTAATGATCTGGAGTGGTATTTACCTTGGTTAATTATCTTTTTTATTACTGGGTTTATAACATTGGAGAGGAAGAAAAATCAAAATTAAAGATGACCAATGTAAGTTTCCTTTCTTGATGGGAAATATTTTGCGGGCTTTCTGTTGGTATTTTTCTAGTTTGCAGTTCCACAGGGGCCACTTGAGGGCTTAAGTTAGTGGCAGCTACCGTTAAGACTTCACCAGCAGCACTAAGCCGGGGGCTGCTGTTCCTTTGCCACCACATAGCGCCTGAGAGCCAAAGCAAAGGCAAGGCAGGAGAGTGTTGGGAGTCTCTGAATGTTTAATTTTGCCATTAAGCTTATGACTTAGCTGGAGAAGGAAAATTACAAATATGGTCTATACCCAGCACCTTCTTTAATTTTGAATAGAAGTCAAATTATTCTGGCAGAGATAGTAAAATACATGAGAGTTGCAGTTGAAAACAAAGCTGACTTTAAACTTCACTTTCTCCACAACGACTACTATGAGTGAACCATGTCCCGTTGTTGTAAGTCCTAAACAGTTAACTGCCACATGAATCTAATGAAATTGTCAGGTTATAGTCATTATATCAGTAATTTGATATGTTGTCATTTGAATGGACCATATGTGGAGAGTCAGTTACTTCCCTCTGTGGGGCTGACCCTTTTACATTCCTGTAAGCTGAAGACTAATAGAGCTCATTAAGCTTTATGGGAAAAGAGCTTTTATCACCTCGTCAAGTCAGGCAACATATTTCCATTAGATCCCTAATTTCGGGTGGCTCTGTAGCTGCTGATATGTACTCCCCTGCTAGGCTTACACTGGACCCTGGCCTTAACAGACATTTTTATTGACATTTCTAAGTCTGAATTACGTTTTGTGTGGCACTACTTACAGATGTCTTCAATTAAATGTAGGTAAATAAAAGGGATTATATATCAGAGCCCAAAAGATTCTTGAATTTCTCTTCTGAGTCAAACTTTGCCAGCCAGTCCAGTAGGGCACAGTCTCATTGTCACTTTTGTAGGTAGAGAGCTATAGGAGAGGCATTTATAACAAAAGTTAAACCAGGTGTGAATGTAGGTCACCTAGGTTTCTCTTCAGGTGGGTCCTTCTGTTCCTTCATTTCAAAATTGTCTGTATTAATAGGATAGTAGCTTACTGATAAGTTAGCACCTCTAGTGTAGGTACTGTGCTTTCCACTCTCCTTATTTTAATTCTTACAGAATGTCAATGAGGTAGATATTCCCAATTTTCTTATGAAGAAAACTGAACCCAGAGAGGTAGACTAGGTAGGTGCTCAATATCACAGCTACTAGTATGTGACAGTAATCACAAGATAGGAAGGAAGTAGAATGTGGTTAAGATTCTAACATTACATGAAGTGATATGATAGTATTTGAAAGAAGACAGTGATTAGTTAGGGAGTATTTAGTAAGCCCCAGAGCAGGGTTTCTCAACCTTGGTACTATCAGCATCTTGGGCTGGATAATTCTTTGCTGTGAGGAGCTGTCCTGCACATTATGGGAAGCTTAGCATCTCTGGCTTCTGCTCACTAGATGCCAGTAGGACCCACCCCCCTGAGTTGCAACAAAATGTCTCCAGACTTTGCTAAATGTCCCTAGGGGGACAAAATAGCTCCCTGTTGAAAACCGTATCCCTAGAAAAGCCTTAGAAAAAAAAAGTACAAAGAGGTATTGTTAATAAGCCAATTTAATGATAAAATGTTTTCAGTCTAACAAAAGATAAGAAAAAGGGAACAAAAAACGTGGGACAGATAGAACAAATAGCAAGATGGCCTAATTAAATTCAACCCTACTGATTATGATGGTACTAAATACAAATGGTCTAAGTGAAAACTCTGCTTCGTGGTAATTTCTGTTTCTGAACGTCTGCACGTTCAACACTAGCCAGTGGTCATACATCAGGGGTCCCCAGTTCCCAGACTGAGACCGGTACTGGTCTGTGGCCTGTTAGGAACTGCGACACTCAGCAGGTGAGCAGCGAGTGAGCGAGCGTTGCTGCCTGAGCTCCACTTCCTGTCAGATCTGGGGTGGTATTAGATTCTCATAGGAGCGTGAACCCCATTGTGAACTGCCCATGTGAGGGAGCTAGATTGCGTGCTGCTTATGAGACTCTAATGCCTGATGATCTGACTTGGAACAGTTTCATCCCTACACCTTCCCCTTCTCCCCTCTGACCCTTGTCCATAGAAAAATTGTCTTCCACGAAACCAGTCCCTGGTGCCAAAAAGGTTAGGGACTGCTGTCATACATTAACTAATGAGCTTTTTGGGAACTGAATTTTAAATTTTTAAAATTTGAGTTAACTTAAGGCTAAGTGACCACATGTGGCCAGTGACTATACTATTAGGGCAGATTGAAACATTCCAATTACAAATCAGAGATTGTCAGGCTAGGTAAAAGGAAAAAATCAACATCCATCTTAAATACGAAGACATGGATGGGTTAAAAGTAAAAGACTAGAGTAAAACACTACTATACAAATACTTATCCTAGGAAAGCTGGCTCATGCCTGATCCTAGCAACTCAGGAGGCTGAGGCAGGAGGATCACTTGAACCTAGAAGTTTGAAACCAGCCAGGGCGACATAATGAGAACCCCCATCTCTAAAAGAAAAACAAAAATATTAGCTGGGCATAGTGGCGTGTGCCTATAGTCCCCGCTGTGAGAGAGATGGAGGCTGTGAGAGAGACGGAGGTGGGAAGATCATTTCAGCCTTGAAGTTTGAGGCTGCAGTGAGCTATGATTGCACCACTGCAGTTCAGCCAGGGCAACAGAGTAATACCACATCTCTAAAAATAAAAATGAAATAAATTTAAAAATTAAGAATTTTAAGTCAGAGTGACTGTATTCTTATCAAAGTAGACTTCAGGGCGGCCGGGCGTGGTGGCTCACGCCTGCAATCCCAGCACTTTGGGAGGTCGAGACAGGCAGATCACAAGATCAGGAGTTCCAAGACCAGCCTGGCCAATATGGTGAAACCCTGTCTCAACTAAAAATACAAAAATTAGCCGGGTGTGGTGGCGAGTGCCTGTAATCCCAGCTACTCGGCAGGCTAAGGCAGGAGAATCGCTTGAACCCGGGAGGCGAAGGTTGCAGTGAGCTGAGATTGTGCCACTACGCTCCAGCCTAGGCAACAGAAAGAGACTGTGTGTCAAAACAACAACAACAACAACAACAACAACACCACAAAGTAGATTTCAGGGCAAAGATGGAAGAAAGAGTGACATTTCATGGCAATAAAAAGGTCAGTTCATCAAATGAATATGCAGTAATTTGAAATTAACAGAGCCTCAAGATAACAAGAAATAGAAGCTAATAGAACTGAAGGGAGAAGTGTAGTAGTTGGAGACTTCGGGACAACTTTCTCAGTAATTGATAGAACATTTAGATAGGAAATTAGAAGTAAAATAGGAGGCATGAACAACACTACAACACAGTATGCTCAAGAGTAGCAGTGCATGGGGTATTGGCTAGCCATATGTATACCCCCCTTTAATTGCATGCAAATTAAGGAGTGCATTATTCAGAAATCTCTGGAAAGGGGGCAGTAACTTCCGGGTGTTGCCGTGCTCTTTGTAAACTGTCATGGCACTGGTGGGAGTGTCTTATGCCAATGAACAGCAAGGGCAACTAGAGGACACTTTTGATGCCATCTGCTGGTTCCTGCTGGTTTTTTCATTTCGTTCTGTTGGGACCGGCAAATAAGTCCTACAGGTTTCCTATCTCAGTAGTATTTGTTTGGCTGTTAGGAAGAAAAGAGGCCTGGCGTGTTAGCTCATGCTTGTAATCTCAGCACTTCGGGAGGCTGAGACAGGTAGATCACTTGAGCTCAGGAGTTTGAGACCAGCCTGGGCAACATGGCAAAACCACGTCTCTACAAAAAAAAAAAAAAAAAAAAAAAAAATTAAAAAAATTAGTCAGTTGTGGTAGTGTGTGCCTGTCCCAGCAATTCTGGAGGCTGAGGTAGGAGGATCACCTGAGCCCAGGAGTTCAAGCCTTGATCACATCACTGCACCCCAAAGAAAGAAAAGAAAGAACCATGGGAACCTAACCATCTCTTGAGTCTGTCAGTGTATGAAGTATCATTGCTTGGAGTAGCTGTAGATATCAAGGTCTCTCCAATGGCTAGAATTCAGAAGGAATGGCTGTTACTCAAAACTGGGTCCTGTACGTAGCTTGTAGAGGCAGCAATAAAGGGACGAGGTGGGCAAAAGGTTGAGTTGTTAAGCTGAGGAAGGGAGTTAATTTTACTGAATGAGGAGAACACCGAAAATAAAATATCCAGAGAGCTGGCCCAAATTCAAGAGTAGTGGAGATAAGGCTAGGAAGAGGGCTGAGCTGGTGAATTGGGGGAAGCTTTTACCTGCTTTCTGGTCTGAGGCCTGGGAGGCTCAGCTGTGTTTAAAGAGCCAGGCCCAGGGAACAAAGAGGTAACTACTCGGGGGACTAGACATCTTCAGAGAATAATTGGCACTCTGCTCTTGGTACTGAATTGAATCAGAAGTGGAAAGCTAGGCTGTGACTTGATCCATTGGGCAAAAACAGAAAATAGGAGTACATTGTTGTTGTTACTGTAGTCATGAGGGCTTACGGTACTTCAGTTAGTTTTTGGATATGACCTGATAATTGAGTCAATGTAAGTTGCAGCCGTATATCTCATGATATCAACTGGAATTCTTTTCCTAGAAACCAGTCCCATATGATAAATGTACCAAAGTTGATTCTGAGAATAAAAGAAAGTACACTTAGAATAGAAAACTAAACATTAAATAACAAAATGCCAGGAGTTTCCTGGCTGAAGATTTTCCTGCTTGGGGCTTGGATTAGTATAGGCATCTTAAAATCCAAGGCATTCAAGACATCTTTTGGCTGGGTCGGTCTTCCTTTAGCAAGTAGTGGTGTTGCTGCAAGCACCTTTCAGTTGTGTTGAAAATTAGGGTCATCTGCCTTGACAATTTTCATTGCCCATTAGATGTGCATGAATGCTTCAGAAAATGTTTGAATAGCAAATCCTGGGGTGGATTAGTTTCCATGGCGACGTCAGTCTTGTTTGATGTTGGCAGTCATTGAGTTCCCAGTCGGGGTTGTCACTCTGGGATGTATTTTTTTCCCTCCTAAGAAATATTGTAAAAGCAGGAGTCTTGAACTGACGTTAGGTAAGGGCTCACGTAAGGATAGTTACTCTGGATTCTCAGGTGCTTACTGGAGTGCTTAATAAACATTGACCTGTAGAATTGAGAAGTTTGGGATTCTGTTACTTAGCCTTTTTGACAGTGCCTCACTACAAGTCTTTTTGTTGGAGAATTAGGATTTAAAATAAAAGGAAATATCAAAGTAAAGAAAATAAATAACAACATCCTGATATTTATCTATTTGTTCTGCAGTAAAAATGCAGAAGTAAATTTCTTATTTCTGTCCACCTTATTAAAAACATTTACTGTACTTCCTTTCTCAATTACATAAGCTTGGTAAGGTTTCTTTAAAATTTTTATTTCATTGCTTCTAGTATTAAGTTGTGAATGTCGGGGTAAACCTTTTTGCTTTCATGGAGACATTTAAATTCAAAGAATGACGTCATTGAGAAATACATTTCTTTGTTCATTCTTTGGTTTAGTAAGTAGCTACAATCTCTCACCTCTCATGTTGACGAGAGCACGTTGATACACTGTGATTGTGTGTTGGCATGGTGGACTGCGGAAGCAGTGTCCAGCGAGACAGACACTGAACTGAGAGGTGGGAATTTCAGGCGTTGGTCTTTCCTACCATTCCCCTAAATTGGCTTTGTAACCTTGGGCAAGCCCTTTAGTCACCCGGACCCTTCCTTTTCTCACTTACAGAGTAAGAGTATTCCAGATAAAGAGCTCCCTCAAAACTAAGTGAACTTAGCCAACATGTTAACACGTATTATACCGTTTTCTTATTCTTAGATATTATGACCAAAGCCAATAAAATTCACTTCCCCAACCTTACTATACTTTCTCAAGTTTTGTCTACAGTATGCTGTTTTGTTCTGTAATAAGCTGCCACTTTGGAATAATCCTACTCACATTTTCCTTAAAAAGCAAGTCTTTTTTTAAAAAATTATTTTTTATTTTTTGAGATGGAGTCTCACTCTGTCGCCCACCCAGGCTGGAGTGCAGTGGCACGATCTTGCTCGCTGCAACCTCCGCCTCCCAGATTCATGTGATTCAACTGCCTCAGCGTTCCGAATAGCTGGGATTACAGGCACCTGCCACCATGCCCTGCTAATTTTTGTATTTTTAGTAGAGACAGAGTTTCACCATGTGGGCCAGTTGGTCTTGAACTCCCGACCTCAAGTGATCCACCCACCTTGGCCTCCCATAGTGTTGTGATTACAGGCATGAGCCACCACGCCTAGCCTAAAAATCAAGTCTTACACCATTACTCTACTTACACAAATGTATGTCTCTTATTTTTGCCCTTAATATGGCCTGAACCATCCATATTAATTACATCTCTTAAGAAAATAATACATTTTCTTTCATAGGGAGAACTGGGGGGGTAGCTCATTGAGAAGTAACTGTTTTATATGAGCATTATAACAGACTGAGAAAGTTTGTAAATGTCACAGATTTCACAACTTTCTTACAGACCCTTTTTTTCTTTCTTTTTTTTTGGAGATGGAGTTTTGCTCTTGTTGCCCAGGCTGGAGGAGTGTAATGGCACGATCTCAGCTCACTGCATCCCCCACCTCCCAGGTTCAAGCTATTCTCCAGCCTCAGCCTCCCGAGTAGCTGGGATTACAGGCATGCACCACCATGCCTGACTAATTTTGTATTTTTAGTAGAGACGGGGTTTCTCCATGTTGGTCAGACTGGTCTCGAACTCCTGACCTCAGGTGATCTACCCGCCTTGGCCTCCCAAAGTGCTGGGATTACAGGCATGAGCTGCCACACCAGGCCCTTACATATCCCTTTTATACCTTCTTATGTACATTTTAAAGTGACAACGATGAGCATGTTTATTGACAGACCCCAAAGATGTAGCTATTCTGTAGTATATATACATAAATAATAAGGAAAAGTAGGTAAACTTCTAATTATGGTCATTGTTTTAGTGTTTGTTCCTACTTAGAAACTATTCAGGGGCCGGGCGCGGTGGCTCAAGCCTGTAATCCCAGCACTTTGGGAGGCCGAGATGGGCGGATCACAAGGTCAGGAGATCGAGACCATCCTGGCTAACCTGGTGAAACCCTGTCTCTACTAAAAAATACAAAAATCTAGCCGGGTGAGGTGGCGGGCGCCTGTGGTCCCAGCTACTCGGGAGGCTGAGGAAGGAGAATGGCGTAAACCCGGGAGGCGGAGCTTGCAGTGAGCTGAGATCCGGCCACTGCACTCCAGCCTGGGCGACAGAGTGAGACTCCGTCTCAAAAAAAACAAAAAAGAAAGAAACTATTCAGGTATCCAAAGATAAGTTGTTGATTTAGATTAATTTACGTTTTAAAATTACCTAAGGATCTTCAAAATTATGGTAAGCCAACCCAAACCAAAATATATAAAAATGTTTGTCATTTGTTCAGCATCACGAGGGGAAACACAAAGCAAAACCAAAATGAGATATTACTTCATACCTATTAGGTGGACTATCATCAAAAAAATGGAAAACAGTAAGTGTTGGCATGGTGTAGAGAAATTGGAGCTCTTGTGCATTGCTGGTGGGAACATGAAATGGTACAGCTGCAGTGGAAAGATGTATAACAATTCCTCAAAACATTAAAAGTAGAATTACCACGTCATCCAGCAATTCCACTTGTGCATATATACACACACAAAAAAATAGGGACTTGAACAATATAGCAGTGTTCAGAGCAGCATCATCCACAGTAGCCAAAGTTAGAAGCAACCCAAGTATTCATCAGTGGATGAATGGATAAGCAAAATGGTATATAGAGATGATGGAATATTATTCAGCCTTAAAAAAGGAGGGAAATTCTCAAATTCCCATGCTGGATGAACCTTGACAACATTATGCTAAGTGCAATAAGCCAGTAACAAAAGGACAAATATTATATGATCTACTTACATGAGGTACATAGAGTAGTCAACTGGCTAGAGATAGAAAGTGGAATGATAGTTGCCAGGGGCTGCGGAGAGGAGAGAATGGAAAGTTAAGTATTTGATGGGTACATAGTTTCTGCCTGGGATGATCAAAAAAATGATGGATTGCGTGGATAGTTACATGATAATGTGAATGTACTTGATGACACTAAACTGTACACTTACAAATTGTTAAAATGGGTACCTAGGTTGATTCTGTTTCTTTGCCGTTGTGAATAGAGCTATGATGAATGTATGAGTGACTGTGTCTTTTTGGCGGAACAATTTTTTTTCCTTTGGGTATATGCCCAATAATGGGATTGCTGGGTCAAATACTAGTTTTAGTCCTTTGAGAAATCTCTACACTGCTTTCCACAGTGGCTGAACTAGCCCATCAAAGGTGGAGTGGATAAAGAAAGTATAGTACATATACACCATGGAATACTATGCAGCCATAACAAAGAACAAAATGATGTCCCTTGCAGCAACATGGATGCAGCCAGAGACCATTTTCCTAAGCATACCAACACAAAATCAGAAATCCACATGTTCTTGCTTTTAAGTGGGAGCTAAACCTTGGGTACACATGGACTTAAAGATGGGAACAGTAGACGCTGGAGGCTATGATATAAAGAAGGGAAGTGGGGCAAGGGTTGAAAAACTAACTGTTGGGTACTATGCTTACTACCTGGGTGTTGGGACCATTTGTATCCCAAACCTTAGTGTCATACAATATACCCGTGTAACAAACCTGCCTCTGTACTCTCTGAATCTAAAATAAAAGTTGAAATTTAAAAAACCCCAAAGTGAAGTAAACAATGAAAATAAAGTAGTTCAAATAAATTTTATGGATATTATACTATAAATAAAAAATGTTTAAACAATGTTTATCAGAATTATTATTTAGTTGAACACAAACTTACATTTTTCAAAATCTTCAGCATTACAGAGGTATGATGTTAGCTTTTTTGATTAGTAAACCAATGAGTAGTTTTGGAAGTTCAGTTGAACTATTCTCATTAGAAACCAACCCCTATATAGGCATCCTTCATTTTGTTATGCTTCATTGCATTTCTCAGATACGCTGTTTTTTATGAATAGGTTTGTGGCAATCCTATGTTGAACAAGTCTGCTGGTGTCATTTTTCCAACACCATTTTTTGGCACTGAAATATTTTTAAATCAACATATATATATATATTATATTTAGATGTGCTATTGCACACATAATAGACTACAGCATAGTGTAAACAGTATTCATTGGAAAACCAAAAAATTTATGTTATTTGCCTTATTGTGATATTTACTTTATTGCAGTGGTCTGGAACAAAACCCATAGTACCTGCAACGTATGTCTGTATTATTACTATTATCTTTTTGAGACAGAGTCTGGCTCTGTCACCCAGGCTGGAGTGCTGTAGCGTGATCTCGGCTCACTGCAGCCTCCTCCTCCAGGGTAAAAGCAATTCTCCTGCCTCAGCCTCCCAAGTAGCTGGTATTACAGGTGCCCACCACCATGCCTGGCTAATTTTTGTATTTTCAGTAGAGACCAGGGTTTCACCATGTTGGCCAGGCTGGTCTTGAACTCCCAACCTTAGGTGATCCACCTACCTCAGCCTTTCAAAGTGCTGAGATTATGGGTGTGAGCTACCACGCCTGACCTATACTTGGATTCTTAAAAATGTTTCTAAGCTAGCAGTTTCTGTTAAGAGTTTCTTTAGTTTCTGTGAATTTGGAGAATAATTTATATACATGCTTTCTTATCTTTGTAAATCAATTTTACAGAGCTCTTCTGTTTAAGAACTGTAACATGTAATTTATTAATACTCTCTGGAGGTAGGAAAATACTTCATGCACAATGAGAAATAATGGCTTTTTCAAATTATAGATGCACAAACATGTAGAAGGGTTTTTGCTTCAGTTCTACAACTTTAGCCATAGATCACAAGTAAACACAGAAACTAATCGTTTCAGATCTCACAGGAGCTGTTCTCCTTAATTAATTAACTCACAAATATACAAATAGTCAGGCAAAAGGACTAACAAACCAGATTCTCCGTCATCTGTCATCCAACAGAGAATAGGTTTCTGTCATCCATCCAACAGAGACCATAAATGAAACCCACCTATTACTGTTGCAGTCTTGCCAGTGCACCACGTTTAAGTCTTGTCATCTGAGGTCATACCTGGAGTTCTTTGTCTCATGACCAAGAAAATTAAGGAGCATGGACATAGAGTGAGATTGGAGTGAAAGTTTAATAAGCAAAAGAAAAAAGCTGTCCACAGCAGAGAGGGGACCTGGGAGAGGGTTGCCATTTTTATAGTTGAATACGAAAGCTTTTGTAAGAATCACCCCTCATCTCTGTAGCTGTTTGTGTAACTTCCCTTACCTGTGAAGCTGTGTGTGTAACTCCCCTTAATCTGTGCACCTGTGGGCATGTCTTTAGGCAAGCACAAAGTACCACTTCTCTTGGTTGTGCAACTGTGGCATGTTTTGGGTAAGGTCCACCCCTCCCCATGCAAGTTCCCATGGAACCCACCATGTACATGCCTGAAAAGCGGAGGAAGCTTTTTCCTGGGAGCCCATGGATTACATCAAGAACAAAGGCTTCTATGTTGGGCCTTGCTTTCTTACCTGTGCAGCTGCAGCCTGAGTTTTCCCCACGTTGCTCTATTTGTGCCTGCAGCTTGATTTTTCAGGGTGTTTCTGTGTTTAAAGGAGTTTTACCAAAGACGCATCCTGTCTGCCTGACCGTTTTTTTTTTCCTTTCTCATTACTACCATCACTGGGGATAATGTATTGGTCATGAGTGAACCAGAAACACAAAGGCACAAACTTAGTGGAGAAGGAGAAAAATACATGGAGAAACATCAAAGTTGGAGCTTTATGGCTGCATGGGCATCTCTTTGGGAGCCAAAGAAAAGATGTGTTAGGCTTAACAGACTGTGAGGTGTGTTTCTCATTTACTTAGCTCCATCAAGTCTACTTGAGCTTCTCAATGGATGACCTCCAGAAGTGCTGATTATAATTTTTAAAAAGGTAAAATTGTGACCTTCATGCAAATAGAGAGGATGAACACATGCCACATATTGACTCAATTAGTGCAAAACCAGTAAGGCATTAAAACTGGTACGAAGAGCATTTAAGAGTATGTACAGATATTAAGATATATGCATGTGATTTAATAGGAGATTGAGATGAGATTGCTAGATTAGATAAAAACAACTGGTTATTGTCTTTCATGGTGGTAAACCATAACTGTTGGGCTTATTTGTTCCCGTCCCCCCCCAACAGAAATCTACAAGTTAACCTCTGCACCTGCAGAGTTGTAAAATAACCCAGTCAATAGAAAATCAAGCCTAGAGCTTCACTGAAAGAATACTCAGTGCTATAGTCTGAATGTCGGTATTCCCCCAAAATGTTTATGTTAGAACCTAATGCTCAGTGTCATAGTATTCTAAGAGGTGAGGCCTTTTGGAGAGTGATTACGTTATATGTGCTCTCCCCTAAATAATGGGATTATGTGCCCTTTTAAAAGTGGTTGAAGGGAGCTACCTTCCCCTACCATCACAGAAGGCATCATTTATGAGTAACAAACCTTCACCAGACATCGAATCTGTTGGTGACTTGAACTTGCACTTCCCAGCCTCGAGAACTGTGCACAATGTATTTCTATTGTTTATAAACTGCCCAGTGCAAGGTATCTTGTTATAGCAGCCTGGATAGACTAAGGCACCCAATAACTCTTTTCAGATAATCTTTCTACCACCTATTTTTTAACAATAAGTTGAGTATTCCTTATCTGTTCTGTTTAATAATTACACATTAAGTATTCCATATCTGAAATGCCTGGAAGCAAAGTGTTTCGGATTTTGGATTTTTTCAGATTTTGGAATATTTTCATTATACTTACTGGTTGAGCATATCAAGCCTGAAAATCTAAAATCTGAAATGCTCCAATGAGCGTTTCCTTTGAACATTATGTCAGTGCTCAAAAAGTTTCTGATTATGGAGCATTTTGGATCTTGGATTTTTGGATTTGGGATGCCTGACCTGAGCTAGTAATTCTTCAATTTAGTGTTTTAAAAACTCTTTTGATTATAACATTCATGCATGTTTATCTAAAAATTCAGAAAATAGAGAAAAGAATTTAAAAATTACTCATAATTGCTCTATTGATAATATTAAATTTATTTCCCCCGTCTTTAGTGTTTAATGGTCAGCCAGAAAATTAGGAATCTGTTGCACTTGATTTTTAAGTCACATATATAAGACTATGCGATACTTTAATGGCATTACCAGTTGCATTTTCCAAATTAATTTTATTATTTTTTTCATTTCTTAACTGTAGACTGTTACTTCAAAATTTTATTTAGTTTTGGTGTTTTAAATCATAGATTTTGAAGCCACAGTGGCTTAGCACATCTTTGTATTTCTATTACTTATTTATTTTTTTGAGACAGAGTCTTGCCGTGTCGCTCAGGCTGGAGTGCAGTAGTGCGATCTCAGCTCACTGCAACCTCCGCCTCCCGGGTTCACACCATTCTCCTGCCTCAGCCTCCCGAGTAGCTGGGACTATAGGCGCCTGCCATCACACCCGGCTAATTTTTTGTATTTTTAGTAGAGACGGGGTTTCACCGTGTTAGTCAGGATGGTCTCGATCTCCTGACCTCGTGATCCGCCCGCCTTGGCCTCCCAAAGTGCTGGGGTTACAGGTATGAGCCACTGCGCCCGACAGGTTCTGCTCTCAAAGTCCCTGAAGACTTTCAGTCTTCCTATCTTTGAACTTCCTAGTAAATCCCCTCAAATACTGGCCTGATGCCTAGCGTATGACTCTCCAGTCTCCTGTTTTTTTGAGCCTTTACAGTGTTTTGGGCATAACTGAGGTACACGGAAGCAGGTGGGTAAAGAGACAGGTATACTTTATCAGAGTAAATATGCACCCATTTTGGGAGCCTATTAATATTGATGTCATTTCTACACAGTGCCTTTGGTATTATACCACATAGGTCATTAATCACGGAAGTCATTCCTTTTCTCCCCAACATGTAAGGTGGTTTTTCTTTTGTATAGGTAGAAGTGAGCTTTATTATTATTTTTTCTTGTTATCAGCTAAATCCTTGAAATTGAGGAACTTCTGAAAAATTACATTAATTCTTTCACATATCTGAAATATGCAAAACTGCAGACTGGTAAAGATAAACTAAATATTGCTAATCACATGACAGATTTATGTATGAGGAAATTAAAGATAACTGCTGTTTAAGTAACTTTGCTATTAAGTTAGCTACTGATGTAATTTTGTAGATACGATCTTAGGATGTACTATTCAGACCCCTGAAAACCAAAAATAAAAACTGACCTGGCCAGGCGCGGTGGCTCACGCCTGTAATCCCAGCACTTTGGGAGGCCCAGGTGGGCGGATCGTGAGGTCAGGAGATTGAGACCATTCTCGCTAACATGGTGAAACCCGTCTCTACTAAAAATACAAAAAATTAGCCAGGCATGGTGGTGGGCGGCTGTAGTCCCAGGTACTCGGGAGGCTGAGGCAGGAGAATGGCGTGAACCCGGGAGGTGGAGCTTGCATTGAGCTGAGATCATGCCACTACACTTCAGCCTGCGCGACAGAGTGAGACTCTGTCTCAAAAAAAAACCAGAAAAACAAAAAAAACCACGGACCTAAACTTTTTATAGTCTGCAAAGTGCTTTTATTTATGTATTGTTGTTTCTCACAGCTAATGACAGTTGAGACTGACCAGTAGTATGATTCTTGTTTTAAAAGTGCAGACATTGAGGCCAGGCGTGGTGGCTCACGCGACAGAGCGAGACTCCTTCTCAAAAAAAAAAAAAAAGACATTGAAACTTTTTTTTTTTATTTTTTAGTTTTCTGAAACAGGGTTTTACTCTGTTGCCCAGGCTGGAGTGCAGTGGCACAATCTTGCCTCACTGCATCCTCCGCCTCCTAGGCTCAAGCAATCCTCCCACCTCAGCATCCAGAGTAGCTGGGAGTACGGGCATGTGCCACCACATCCGGCTACCATTTTGTATTTTTAGTAGAGATGGAGTTTCGTCGTGTTGCCAGGCTGGTCTCAAACTCCTGGACTCAAACGATCTGCCCGCCTCAGCCTCCCAAAGTGCTGAGATTACAGCTGTGAGCCACCATACCCTTACCTAGACACTGAAACTCTTAAAAGAAATTAAAGTACTGTCTTAGTTAGTTCAAATAGCCAGAAAAGTATACAGTGGAGTTAGGGCTCAAATCCAGATCTTTTGACCTTGAATTCTATAACCTGATCACTTTCTATTTGCCACTTACAGTTGGCAGGCTCTTCTTCTACCTGTATTTCCAAAATAGATGGATATCAGTGATTCTCAAGAGTGTGGCCTGGTAATGCCTGAGGCTCTTTCAGAGGGTCTGCAAGGTCAAAATTATTTCATGATACCAAGACATGATTACCTTTTTGACTAAGGTTTGAGGAAATACAGCAATCTCATATATCGAAGTAGAATTCTCAAGGCAGTAAATAGAGAATGGTAAGTGAGTTAAGGAGGCTTCTCTAGGAATGGATGACTGAGCCTCCTGGAAAACTACGTTAAGGGACTGTTGTAAGACGTAGCTCTTTGGGACCTAGTTGGGGTGGGGTGGTAGAGGAGAGTATAGAGAGTTGGAGGATACCCCTCCGGTGGGCTAAATAATTTGTATATGTGTATTGTTTAGTGTTGATTCTTTTTTAAAAACAGGTTCATTCTTGGTGTTTTTTAGCCTCTCTGTGTTAGGACATGTAATGAAATGCTTATGTTGTTAATTGCTGTATGGAATACTCAGTGCAACAGTATGGATAGTTGAGGTAATTCACCAATTCATTATTTGGTAGTGAGTTTCCAGTTTTTCTCTATAACGAACAATACTGCCTGACCACTCTTATAGATACATCTTTGTGTTGATTCTTCAGTAAGGATAAACTCCTAGCCGCAAGATGACTAGATGGGTATGTGTGTTCATAGGTGGACATCAGACATGTTTGTTAAATCAGTTTATGGTATTGGAGGGTTGGCACTGATTTTTTTTTTTTCCTGAATTTCTTAGCTAGGTGTGAGTAATCTGGGGGTTCTGGCTGCTCCAGCTGCAAGGAACACAAAGAGAATCAGTATCTCAGGCTCACCTCCAACTCATTCTCCACAGCTGCCATGTACCTGTTGAAAAAAATTGTACTGATTGGCTTACTAGTGAAATTGAGAAGCACAGATAATTATTAACCAAGAGTGCTGAGTCGACCAGTTATACTTTTAGGAAAATGGCCTCTGATCTGCCTTCCTTGGATCGTCTGTGAAGTGATGGGAGGCGGGGTAGATAGGTATATAGCTTATTGTTTCCTAAGTAATTATGAGGCAGCCCGTATCTTACAGGAAGTGCTCTGCAGTTGGGGAAGACCCCAGCTTCCACCGGAATTGAGAGATGGGAGTAATGTCTGTGATAGGACAAATTGGTTATGACTGGACTCAGAGGAGAACAAACCTATGAAGTAACTGAAACAGGTTTTCAGATGGGAGGTCCGGGGATGAGAAACATGGTGAGAATCAAAAACTGAGAAAGTAAATTGCAGGTTGAACAAGTATTTCAAGCTGGTACAATAAGTAGGACTGATTTATATTTAGGGTTAACAGAGTGCACTGGTTATTTAATAATGTGCTTATTGAGATTATACTTATGTTCTTTTTTTGATAGCCGCAAAATAGCTTGCTGAGATTTTGATTGTGATTGCATTAAATGTGTATATCAACTTAGGAAAAACTGAGGTCATGACAGTATTGTCTTCTAATCCATGCACACGTATTCTTTTTCTGGTTTTTTAGATCTTTGGTTTCTTTTGTCAGAGTTTTGTAGTTTTCTGTATATATTTTGTTTGATTTATAACTAAGTGGTTCATTTTTTGTTGTAAATGGTACTGTATTCTTAGTTTCAAATTCCAGTCATTGTTGGTATATAGAAAAGCAACTGCCTTTTGTATATTACCCTTGTATTCTGGGATCTTGCTATAATTGCTTATTTCGGTTTTTTATTGTTACTGATTTTTGTTTGTTTATTTTAACCTACCTCAGTCACGTTATCTATAAAGAAAGACAGGCTTTTCCTCCTTCCCAGTCTATACACCTTTTATTTCCTTTTCTTATTGCAAAAGCTAAGCTTTCCAATATGATGTTGACTAGGAGTGATGAGAGAGGATATCCTTACCTTTTTCTTTCTTACTAGTAAGTATACTGTTAGCTGTGGGTTTTGGGATATATATTGTTTAACCAATTGAAAACACTTTCTTCTGTTCCTAGTTTGTTAAGAGTGATTAGTCATGAACAGGTGTTGGGTTTTGCCAGTAATGTTTGTTGCATCAATTGATATGATCATATGATACTTCTTCTTTTGGCCTATTGATGTGATGAATTACATTAATTGTTCATTAATTGCTTTTTAAAAAACTGCTTTTCTAATGTCAAGCCAGCCTTGCATACCTGGAATAAATTTCTCTTTTGTTCATGGTATAATTCTTTCTATGTATTGTTGCATTTGATTTGCTAATATTTTGTTGGGGATTTTTGCATCTGTGTTCATGGAAGATTGATTTGTAGATTTATTTTCTTGATTTTTTTGCTTGGTTTTGGTGTTATTCAACCTGTTCTCATTTTTCTTTATTCTTTTCTAGCTTTTATTCCTATACATTCTCTGATTTTAGCTGTGTGAAAATGATGCACAAGTATATTGTATTTGTTCACTTGAATTAGTAAAGTCTAACATCCACTCAGTCTCCAGGAAAGCCTGTTTTATGCTGCTTGATACTGTTCTTTATATGGTTTTCATTTAAGACCAGTTATATTTAAAATGTTGAATTTTAAAATGAGACATGTCATATAACTAGCTATATTTACAGGAAGATGGTTATACTCTGAAATCTCTAGATTTTTCCTGTGAAGTTATAGTTAAATTAAGATAATAATGAAGAATAACTTTTTTTTTTTCCTTTGACTAATAAGGAGAAGTATCATAGTCCCTTTTACTTACCCGAGAACTCTCACCTAGAAGATATAATGGAATTGTGTACCTTCTCAGAGCTGGAGCACTCACAGAACAAGCTTGACTGGCAGTGTCTCACCCCACCCTTTTCGTTTATTTTCCTCATATTTTTCTCATGCATTTCTTTGCTAACTTTTGTATGAAATAAAAGAACATAGTTTTTATGTCTTTATTTTATTTATTTTATTTCAGTAGGTTTCTAGGGGAACAGGTGGTGTTTGGATAAGTTCTTTAGTGGTGATTTCTGAGACTTGGGGGCACCCATCACCCAAGCAGTGTACCCTGTACCCAATATGTAGTCTTTTGTCCCTCACCCCCCTCCTGCCCTTCCCTCTAAATCCCCAAAGTCCATTGTGTCGTTCTTACCTTTTTGTGTCCTCATAAGTTAGCTCCCTCTTGTAAGTGAGAACATACAATGTTTGGTGGTCCATTCCTGGGTTACTTCACTTAGAATAATGGTCCTCAACTCTATCCAGGTTGCTGCGAATGCCATTATTTTGTTCCTTTTTATGGCTGAGTGGAATAGAAATGGAAGAACGTAGTTTAATAGTGATTTTCTTACCCTGTAAAATGCTATATTTCCTACTGTCAAGTATTAAAACAAGTAAATTGAAGAAAACATAAATTGATTTCTCTTTTTGAATTTTGTGTTTGCTCAGTATTTCTACGATGAAAAAGTTTTGCATCTTAATATAGGGTGTGATTAGGGATGTTGAAGGAAACAGAGGAAAGTTTAGGACTTATTAACTTGAGGAAAATGAAAGTATATTATATATTATTAATTATAAGATTATTTTGATATTTAAAAAATGGCAAACTGTTTGCGTTTATGCCTCTGCTTTTTCTTAGGCAGAGACTCCCCCTACTGGGCCAGATTGTGGCTATGGCTCCTTTCACCAGCAGTACTGGCTTGATGGAAAGATCATTGCTGTGGGGGTGATTGACATCCTCCCAAACTGTGTGTCATCTGTGTATTTGTACTACGATCCTGATTATTCGTTTTTGTCTTTGGGTGTCTACTCTGCACTACGGTAAGATTGGTTTTTGCCATTATTGTAGTGAGTTATATAGAACTTCAAATAATTACTCATTTGATTATATTTAATTATGTAACAGTAGAAGTCCTATTTGACAATATATTATAATGATTTGTTGCTAGTCTCTTATATAGAATACATACTACTATATAATAGGTATTCTATATGAGTTAAATACTACTATATAATATATAGTTATATAATTTGTAATTTTCATTTAAGAACAACATTTAAAGTCACATTGAATTTTAAAATAAATGTCATTTAACTAGTTGTATTTATAGGAAATATACACATTATATAAGTATATAATTATGTAATATATAAGTAAATATTATGTATAACTAGTATCTATAATCTCTGGTAGTTTTGTATTGTATTTGGAAGATACTACCTTCAGAACTGATACCAGTGTCTGATGGTAATTCTTTAGCTTTTTAAGGTATCCATCTAGTTAAGAAGTCATTGTATTTGTGGGCAGCTTTTGTTGTTCATACATTTATTTAAGCCCCCCTATCAGAACTACTTATATTCCTTAAATGTTATGTGACTTATATTCTTGTCATCACTATCTTCTACTTCTTTTTTCCTTTTCAAATGAGATGGGGTCTTGCTTTGTTGCCCGGGTTGCTCTTGAACTCCTGGGCTCAAATGATCCTCCTTCCTCAGCCTTTCAGGTACCTGAAATTACAGGCTTGTACTACTGCATTCAGCTTTATATTTTTTACTGTTAATTAAAAGTTAAGTTAATATGGTGTAAATGAATCAAAGTAATATGAGTCTACTGGAAGAAATATACACGTATACAGAACAGGCCTGGGGAATCCCTGGCTGACTGGTTGAATTTATGACCCTCATCAAAAGATAATTTCCCTTTTGTGTCCATGGCTGCAAACATATATATACACCACAAAACATTTTTAATGGTGAGAAGATTGGAGTCTTCCTCCAGTTTTCTCTATTTATTTCTGTTTGTCTATGTGTATATGTGGTGGAGGAGGGAAGGAAGTTTGGGAACTATTTTTCTTTTGTTTATCTGGGAGCTTGAGTCTCTCTCTTTCTCACTCTTTACTGTTGTGTCATACTTTTCTCTTTTCATCTCTCAGTCTTCATGTCTGATGGTCACATTTTTCATGTCATAGTAAAATGTACTGCCAGATTATTTTTTGTGTATGTGCTTTTTTATGAATTATAAAAGAGTTGAAATTTTTCATTAAATCAGCAATTTAATGTTTTTAAAAATCTGGTCCATAAGTGATTTTTTTGTGTCTGTTTCAGTGGCCCACGATATAAAGTTCTTCATCTTAGCATTTTCAACTTGACTTTTTTCTTAATGCCAATTTTTAACAAATCCACAATTACATAATATTTACAATGGATTTCTATAACAGTCTTTTATTCTGATGTATTTAATCACGTTTTTGTATAAAGTAGTTTAAAAATATTTATGGCTGTTGGTGCTCTCACTGAAATTGAAATTGATAATTTAAAGTATTCGTGTTTTATAAGTATAGATTTTACAATTATTATATAACTTCAGAGGTTTTATTTCAGAAAAGATATATTTTCTTTTTTTTTTTTTTTTTTTTTTGAGGCGGAGTCTCGCTCTGTCACCCGGACTGGAGTGCAGTGGCCAGATCTCAGCTCACTGCAAGCTCCGCCTCCTGGGTTTACGCAATTCTCCTGCCTCAGCCTCCCGAGTAGCTGGGACTACAGGTGCCCACCACCTCGCCCGGCTAGTTTTTGTATTTTTAGTAGAGACAGGGTTTCACTGTGTTAGCCAGGATGGTCTCGATCTCCTGACCTTGTGATCCGCCCGTCTCGGCCTCCCAAAGTGCTGGGATTACAGGCTTGAGCCACCGCGCCCGGCCAGAAAAGATATATTTTCTTTATACCCAAATCAGTCAGTACTTTTAAATAATTGCCGGTTTTTTGTTTTGTTTGGTTTTAATTTTGTATTATCACTTTACAATGTGTTATAGATTTTTCTAGGCTTCTCAGATGAATTTTTAAGGGTGAGATTTATTTCTACATAATAAACTCTGGCCTATTTCTGAAATATTTCATGGCTCAATAAACTGAGAGATGGTTTAGATATTGAGATGGTAAATAATTAATTCCCAGCAAAATTAGCAAGAGTTCTATTGATTGCCTAGTATATCCCTGCAAATACTAGAGCTGGAGAGCCAGGAGGAAGCAGGAGAGGAGCCTGAGGTCATGAAAGGTTTGCCAGTTGAGGGCTGGATGGCTGCGGCTGCTCTGCAGTCTTGTCGCTTCCTTTTGGTGCTCTTGAGAATATGACTTGCGGAGTTTATAGAAAAGGAAAGGCAGCCGGGGGATTGACCTCTTGAAGCAAAATTGGAGAAAGTAGGTTATCAGTTGCTAATCCCATTATTGATTTTAATGTATTTTGGTGAAATCTTTTCCCCTCAATTTCTTAAGTTGCTTAAGCAATCGAACAATCAGTGTAGTTTTATGTTTATAGATTTATATAATGTAGCCTGTAGATTTTTATTTTTTTATTTATTTAATTTATTTTTGTAATCAGCCTCTGCTTATCCATAGCCTGTAGATACAAGAATTGTTTGAATTGGGGATCATGAGCATGGCATCTGTTTTTGTATTTTTAGAAAGATACATTTTAAAAATGTAATTACACTCATAGACATAAATTAGCGGTGGTGGGCATGAAGCCTGTTTTATATAGATTAGTCTTTCCTCATAGAGAACAGGTGACATTTCAGGGGCAAAGGAAGAAGAAAAGGAACCAGTCATGTAAAAATCTGAGGATAGGAAGAAGCTCAGGTGAAGGGTAGCAAATCTAAGTGCCCCGAGGTGGCCAGGAAAAACAAAAAAGTCTTTTGGGCTCGGGTGTGGGGAAGGACGTGGAGAGCCTTATGCAAGGGGCAGAGAGGCAGGTGGAGTTGGTGAGAAGGATTCAGGGGGAGTAGCGCTTGTAGGCCAGGGTGGGGAGGTTGGGTTTTATTTATATGTGGTGCCAACCCACTGCTGGGGTGGGGGATTGGGAGATCTGATCAATATTGTAAACGACTACTTGACCTGTTCTGTGGAGATTATGGAGGGGCAAGAGTGGAAACAGGAGCCAGCTGGGAGGCTGCTGCAGTCATCCAGGGGCACCATGATGTTGCTTGAACCAGAATATCTGAGGTGGAGGTGGTAAGAAGTGGTCAGATTCAAGACATATTTTAGAGAGAAAGCCCAAAAGACCTGCTGATGGATTGGACACAGGGATGAGAAGAAAAGAATTAAGGATGACTCCAAGGTTTGGGGCCTGAACAAATCCGGGGAGATGAAATGAACTAAGGTGGGCAGGACCAAGTGGATTGGTACCATGACTGGGTGGGCCTTCTCGGAATTGGTGGTCTAATGCTTGCTTGTGTCAGTGCATTCTTTCCTCAGTTTGAACCTTGAGAGTGGATTAATTCTGGGAATAGGATTTATTCTGTTATAGGGTAATGTTTAGTGTGGTTGGATTTAGAAATACTTTTAATTTAAAAATGAATTCTTGAGGTAATAATTCTTCAAGGATTTAAATTTGAAGTAGAAAAATGCACAGAATATTGCATTACAAATACATTTCTTTAGAATGTCAAGCATCAATTGCTACTATTAAAGAAAAGAATACCTTAAGAAACAAACATAAAAACAAAGCTACTTTCCTCATACTTTAGAAATATACAAGTTTTACTAAGCACTTACAAACCAGTCATGTAGCTGGGCAAGTAGTATGAAATTCTGTGCCAAGATTTGTCAGGATACACATGAAAACCACTCCATGCATAGGTGTTACAGTGGAGAGACTGACAACTTCTTATGTTCGAGTTACCTGGCTTATTCCAGCAAATACAGAAAATGTGGTGAGATAACATGGTATTTCCTGCTCTCTAGTTTTAGGGGAAATAAATATTAAAGTTGTACCTAGATAAAGAAATGAGTTAGGTGTCATATGCAGCTGAAAGTGTTTGCATGTAAATGGTCATAATAATAGTTATTCTTCCTGAAATTTATTGGCTTTTGCGTTTTCTAAAATATGCTCTACTGTTTTTAATCTGTTAAGCCCAGATTCTTTGAGAACCGTAGGGCACGATGAACAATAACAGATCACTGTGGATCTCTTTAATTTTATGCTATTTAAATTTTGGATCAGGTACTTTGTCCAATAAAGTGTAAAACCTGAACTTAGATGCATTTGCCTAAAATTATGTAGAGGGGTTTATTATTTCTTTAGTAAAAATTACTGTATAGTGTATGTTTTAAAAGTAGTTTTTCTTTAAATATTTGTAATTTTTTGATAGCTTAATATCAGATTTTATCAAATGTTTACCATCAAATTACATAGATATTTGAACATTGGAACCAGAATTAACTGCCTTCAGCTTTCTTCTTTTTCTTTTGGCAGAGAAATTGCTTTTACTAGGCAGCTTCATGAGAAAACTTCTCAACTCAGCTATTATTATATGGGTTTCTACATTCATTCGTGTCCCAAGATGAAATATAAGGTAAAGTTGATTTTCACATATGTGTGTTTTTATTATAGAAAAATGAATCTCTAATAAATTTTTTATCTCAGTGCACTGGATTTGAAGCTTTGAAGGAAGGACGAATGGGTTAATAAGGAAATCTCTTTGCTGCCTCAGAAATTAAGCTTTCTGTAATGAGAACCACAGCCTCTCCTGCTCTTGTAATCCATCGCATTATTGTGAGATTTAAGTATATTTCAGAATTTCCCTTTTAAAAAACGTTTTATGACTCTCGTTAATGAAACTCTTTGATGTCTCCTAAGTATGAGTGGCCCACTGTAAAAACTGCAGAGTGAAGACCAATGCAGAGGAGCAGACCCACCGCGACTGCAGTAACTAAACACGTCTGCTTTACTTAGAGTGAGGCTGTCAGCTCTGAAGATGCATGGATCTTCTACTTAAAACTTGTGAGCTAGGGGAAGATTAGGGGCATTTTACGTAAAACCAGGGCATACAGTGGCCTAGGAGGACATGGTTTTTTACTACACAAGATGTGGAAGAGGAAAGGAAGGAGTAGCTCAAGAAAAGAGTAGTTAGGATGGAGAAGCACATTTCAAGGAGAAGAAGCAGTAAAAGAAAGGATTCAGAAGGGCAAGTGCTGATGATGTATTTGTAGAGGAAAGGGTAACTGAAGGACTGTGCAGGACCCTGAAGGCCGGGCTAAGGTACTTAGGCACCTGGGAGTCATCAACAGTTGCAGAGCAGAGCAGTGTAAATCAGAAAATGTACATATGTCCACACATAGAAATATGACTTAATGGGGGTTTTAAAACAAGCCAAATTAAATAAAAAAGCATAATTGAACCCCTGTGTACCCATTACCCAGCTTTAGTAATTTTCTTGCATTTGTCTAATCTGTTCCTTCACTCCATTCGCACCGCCACCCTCTCTTGAATTATTTTGGAGCAAATCAAAAGTATCACTTAATCTGCCAATATTGTAGTGTGTATTTCTAAAAGATAAGGGCATTTTGAAAATGTAATCACGATCTCATCATATACCTAGAAAGTATTAACGGCGTTTCCAAATATCACCTGATCAACATTCATATTTCCTGTTTATTGTCTCATAATCTTTTTTACAGTCAATTTGTTTGACTTAGGACTCAATAAGGTTCATATATTGTATTTGTGATGTGTCTTTTAAATCTCTTTAAATCAATAAGTATCCCCTCCCCCCACCTACCTTTTTTCTTTCTTACAAAGGAATAATTCACAGGACTTGGTGATTAACTAAATTTGGGGATGATTATAATTCTAAATCTTTGAGGTTAAGTACTGAGTGGGGAGATGGTTCCATTGTCAGAAATTATGGATTCTGAAAGTAGGACTGGCTTTGAGAGACAGGTGAAAATGCAGTGCCTTGCTGGTTTTACATTGGCAGTCCAGGTAAGCTGATCAAGATGTCCTGGCATTTGGAGGTTTTCTTTTGAGCTTATATTTAAGTGTACATTGTAGGGAGATAACCCCTGAATTTGGTTATCTTCAAAAACTTCCTTTATGCCTGAATTACTAATTCACTGGGCCTTAACATATGTTCGGTACAGAAGGAAAAGTATGAGCATATTTCCGTTTTGCCTAAAAATAATGATTTGCTTATGTTTTTACTAGTGTTTTATCCTTCTGGCTCATTTTCATCTGGTACTAGATCTAAATTAGTTCAGAGCAGAAAACTCTAGTACTCAAGATATTTTAATGCATTTATAAGACTGAAAGAAAACTCTGGCTGTCCTTATATTAATCTTCCTTTACGTAGTACATGACCCATTCAAATGAAGTATTTTCATACTAGACTTAGGGACTGGCACAGATTTCACTTTTATGTCTCGTCTTTGATGACCGTTCTAGTCTCGCAGCATTTCTCTGTAAAGTTTTTAATTATGCCTAAGCTAAATTCTAATTGGCCCTATATTTTAACCTAGGTCTTTTTTTCTTTTTTCTTTTTTCTTTTTGTTTGTGGAGATGCTGAATATAGTTTCATCATCCTTTTCCTCTTCATGAAGACGTTTTGTTCACACCTTTGTTGACTCTAGTTCAGACTAAATATTTTAGATTCTTTAGTCTCTTTCCTAGGTAGAGCTCTGCTTAGAAATTCAGGCCAGCCTGTGTATAGTTTTAAGTTAAAGATTTTAAAAATGCCGTGTGTGCTTTTCAGTCTACCTTAATTATATCCAATCAAAATCCATAAGAATTATAGCTTCAAAATATTATTTGTTTAATTCCATTTATATGAGAGGTATCCCTATGCCTGCTTGCCTTCTGGTTTGCTTTCTTCCTTCATCCAGGAAATACTTATTCAGATCCTACTGGAAATAACAGCCGTGAACAATACAGGCAAGATCCCTGGTCTCTTGGAACTTCCATTCTAGTGGAGAAGCCAACAGTAATCAGGAAGACAGATGTCAGGGATGAGTGCTGTGTAGACATTAATTAACTGAGTGTGGCTACTTAGGGTCCTCTCTGAGGACGAATGTTTAGGCTAAGATTTGAATGTTATAGACTCAGCCAATGGGAAGTTTTAGGGTCATTGCAGAAAGGCACTGAGGAAACAGCTAGTGTAGCACTACCTAGCCTTTTAGTTGCTGCAGTCGTCAGTTTTGACTGGAGTTGATGACCTGGAGAACATTTTCATAAGACCTGTGCTTAGGCCATGTATTCAGAGATTTTAAGTAATTTGTTCTGGGATCAACCATGGGCATCAGACTTGTTTAATGCTCAGAAGATTCTGATATGAAGTCAGACTAGAGAATCACTGTACCAGATTATTTTTTCATAGCTGAGAGCCTCATGAGGAACTAGAAAGACAGTTATTCCCCATTTTAAAGTTTACTGTTTTCTGTTTATTGAATTCAGAATTACTCCTGTTGAAGCTCGTTTCTTTGCCCTGTCATCTGTGGCCTAGAATGTGGAACACTGACCAACCAGAGAATTCCCACTTTTTTCACCCTACTTGAGACCTTTATCCGTACTGTACTGTCATTTTTTACCCCTTCCTTTTGCCCCTCCCCCAAGCTTGCCAATTCCCCATCTATCATTTTTCAACTCCAGTAATCGCACTGGACTCTACGACTAGATTTCATCATTCACCCACCTACCCCATAGCAGTTTACATTTCTTCCCAGAAGTAGTCTATCTCCTGTGCATACATTCCATGAGAATCTAATTGACATTTTTAACTTCTTGTGTCCCAGGTTGTGAACAGTGTGCCTGCTACATAGTAGATATTTAATGCTTAATATACATTTGTTGAACTAATGAATGAAAATACTAATGCAGAGAGCTGAGAAGTGTGTAGGATAGTGAGAAATGCCTTTTCATTTTTTTAAACAAAAATGTGTTGCACATGAATGGGATGGCTTCCCCGTTACAAATAGGTTATAACTTGGTAACAGATTCACAGTTCTAACAGAATGTGATTGGTATTGTGACTGATTGTCTTTGAGTATTGATAAATACTCTGATAGTAAAGGGAGGTGGTGACACAGGAATGTGTAACAGTTTGGAGAAGTTGCTTAACTACATCTGGTCTCAGTTTTTGCAGCTGTAAATGGGATGATGTAGAAATGAGACAGGTTGTTATCTGCATTTGAGTGTAGACTCTACCTAGTTGGGTAGCATTCATAAAATCATTACCTGAGCTTCTGTTGGGACCTGTCACAGCTCTCTCTGTTTGTATACTGATAATTGACATCCACATTTCTAAATGCCTGCTCCTTTTATTAACCAGACTTCTTAGATTAGTTTAGATGCTGGGGAAAGGGAGAAGCGTATATTACTGAATACCAATACTGCCTCTCTCTGAAAGTTCCCAGAATTGCGGACACTTGTCTTTTGCTTAGAGGCCAGTGGCATAGTATTAGTTTCTTTTCACGCTGCTGATAAAGACATACCTGAGACTGGGAAGAAAAAGAGGTTTAATTGGACTTACAGCTCCACTTGGCTGGAGAGGCCTCAGAATCATAGTGGGAGGTAAAAGGCACTTCTTATGTGGGGTGGCAAGAGAAAATGAGGAAGATGCAGAAGCAGAAACCCTAATAAAACCATCAGATCTCGTGAGACTTATTCACTACCATGAGAACATTATGGGAGGAGCCACCCCCGTGATTCAAATGATCTCCCACTAGGTCCCTCCCACAGCACATGCAAATTATGGGAGTAGAATTCACGATGAGATCTGGGTGGGGTCACAGAGCATACCCATATCAGACACTGAGCTCTGTTAGGGGATAGTGCTACAGCGTAGAGAACCTTTAAGTAACAAGTCATATATGGTGCCATAGGATGTCTCGGCTTTGGCTTTATCTGTTTAGGACAAAATAAGTCTCTTTGAACTCAGGTATTTATTCTGAATAAAATGGTTAGTTTGCTCCATTGGAGTGAGGAGAAATTGGTACATTTGTGCTAGGACTCCAACCTGTATGTTGTAATTGATGGCAATCTAATACTCAGTTCTAGGCCATTTAGATCAGAAAAGAGTATCCTTTCTATGCTAGCACCATTGTAATATTCCTGCTTATCCCACAAACTGAGCTACTGAATTTGAGGAGGACTAGTCGGTGTGTGGCAGAACATCATGTCACTCCTTTAGTCCCTCTTCCAAATACTGCATCAGAAGCTAAGACTGTAATTTCTGTTTACTTAGGGATAAAGCTGGACAATTCAGAATAATTTATGGTCACTATAGATTATTGCCACTTCATTCCTGTTTTTAAAATAGCAACTTACTGTGTCTGTAGAAGATCTTTAGAGCAACAAGTATCAGTATAAAAGATGACTGATTATATACATTTACTGGAATTAGTAGCTGGTCTGAGTTGGTAGAAATTACTTCAAAAGCACATTGGTCTTTTTTTAAATAAAGTAAAGCTGACGTGAAAACTAATGTTGCCATGTGGGAATTTCTTTCTGTCATCTTTTGGTAAATTTATGTTTTTTTAAATCTCGAGTCTTGACAAAAATCAATTGACAAATCAGGAAATTAAGAGAAAGTAATAGAATTCTCCTTCAAGAATTAAAACTGAACAGTCAGCATAGACATGTTACTAGGTTGAAGGAATCCAATGGATGTCAAGTCAAAAGAAAGGACAGGAGGAAACCCTGACTTGCGGAGCTGACAGTTAAAGTTGACATTCGCAGGAAGCAGGACAGGAATGCAGAGAGGGGAGCAGTCATTGTCTGATCAGTCAGTCTTGCTTGTAGCTGTGTTATGGAATGTGTGTGTGTTGTCTCTTTGCTGATAATGATGTGAATAACTGTAAATACAAATATTAATAAGTTTATATATAAAATGCATGAGTTAGTGTTCCAAGAAATAACAATTTTTGGAAGCAAAATAAGTTTATAAATTTATGTGTGTAGTGCTGCAGAAATCCAAACGTTAGGTTATTCGAAATAGTATCTAACAGTGTTCACTGGAGTTTTCCACTTTTTTAGTATTCACTATAGGCTAAAGATATATTAAGTAATTTTTAAGATATCCATTGTAATGAGTAAGGAATCTGAAGAATACTGGAAGTATTCTTGTGATTTCAGGAATTATAGTGTTTCATTCCCAAGTCCCCAGAATTAATGTGTTTAGAATTTGGAAACATTGATCAAAACTTAGGAAACTGAGTTACAGTCTAAAGTAGAGAAAAACAGTCTGGGACTCAATGTTCCCATTTGAACAAAAATTTAAATTTTTTCCAATATATTATGTTCATACTATTTCTTCTTGGGAGGGAGAATTCCAAAAATCTGAAGTAAACTTAGTGATTTTGTAAGTATTTGTGAGATAATGATAGAATTTTTGAATATTAAATTAACTTCATAAGGTCAGCATTTTCCTGGCATCATATTTTGGGAAAACTTTTGGGTCCTCAACAATATGTTGATTTTAATACTTTGTATTTTAAGAAAATAGTTTCCGTTGCCTTATGATTGAAAATGAAAAATTTTAGGTAACTGAGGGATTACAGTTATTTTCATTTCAGTTAAGGATATTGTCTTTGTTCTTTTTGTGTTTATATAACAGGATACCTGAGGTTTGAGAATTTATAAAGAAAAGAGTTTTACTTAGCTCGTGATTTTGGTGACGGAAAAGTCCAAAGGCATGGCACTTGCATCTGCCCAGCTTCTGGTGAGGGCCCTGTGCTGTGTCACAGTGGGGTGGAGAAACAGAAGCGGGACTGGAGCACAGAGACATGCAGGAGAGCCTGGGTTTATTTATAGTAACCTGCTTTCAGGAACACATCCATTCCCATGAGAGTGAGAACCTATCACTCTTACTAGACAGTTTTAATCTATTCCTGAGGGCAATTCTCCCATGATCCAAACACTTCCCACTAGGCCCCATCTCCCAACACTGCCACACCAGGAATCAGATTCCAACACGAGCTTTGTCAGGGGTAAACCAGGTCAAACCATAGCAGATACCATGTTGTACTTTGAGCACACGAGAACCCTCAGTTACAAAGGAATAGCACATCTGCTTATTAAAATAGATCTTTTCAGTCAGAAAATGTGCTATTCAAAATTGTAAGGTGGGTGTTGGTCCAAGCAAGAATATTCCTCATTGCAAATTGAAGGTCTAGAACTAGAGACCAGCAAGAAATAACTCACAGAAAATGAATTGCACACTGTTGTAAAATCTCTCATTTTTGTGATTGAATGGGGGTAAATTGAGCATATGACTACAAAAATAGTTAAAATTGTCTTTTTTCTTAGCCTGTAAGTATGTAAAGCACTAGTAATGGCATATTTTTGCCACATTGTAAAATATACATGGAAAAATCTACAAACATGTTTTCTATCTGGTATTAAAGAAAAAAAGGAATTTATTTCTTAAACAGGAGCAATTTTTTTCTTTTTTTCTTTTCTTTTTTTTTTCTTTTTGAGACAGAGTCTTGCTCTGTCGCCCAGGCTGGAGTGCAGTGGCATGATCTCAGCTCACTGCAACCTCAATCCTTCTAGGTTTAAGCAATTCTCTGCCTCAGCCTCCGGAGTAGCTGGGATTACAGGCGTGTACCACCACACCTGGCTAATTTTTTGTATTTTTAGTAGAGTAAAAATCTTGGCCAGGCTGGTCTTAAACTCCTGACCTGGTGATCCACCTGCCTCAGCCTGGCCAGGAATGATTTGTTTTCTCTTTTCTTTTTTCTTTTTCTTTTTTTTTTTTTTTGAGATGAAATCTCGCTCTGTTGCCAGGCTGGCGTGTAGTGGCACGATCTTGGCTCACTGCAACCTCTGCCTCCTGGGTTCAAGCAGTTCTTCTGCCTCAGCTTCCTGAATAGCTGGGACTATGGGCGCACACCACCACGCCCAGCTAATTTTTGTATTTTTAGTAAAGGTGGGGTTTCACTGTGTTGGCCAGGATGGTCTCAATCTCCTGACCTTGCAATCCACCCGCCTCAGCCTCCCAAAGTGCTGGGATTACAGGTGTAAGCCACCGTGCCCGGCCAGGAGCAATATTTTTAACAACCAAGGAGGAGCAGCCTGTTAGGTACCTGGTACATGCTAGACACGGGGAATACATTTGTAAGCAGTATAGATAAGGGCTCTGCCCTAGTGAAGGTTACAACTTAGGAGGACATGGATAATTACAATGTAGTGCATAAAGTGGTAACATGTGACAATTGAAACTAGATTAATGTTTCATTTGGATTTTCTTACATAGATTTGTACATGTGCGTTGCAATCTTCACCATATATTTATTGTATGATGTAAAGCAAATTGGAGTATTGAACAACAGGTCTGAAATAACACAAAAGAGCTCATTTACCTGATCTTTTGTATTGCGTAATGGGCTATCACAATGGCATGCTGAAATGATGTGTCTGTCTTTATGTGTAATGAGCCCCGTGTTTTGGTAGATGCTTTTCAGAGCTGTCCACCATCAGGGCTTCTCATCCCTGTCTGTGCAGGCTGCTGCACCCACCAGCAGTCTAGGCTGTTTTCCTAATCCTAGATTGGACTCACCTGGCGACTTGCACGGACTGATGGGTAGCCTGGAAGGAACTGCCTGGGACTTCTGGGCTCAGGCCTTGTCTGGCAGCTTTCACTTTCTCTGTCTTTGGAGCTAGCCATCATAGTCCCCTGCTGAAGGGAGAGGCCTGAAGCCATCTTGGATGTTTCAGCTCCACTCAAGCTGAATGCACCTGCATGACTGAGCTCGAGAGAGACCAGAAGAAAACCCACCTAGCTGTTCTAGCCAACTCACAGAATCATGAGGAATAATAAGTTATTGTTTAAGGCCACTAAGTTTTTGGGTGGCTTGCTACTCAGCAGTGGATGACTGAAACACGTGGTGTTGGTATGGAAGTGACATCTTCATTCTCTTACTGTGCAGACTCATGTCTTGAATTGAGCTGAACGGACTTGAGAAGTTTCTGATGGCCTAATGTAAGAGTTTTGGCAAAGTCACTTAGTTTCCATATGCAGTCATGCCTAGAGATGTGCTCGTTGGGCTTATGAGAATTCGTCTTTATAAGACATTTTATTTAATATCCTGACATGAGCCTACGAAGTATCTTGACATGCTGACAAATTTTGATTTTGCTTGCCTTGCTAATGGTGAGCACTACAGGAGGAAAACCAGTATGTGGTCTCATCATAGTATATAGACAGGATGCATTACAGTAAATTCTCCTCCCTAGGGAAGTTTGCTAATAAGTAGCAGTTATATTCTTGTGCATCATATTCTCTAAAATGCTTTTGTTGAATTTTTTGGTTTTACTGTTCATTGTGTATGGGTTTTGAATAAAAACTGATCTACATTGCATGTATTATGTAGTCATCACATTACATTACACAGTCAGCTATTTTTTGTCTGTGACCATAGTCTCACATATAAGGCACAAGATAGTCACAGAGTAATGTAAAGAGAAGTGGTAAATAGAGTCATTGATGGAAGGAAACTGTCTTCACATGTTATGCTGTCATTGCTCACATGAGCTATTGTAATAATTGTGGCCATTTTAATGGGACTTGGTACTGTTTTAGTGTAGCTTAGTATCAGTCTGGGGACTCAGGCATTGGTTGAAATTAGTGGAAATTGCATTTTCAACTGAGAAGAGTTTCTCCTGAGAGGAGCTCATCCTTCTGAAGCGGGAGGGGTAGTGTGCTTTTCTGGCTGCTGTCCTCGGTGGTGCTGGTCCTCTTGGTCAGCTCCTCTTACAGTTCCAAGGTGGTGGCTGTCCATTCAGTAATTGCAGGCCATCAGCAGTGACTAGAATCAGAAAAGAGTTTTCTCTCCTGTGTCTCCTCTTTTTAAAAAAATTTGCCGGGCGTGGTGGCTCATGCCTGTAATCCCAGCACTTTGGGAGGCTGAGGCGGATGGATCATGAGGTCAAGAGATTGAGACCATCCTGGCAAACATGTTGAAACCCTGTCTCTACAAAAAATACAAAAATTAGCTGGCCGTGGTGGCACACACCTGTAGTCCCAGCTGCTCAGGAGGCCAAGGCAGGAGAATTGCTTGAACCCAGGAGGCGGAGGCTGCAGTGAGCCAGGATCACGCCACTGCACTACTCCAGTCTGGTGACAGAGAGAGACTCCATCTAAAAAAAAAAAAAAAAAAAAAATATTGCCCATGAACAGTAAAGAAAATGTGATACAGATATACTATGGAATACTACACAGTCATCAAAAGTGACGAAATTATGTACTTTGCAGCAACAGGGATGCAGCTGGAGGCCATTCTCCTAAGTGAGCTAACATAGAAAACCAGATACCACATGTTCTCACTTATAAACGGGAGGTAAACATTAGATACACATGAACTATAAAGACGGGAACAACAGACACTGGGAACTACTAGAGTGGGGAGAGAGGGAAGGTGGCAAGGGCTGAAAAACGACCTGTTGGGTGTTATGCTCACTACCTGGGTGACAGGTTGATTTGTATGCCAAACTTCAACATCACATAATATACCTTTGTAACAAACCTTCATATGTACCCTCTGATTCTAAAATAAAAGTTGGAAAAAAATTTTCGTTGTCTGGTGTGGTGTCTCACACCTGTAATCCCAGCACTTTGGGAGGCCAAGGAGGGTGGATCACGAGGTCGAGAATTGAGACCATCCTGGCCAACATGGTGAAACCCTGTCTCTACTAAAAATACAAAAATTAGCTGGGTGTGGTGATGCGTGC
>NW_012122376.1:6921452-6929251 GCF_000951035.1 Colobus angolensis palliatus
AGGGTTCATTCATAGCATAATACCCTCAGGGTTCATTCATGGCATAATACCCTCAGGGTTCATTCATAGCATAATACCCTCAGGGTTCATTCATGTTGTCATGCGTCAATTTCTTTCCTCTTTAAGGCTGAAGAAGATTTCATTGTATGTATATACCACATTTTGTTTATTCATTTATCCATTGGCATCTGGGCTGCCCTAATCCCTGGGCTGTTATGAATAATGCTGCTATGGACACAGGGTACAAATATCTTTTTGAGACTCACTTTCCCTTCTTTGTGTATACCCATAAGTGGAATTACTGAATCAATGGTAATTCTATTTTTAATTTTTTGAGGAACTGCCACCCTGTGTTCCACAAGGCTACCATTTCACATTCCTGCCAGCTGTGCACAAGGGTTCCAGTTTCTCCACATCCTCACCAGCACTTGTTATTTTCTGGGCTTCGGTTTGTTTTTCCTTTTAATGCTAGCTATTGTAATGGGTGTGAGGTGGTTTGTGTCTGTTCCTAAGATTGAGGAAGCCCTTACTGAGAAGCCTTCTAGCAGTCTTCAGATGTTTTATTTGTCAGAGTTGTGCCTCTTATTTGTATGTGAGCTACTGACTGGCAGGGAGTTAGACTTAAGGCAAGTATGGTTGGTAATGCGAGAAACTGCTTCCCTGAGCACAGAGTACTGCAAAGGGTGAACGTCTGAAAATTTTTTTTAAATTTCTGCCTGAGCCAGTATTTTCTTTAAACTGAGATATGAAATATGTTTTTAACTGAGGTGTTGGTTTAGACATTTCTGTCTGTATGTCATATTTGTAACCTGTATTGTTGGAAAGAAATCTTCATTAAAAATGAGTCCTTTCAACCTTCATTCAGATTTTAATTGTGTGCCTAATGATATTCATCATATTAACCTCACTTTATTTCTCATAATTCCATCTTGGGAATTTGTGGAAATTATATAACTTAATATTTAATTTATATTATATAACTTAATATTTCAATTATATTAAAGTGGAAGGTGCTTGGTGGAAATTATAATTTCTTTTAAAATTAATCCATTCTTAAAATTACTGTATTTCACATCTCAAAATTTTATATATAGACTTTTTTCCTTTTTTTCTTTACCTTGTCTCCTTTTTGGTTTATGCTTTATAGCTATTCACTTTTTTTTACTTTAAACATGCTATATTTCCTATGCTTTTCAAATATTTATTATTTGCATGTAAAGCTTAGTTCTCTTTTTTTAACCCCTTCTCATTTCAAAATGATTACATTTGAAAATGAAAATTAGGCCGGGCATAGTGGTTCACGCCTGTAATCCCAGCACTTTGGGAGGCCGAGGCGGGCAGATCACGAGGTCAGGAGATCGAGACCATCCTGGCTAACACGGTGAAACCCCATCTCTACTAAAAATACAAAAATTAGCTGGGTGTGGTGGCGGGCGCCTATAGACCCAGCTACTTGGGAGACTGAGGCAGGAGAATGGGGTGAACCTGGGAGGCGGAGCTTGCAGTGAGCCGAGATGGTGCCACTACACTCCAGCCTGGGCGACAGAGCGAGACTCCATCTCAAAAAAAAAAAAAAGAAAGAAAATGAAAATTAAAGTATATAGAAATGTTTTTAGACATAATTAAAATTTTTCCCCCCATGTTATCTCTCAGAGTGCTGTGTAAGGCCATTCTGTGATCTGAAGAAGGTATTTTGACTGAATTTTTTATCCAGACATGTATGCAGTCCAAAGTAGACAAAGTGATTTCAGGTGATCTGTTTGGTATCATGACATGGCCAGACATCAGATCATTGAAACATCAGAAAGAGTTCTGAAATGTCAGAAAAGAAACAAAAGGGTGGATCCATTTGTGATTAATCATGCTTATGTGAATGTCTCAGCTCGATTGTGAGAATTGGAATTCTGCAGGGCTTTGCCTAAAAGTAGGTACTTGGCCTTACTATTATAATAGTAAGCACCTACAATAAATGGAATTAACAGAGCTGCGTCTGCAAAATCATGCACTACTGAAACCCCCAAGCTTTTCAAAGTTTCCTGACCAAACACATTAGTAAATGTTATTTCACTACAGCCTTGCAGCCCAGGGTGGTGCATGTGGATATATGTGGTAGGTGACTTTGCTACTACTGGGCTGAAAGGAATACAGATGATCTCATCAGTTAACCCACAGCACAGGACAAAATACTGGATTCTTTTGATTCAGCATGTTTTCTTGATGTCAAATGTCCAATGAATTAGACGTAGTCAGTGAGAAAAATTACCACAGGATAATTTAGTAAGGGATTTTTGATGCCCCCTAGAGGTAGTGGGAGGTAAAAGAATTTTCATGGTCATCACAAATTCTTATAACACTGTCACATGTGTGGAATTGTGCCACACCAGAGTCAAAGCAGTTCTTTACTATTCTAAGCTTCTCATTACACATGAGCAAATTGAAGCTCAAGATGGTTAGCTTGCCCAGAGTTTGCCTTAACTCGCATTTTAATTTTACCCACATAAGGAGAGTTTGATCTTAAGAATTGAAATTCTTGCAAATGGCATTGCTTATCAGATTTGTGATAAGGTGTATAAAACTCTCAATTTTGGAGTATCCTAAAATGCTTGCCATGTTAATTAAAGGTAAGTTTTAAGGGGAATAAAAGTACATTTAATCATGTGTCATATTTTTCTGATCCTTTGACTAATCTCTCTCTTTACAGTGAACTAGAAAGCTTGATGTAGTGCCTGATTCCCAGCCTTGGAAAAGAATCAGTCATCTGTGGCGCTTTCTAGAAAATGCTAATGTCTGAGCTCTATCCTGATCTACTGCAGAAGGAAATGTGCTTCCTTCTCTTGCATAGCCCATGCTCTGGCTGCAGGGCACTATCTGTGTGCACGGAAACTTTCCTGCCTCCGAGCTCTGTGTGTTCTCTTGCACTGAGATGTTTTTCACTTGTCCCTGTATTTAGAAGTAGAAGCTGCTTTTCCAGACCAAGTTCATGTACAAGTTTCCCCAGGAAGTCATTCTCTGTGGTTTCCCCACTTCACCTTCACCTTCTCTACTCCCTGTGTGCTAAAGCTAGAGGTAATCTCTTCACTTCTGTGACCTCTTCTCATTTTTAAGCACTTTATCTGTAGTTCTCCTTGGACTCTGGTTGTTTTTAGGTGTATGTGATGAGTCAGTGTTTACGGAGGGTCTCTTCTGTAAAACATCATGAGAGATGCCCAGGCCAAAGGAGGGTTAGACATGGTCACTGCTTGTCCATTTGTGAGCAGACTATGTCTTAACTGTCACTGTCAGCAGTGCCCAGCAAATTAATTGGCAAATAAGGTACTCAGTGGAATTTTTTTTTAAATTTTTTGGGGCATGCATTGCATGTGAAAGGCAGACTCTGCATGGATAAAACTGAAAAAATGAAGGAAAGTTAGGAGTACTGTGTGCAAAACATGTGGTTCAAATCAAAACTATGGACTTAGGAAAATTTTCAAAAGTTCCCTTTCAGTAGTACAGTTTATGTTTTCTGTGAATGCATGTCTCTTACCTACCTTTAGTTTCTTTTTAGTTTTTTTTTAATTTCAATAAGTAAACTTATTGAGGTGTGATACATATACTGAAAAGCGTGCCAATCTTACGTGTACAGCTTGATGAATTTTCACAAAGTGAGCACACTTGTGCACCCACCCAAAACAAGAAACAGAACATGCCCAGCACCCCACAAGCCCATCACTACCCTCCTTGGTTACTGTCCCACCCCCAAGGTAACCCCTGTTCTCACTTTTAACACTACAGACTAGTTTTGTCTGTTTCTGTGCTTTACAAAAATGGGAGCATTCAATGCACTTTGTTTTTTGATGGGTTTCACTCAACATAAACTTTGTGAGATTTATCCACGTGGTTGTATGTAGCAATAGGTCGTTTGTTATTGCTGGGTATGGTATACCATTTAATGAATATGCCACACTTTCTACACCCATTCTACTGTAGATGGATTGTTTCGAGGTTTTGTCTAATACAAGTGCAGCTGTGAACATTCTGTGATGTGTCTTTGGTGAACATATGTATGAATTCCTCATGAATAGAGATGTGGGTGTGAATTGCCAGATCATAGGGTGTGTGTATGTTCAGGTTTAGTTGATATTGCCCATAATTTTTAAAAAAGTGGTTGTACCAATTTGCGATTCCGCTGGCAGTGTATGACAGCTCCATTTGCTTTACTTCCTGATAGTGTGTAGGGAGTGGTGGTACATTGTGTTTTTTGTTTGTCGCCTAGACTGGAGTGCAGTGGCACAATCTCGGCTCACTGGAACCTCTGCCTCCCAGGTTCAAGCATTCCCCTGGCTCAGCCTCCTGAATAGCTGGGATTACAGGTGTGCACCACCACGCCCAGCTGATTTTTGTGTTTTTAGTAGAGATGGGGTTTCCTCATATTGGCCAGGCTGGCCTTGAACTCCTGACCTCAAGTGATCCACCTGCCTCGGCCTCCTAAAGTGCTGGGATTATGCATTGTGGTTTTAATTTGCATTTTGCAGATGATTGTCAATGTTGAGCACCTTATCATGTGTATCGGCCATTTATAAAGTGTCTTTCAGGTCTTTTGCCCGTTTATCTATTGGGTTGTCTGTCTGAGTTATCTGTAATTCTTTCTAGATAAGAATCCTTTGTTGGCTAAGTGTTTTACAGATACCTTCTTCCACTCGTTGCTTGCCTTTTCATTCTCTTCATGGTATCTTTTGATGAGCAGAAATTTCTAATTTTAATTGTCCACCTTATAAATATGATTCTTTATGGTAATGCTTTTGTGTCTTCGTCAAGAAATATTTGCCTACTCTGTGGCCGTGGAAATGTTTTCCTATATATTTTAGGAATTGTATAGTTTTACCTTTTATAATTTAATACAATATAAGAAACTGATCTTAGTATATGGTGTGAGACAGGGTGCAGGACTGATTATTTTTCCTAGATGGATAATTATTTGAAGCTTCATAAGGGGACTGCCATGCATGTATCAATTTAATAACGTATTTCAGTTAAATTATTTGTATTATGACAAAATGTCTCAGCTTTCCCTAGCATTGATTCTATTAAATGGGCAAAATACTAGTTTAACTGTTGATCTCTCCCTGTAGAATTATATCAACCAGTCTTCTACAGCAAATGCATGATTTAAGCACTGTGCAATTAAGTCATTTTTGCTCTTGTAGATTTCTTCCAAATAACTGAAAAAACAAAACCAAACCATGAGAACCTCTTTAATTGAAACAGGATTATATATTTGTGGAAATTCAGTTAAGAAAATGATTAAAACACAATGAAGAACTCTTAATTAGTTGTGCTATCAAACATATTTGCCAGTCACGTCCCATTTTTGTCAGTTTTTTATTATTAATGGTGTATATGTTTGTTTAATTGTACAGAAATTTACAATTTTTATGTAATACAATCTATTAATGCTTTTCCTTTGTGGTTTCTAGCATGCTTCAAAAAGACCTTCTCTACCCCACATGTTAAAATGATGATATCTAAATTCATTGATTAGGACATTTTCATCATATTGTTAGGTGACATAATATGCTGTTGCACAGGTTTTTTTCCCTTGTGAATTGTGTGTGGTATTTATTTATTTTTATTTATTTATTTTTTGAGACTGAGTCTCACTCTCTCACCCAGGCTGGAGTACAGTGGGATGATCTTGGCTCATTGCAGCCTCCGCCTCCCAGGTTCAAGTGATTCTGCCTCAGCCTCCCTAGTAGCTGGGATTACAGGTGCATGCCACCATGCCTGACTAATTTTTCTATTTTTAGTAGAAACAGCGTTTCACCATGTTGGCCAGGCTGGTGTTGAACTCCTGACCTCGAGTAAGCTGCTCACCTTGGCCTCCCAAATTGCTGGGATTACAGGCATGAGCCTGCCCTGTTTACTTTTTATTTTAATAGTTTTTTTTGGGGGGCAACAGATGGCATTTGGTTGCATGAATAAGTCCTTTAGTGGTGATTTCTGAGATTCTGGTGTACCCATCACCCAAGCAGTGTACACTGTACCCAATGTGTGTAGTCTTTTTCTTTTCTTTTCTTTTCTTTTGAGATGGAGTCTTGCTCTGTCACCCAGAGCTGGAGTGCAGTGGCACCATCTCAGCCAGTGCAAGCTCCGTCTCCCGGGTTCACGCCATTCTCCTGCCTCAGCCTCCCGAGTAGCTGGGACTACAGTCACCCGCCAGCATGCCTGGCTAATTTTTTTTTTGTATTTTTAGTAGAGACGAGGTTTCACCGTATTAGCCAGGATGGTCTCAGTCTTCTTACCTTGTCATCCGCCTCGGCCTCCCAAAGTGCGGGGATTACCGGCGTGAGCCACTGTGCCAGGCCCAATGTGTAGTCTTCTATCCCTCATAGTTTGTTTTTATGAGCCCATGTATATAAAACAGCATGTATTGTGAGTATGCATGGAAGCATATGCACTGAAATGTTAACAGTGCTGCTTTCAGATGAGTATGCATTATCTTTATAGCTTTCTCTTAAAGCTGTTTTCATTTGGAGTAAAAGGATCAGAAACCCACAGGGAGTGCATTACATTCCAAGAGAATGATATTGGTTGATTTATCATCACATTCTTATCCTTAAATACTTCATTCAACTTTTAAGTGATTGTGTGATTTTCAGGTTAATGAAAATGAATTGATAATGCAATAGTGAATTATTTTCTTTTATCAGCACATTTACCCCATTGTTTAGACTGGAAATTGAAGTTTAATCTATCATAGAAACATTAATTTAATGCTAGTTTGAGTAATTACGGCGTCATTGTGGTTGGTGTTGTTGTGATTGCTAGGTCAAGTTCAGTTTCTTGATTTTAAAAAAAAGGTATCAGTATTACTTTAAAAAACAATTCCACTTACCTCCAAATTGTCTAGTTCTTATTCACTGTCATTTAAAATGGTTTAACCTTTGTGATTTGAAACAAGTTTTGTGGTTGTGTCTGTCGTGTATATATAATTAATGTGGTTCAAGTGAAGGAAAATGAACTAGCCTGTTTATATTCAGGAGTCTTCTCTTGTTAAACAAATTTTTAAACAAATTATTTAAGTAGATATTAAAGCTCCCTGCCTCACATTTACTAGCAGTGTCTTCCTCCCAAGATAATAATCCAGTGAGGTGTATTTAGAATAAAATAGACCTTTGGGTAAAATATATATGTTCATTTAAAAATAAAGGATTTTTTTTTTTTTGAGACCGAGTCTTGCTGTTGCCCGGGCTGGAGTGCAGTGGCCGGATCTCAGCTCACTGCAAGCTCCGCCTCCCAGGTTCAAGCGATTCTCCTGCCTCAGCCTCCCGGGTAGCTGGGACTACAGGCGCCAGCCACCTCGCCCGGCTAGTTTTTTGTATTTTTTAGTAGAGACGGGGTTTCTCCATGTTGGTCAGGCTGGTGTCGAACTCCCGACCTCAGATGATCCACCCTCCTCGGCCTCCCAAAGTGCTGGGATTGAGCCAGCTGGCATGAGCCACCACACCCGGCCAAAAAGTGCTCAGTTCGGTGGTATTAAGTACATTCACATTGCTGTGCACCATCACCACTTTCCATGTCATTTCTTCATCTTATACAATCAGTACTCTGTTAGGTACAAACAGACGATAGCCCCCCTTCCCCACCCCTAAGAATTTGACTACTTTAGGTACCTCATGTAAGTGGAATCATAGCATTTGTCTTTCTGTAACTATCTTAATTTACTTAGCATAATACCCTCAGGGTTCATTCATAGCATAATACCCTCAGGGTTCATTCATGGCATAATACCCTCAGGGTTCATTCATAGCATAATACCCTCA
>NW_012122376.1:6929301-6929848 GCF_000951035.1 Colobus angolensis palliatus
CAGGATGGTCTCGAACTCCTGACCTCGTGATCCGCCTGTCTCGGCCTCCCAAAGTGCTGGGATTACAGGCTTGAGCCACCGCTCCCGGCCAAGGATTTTTTTCTTTACAAATAACTATGGACTTCCTCTGAGGTTGGTAAGGTATATGTGGCCTGCTCTTGATGCCATAGTTTTGTGTGTTTGAGTGCCTGTCTCTGCCATGGCTACTCATTACTCTAAATTGCTTTTTTAGGGGGAGTATTTTAACATTTGCTATAAAAAATTACTGAAATCATAGAAACATAGCTTTTATATTCACGCACTGATGTTTTTGCCAGAACTTTACATCTTGGACTAACTCACTTTTCTCTAAATGGTGTGATAATTGAATAGCTAATAACTCAGTAATGAAATTTAGCAATTAACTATCTTTTTTTTTTTTTTTTTTTTGAAAAAAGGTTTTCTCTTTCCCCCCGGGTTGAGGGCAATGGCGTGATCTCGGCTCACTGCAACCTCTGCCTCCCAGGTTCAAGCGATTCTCCTGCCTCAGCCTCCCGAGTAGCTGGGA
>NW_012122376.1:6930657-7045023 GCF_000951035.1 Colobus angolensis palliatus
CAAGTCATCCTCCTACCTCAGCCTCCTGAGTAGCTGGGACCACAAGCACACACCACCATTCCCGGCTAATTTTTGTATTTTTTCTAGAGACGGGATCTCGCTTTGTTGCCTAGGCTGGTTTTCAACTTCTGAGCTCAAGTGCTGGGATTACAGGCATAAGCCACTGTGCCCAGCCTTAACTATCCTTATTGTTAACTTACATCACGAGTGAAATTTTTTTTAAAGGGAAATTCAAATTTTAGTTGTAAAATTTAAAGATCTAGGGTTTTATGTGAGATAATCTTATTTTTAATCCCTTCTTTACTTTGTGTTAGTGCCCCAGGACTGGAGCCATCCTTGTTGATGATAGAATCTCCCTATAGGCTTTGACTGTGACTTCTTTTGCTTTTGTGTAACATGTTCTCACCCCTTAACGGGTGGCTTGGCTCTTCTTATCTTCCCGTTACTCCTTTTCATCTTACAAGATTCAACTCAGGTTGCCTGACTCTCCTTGATACAAAGATACTGTTTCCATTGCAGCTTAGAGGCTGATGTCAACGTTTATGGGATTGCATTATAGCTACTTCTTTTCACATCTGCCTCATTAGACTTTAAGCTTTTGCAGAGACGGGATTTGAGCTCATTTTTTCAAGCAGCAATCTCTGATTTATGGTAAATGTTCAATAAGTCTTCAGATGCGTGGATGTAGATATGAGGATAGTGAATCATTTGCTTACTGGTTGGGGGCAAATGCATATCTACATCAAATAAAGTGGTTTTGTTTGGCACTTCTACAGGATAGGTCTTTTTATAATTTTGGCAATATTAATGAAAGATAAGTTTATTAAAAAGAGTATTTCTTTTTAATGACAAAACTGTTGTGTTTGAATTGTCAGATAAATGAACAGTAGAAATACCCTTGCATTTGCACTTTCTTCAGATTCTTTTTAGGTATTGCAAATAATTAATTTAGAACATTTGTAGTTCTGAAAAGACAGTCCTGTATAATATTATAAATGGCTTATATTTGGTTTATGTTTGAATGAAAGGCTTCTTTTTAGATGAAATCAGTCATGTTCAGGGTCATACAGCTATAGACAAATAGTGTGGTTTACAAATATTTCTATCAGTCCATTTGTGCTGCTGTAACAAAATACCTGAGACTGGGTAACTTATAAACAACAGAATTTTATTTCTCACAATCTGAAGACTGGGAAGTTTAAGATCAAGGTGCCAGTGGTTTCTGTGTCTGGTGAGGGCTGCTGTCTCTGCTTTCAAGATGGCCTTGAATGCTGTGTCCTCATGTGGTGGAAGGAACAGGAAAACAAAAAGGGGACAAATAATATCCTCATGGGGAGGAAGGGCAAAAAGGGAAAAAACACAGTGCCCTTACCTGGTGGAAGAGTGGAAGGGGCCTAAGCTAGTTCCCTCCAGCTTTTTCCTAAGGCACTAGTCTATTGATGTGGGTGGAGCCCTCATGACATAATCACTTTCCAAAAGGCCACCCCTCTTAATACTGCTACAATAATGTTTCACCATGAATTTTGGAGAAGACATATTCAAACCATAGCAGTATCTAATTAAAATCCATTGCATGTAACACCCTTGAAACAACTAATAGAATATAGTATAAAATAATTTTTCTAGGGATGATAATAAATTTTGTATAATTGAATAATATAAACTTACAATCTAAACGCTATTTTAAGAAAATACCATCAATTTGTTCCGTTCTCTAACATATTAGCTGTCGTAGGGCAATGAAATGAAATGAGTAGGCACCTACTCTGAGTCCCTATTTCTATTTGCCCTAAAATAGTAGTTCTCTATAGGATGAATTTTGTATCCCTCTTTTCCTGTTGTCTGGAGACATTTTGGTGGTTGTGACTGGGATGGTAGGCGATGGGTGTGTGTGCTACGGGCGTCTGACGGCAAGAGGTCAGGACGCTGCTAAACATCCTGCAATGGAACATACCCCAACGGCGAGGGGAATTGTCCAGTCCAGAATGTCACTAGTGCTGAAGTTGAGAAACTCTGTTTAAATGGTTAGTGACTTGTTGAAGTCTGTAGGGCATTATGGTTGCAGAGCTACTGTGGGTAGTTTTGACTCTTGCTGTCAAATAAGAACCTACAGAAAGATTAATTTTGAGTTCACCATAACAAGCTTGAAATAAACTGTCCTGTGTGACACACCAGAGAGAAGTTTCTCATGTCTAATTCATGACCCTGTGCAGCCATAAACTCACTGATGACCCCAGAACTACCTTAAATTTTCTTGGAGGGTGCTTCTGTGTGACCTTTATGTCAACTTAAAGATAATTAATGTTTCTGTAAAATGAGATACGTCTAGCAAATATTGAGGTCCTTCAGAAGCAGTAGTAGCAAGAACAAAGAAGATAAAAATTTCCAGCCGGGCGCTGTGGTTTATGCCTCTAATCCCAGCACTTTGGGAGGCTGAGGCAGGTGGATCACGAGGTCAGGAGATCGAGACCATCCTGGCTAACACGGTGAAACCCCGTCTCTACTAAAAATACAGAAAAATTAGCCAAATGTTGTGGCGGGCACCTGTAGTCCCAACTACTCGAGAGGCTGAGGCAGGAGAATGGCGTGAACCTGGGAAGCAGAGTTCGCAGTGAGCCAAGATTGCACCACTGCACTCCAGCCTGGGCGACAGAGCGAGATTCCATCTCAAAAAAAGTAAAAATTCCCAAGATGTGATGCTTGCTTTTTCCAGTTCTGGTGTGTATGGTAGGCTCTTATTTTTAGTATTTGTAAATCATTGTTTTCCTGGCCATTGTAGCCATATTACTGCTCAAAGATGGTTTACGTTGCATGCGAATCATTTTGTTAGAAAATCTGTGGTGTTTTATATAGCTCTCTGAAATCCGGATTCCTTTGCTTGATCTTTGAGGGTTCCCTTTTCTTCCTGATCCTTTCCTGTCTGCTTTTAGACATACCATTGCCCAATACAGGCATCTTCCTTTCTTTCTTTGCACCAGTTCATTTCTCTTCTCTTTTATGATAAAGTGTGAGTCCAGTGTTCCGTCTTACCTCATTTTTACCATCCTTTTTTTCTTTGGCATTCCTTCAGTCATTATTTAGTCAATTGAGAGGTGTGCATGTGTGTATATAGTGTATGATTTACGATTGATCTGTGAGCTCTGTAGTGATTTGCAGTAATCCTCCCATTTTTTTCTGTTGTGTTTGCCTTGTGCAGGGAAGTCCATTTCACTCAGATGTCTGCCATGCCCACACCCCTTTTCTGAGAGACACTGCTATTCCCATAGACTCTGCTGAAGAGATTAAAGCTTCATAAACATGGATCTGAGAAGTTTTAAATTGTAGGCAGACTTTTGTACACAGGCACGTTTATCTCAAGGATTGAGTCCATGGGTTATTTTCTTCTGGTTTTCAAAGGGGTCTGTGAATCAAAAGGTATCCAGATGAGAGCAGGGAGCTAGGAAGGAGAGCAAAAGGAGAACTAGTGAATAGCAGATGAAAATACAGGTTGGGGCCCCCTGCTGCTGAGGGAACATAAATAACCTCTTTTTCCACCTGCTTGCTAGTTCTTGAATTATGATCTCTTATCCATGAGGCCTTCATCTAGCCTGGGTTTCCTCCTCTTCCTATATAGCCTGGGATTCTCTGGAGGCCTGACCGTACCTGACTAATATTTCTGTCCGCATTTCCTTATGGGCCTCCCTATAGTGTATGTTTCCCTCTAACATGAGTATGAGCTGCTTACTGGAAGCACATGAGTGAATTTCTTTGTTTCTTCACCCAAAGAGCCACAGTAACAACTTTTTCTCTGTGCATTAGGGAGGATAACAGCTGTGCCACATGACTGTGTGTACCTTTCCCTGCATGCTCAGTTTTGTGATCAGTACTTGACCACAAATAAATGAACCTCTTACCCAAGGTTGAGATGGAGAATGAGGAGGGATAAAGAGCTGACGAAATACTTTGTAGAAATGGGAGTTGATGAGATCCCATATCATGAATAGATTTTAATCTTTCATAGACAGTAAAACATTTCATCCTCTTTTTCTTTTTTGTTTTTTTTTTTTTTTTTTTGAGACGGAGTCTTGCTCTGTCGCCCAGGCTGGCGTGCAGTGGCCGGATCTCAGCTCACTGCAAGCTCCGCCTCCTGGGTTCACGCTATTCTCCTGCCTCAGCCTCCGGAGTAGCTGGGACTACAGGCGCCCACTACCTCGCCCGGCTAGTTTTTTTGTATTTTTTAGTAGAGACAGGGTTTCACCGTGTTAGCCAGGATGGTCTCGATCTCCTGACCTCGTGATCTGCCCGTCTCGGCCTCCCAAAGTGCTGGGATTACAGGCTTCAGCCACCGCGCCCGGCCTCATCCTCTTTTTCTAAGGTGGTGTCCTTAGGGTTATGATGCAGAATTCAGAAGAGTGTTTGATGGACCATGTTTGTTTTGGGCTTGATTTCATATTTAGTTAGATAAATGGCTACATAAAAACATTGACTTAAAACTGACGTGAGCAGATGGTAGAGAATATTCCAGATGGTAGAGAATATTCTATTATCAGAAATTTTAAAATACTGAAACAGATTAATAAGGTCTAGGTTTTCTTCCCTGAGAATTTGAAAAAACAGGTATCAGTGACAAACAGAATGTTAGTTGTCGTGAAAGAGGTATGTGACTGTCCTAAGAAACAGAGAGAGGACTATCTCAGCTCTTTTGGCCTAAATCAATGAAAACTGAGATCAAGGTGGTGATAATGAGTTGATAGTTGTTTTGTTGGATAGCTAATGGTTACTTTTGTAACCTGGAGCTATCCAAGTTTAACTTAATTTGAGCCATAATTTTTCTAGGGACTTGTTGCTGCTTGTGTGTTTAGCTACACAGAGTTTTGAACTTGATTTACAGATGAAATTATAGTGAAGGAGGGAAGAGAAGGGAAAGGCCATTGTCATAAAAAATCAGAAAATGTCTGTGTTCTTGTTTTGCAAAGTCTTCAATAACATTTTTATTAAATTTTTTAGGGACCATAATAATAAGCAAAACAATATCAGAAATGTAGAACTTATTTAAACTAACCAGCTGCATTTCTGTGAATTTTGAGGGAGGAAGAATTTTTAAGTGCCCCCTGACTACCTTGATAGGCCAGGAATTGGAAAGACTTAAAGAGGGTCTTGGGAGAATAAGGACCTCCTCCTCCTTCTCCCCACCCCCCATTTCTCCCTTTGTTGCCATTTATTGCTTTTTTTAAATTGTAAATTTTCTTCCCATCTGTTTTGGGTAAACAGGAAAGATGACAAAAGACACCCCTTTGTGGTATTTGTGTGCCTCTGATGTTACGGAGTCAGTATACTGTGGCTACATATTTTAGTTAAGAATTTGGGCCGGGTGCAGTGGCTCACGCCTGTAATCTCAGCACTTTGGGAGGCCAAGGCAGGCGGATTGCCTGAGCTTATGAGTTCCAGACCAGCTGGGCAACATGGCAAAACCTGATCTCTACAAAAAATACGAAAATTAGTCAGGCGTGGTGGCTCATGCCTGTAGTTACAGCTACTTGGGAGGCTAAGGCAGGAGGATCACTTGAGCCCTGGAGGCAAAGGTTGTAGTGGGCTGAGATAGTGCCACTGCACTCCAGTCTGGGCGACAGAGGGAGACCCTGTCTCAAAAAAAAAAAAAAAGAGAGAGAATTTGGAATAAGGTTCATGGAAGGGAAATTTCTGTTCTTTCCGTATTCAAGGTCTTATATTCCACTATAGCACCACGTAGTTACGTTGCCCCTAGCTCTCAAGAGAAACACTATGAGAGTGATGATAGTTTTTCGTATTTTTTTGATACAGGATTCTAGAAAGAAAAATATAGAGACATAGTTAAGTAGTTTTATTGTCTTAATTTAGATTAACTCAGATAAATTCATTCCCAGGAGCTTTGTTGAATTCTTTTTTAGGGTCAGTTTAGTAGGATTGGTGAGTCTTGCATGAGGATCTGGTAAGCAGTTGTACTTGTGTTCTGAGCCTGGGGAAAGGTATGGTTTTGTTAATCCAGGTCTGCTTTGGAAACCCCGCATTCCCAGACGTAGCCCAAGGCCTTCAGTTAGTATTCCAAGTAAGATAATAAAACCAGACAGCTTCGTTTCATATTGTGTTACAATTAATAGTCAGATATTCAAAAAGCCTTCCTTTTTATTGAACTATTTGTAAATATTTTCAAACTTTCAGAGAAGTTGGAAGGATAAAAATAGTACAAAGAATACTGGTACAGTATACCCTTTTGTCAGGTTTACCTATTGGTAATATTTTACCCCATTTGCTATATCTATTGTCATTTTTTTCTCCCTCTTTTCTCTCCCTCTCTCTCCCTGTTTATATACAGATATGTGAATGTATGTTTATATACTTACACTCACATATACGCATGCATATTATTTTTTTGAACCAGTGGAAAGTAAGTTGATTATATTGTAGTTCTTTACTCCAGAATACTTTAATTTATATTTGCCAAGAATGGAGAAATTATCTTATAAATCACATTACAGTTATAAATTTCAGTAAATTTAACATCAATTCCAGTTTTGTCATTTGACTCATAATGTCCTTTATGACATCAAATGGTAGACTTTATTTTTTAAAACTTTTTTGGCTGGGCACGGTGGCTTATGCCTGTAATCTCACCACTTTGGGAGGCCAGGGTGTGTGGATCTTGAGGTCAGGAGTTCGAGACCAGCCTGGCTAACATGGTGAAATCCCGTCTCTACTGAAAATGCAAAAATTAGCTGGGCATGGTGGCGTGTGCCTGTAGTCTTAGCTGCTCGGGAGGCCGAGACAGGAGAGTTGCTTGAACCCCGGAGGTGGAGGTTGCAGTGAGCAGAGATTGCGCCACTGCACTCCAGCCTGGGCGACAGAGTGAGACTCAGTCTCAACAAAAACAAAAACAAAAAATTTGTTTAAATTAGAGTTGTATACTAAATGGAGATATTTTGATTTGGATAGGAAGAAGGTATTGATGTTTCAGTCCTACTAGTCATATATAATATTCCCGAAGAACTTTACTCTTAAAAATACATATTTAGCAGTTACTTTGAAAGGCTGAAGAATTTTGAATAGGATTTTTATATCACATGACAGAAAACCAAATAATTTACACATGCTTATTAAGCAAAGGAATAGATATTTAAAGAAAGTATGAAAATTGTTCTGCAGTAAACCTAATTTTATCCAAAATACTGGCCATACATTCATAGCAGAGTTGTTCTTTTCAGAATGTCCAGACGTCTTTTGTGGTTCTTACTGATTAATTGGACATCACTGGTTCAGCCTTAAGTAAACCTTCCTCACTTAGGTACAGTGGAGATATTCAGTGTTGATGTTTCTTGACTTTCCACTGTTGACCATTACCCTCTGGGTACATTTTTTTTTGTGGCTTTCCTAATTGCACACACTCCTGGTTTCCCTCACGATTCTCTCACTGCACTTTTTCGTCTTCACCAGCCCTTCTTCTGTTTGCCCCTTGAATGTTGAATGTCCCAGTCTCTTCCACCTCATCGCATAACTTTTTTTCTTGATCTGTAAGTCCCCAAGTGCCTTTTGGATGTCCAGGACCTCAAAACTGTCTTTTTAATAATACTGTGTTACTTGCCCTTTTCCCTGTTGACATTTGCATTAATTGTACAAAAGCAACTGTGATGGAAAACTGCTAGTGCCTTAGCACGAATCAAGGCATGGAAACATACCAGTAGCTGCGGTGCACTCGCAATAAAAATAATGCCAGTTTTACTTAGGAATGTTCTTGATGGAACAATAAAAATTATTTAATTATAAGTACATGTGTTTTTTCCCCATATTCAGTGTGATGAAATGGGTAGTATATGTAAAGTGCTTGTGCTGTATCCCAAAGTACAAAAGCTGTCTCAGGAAGAGCACTTACGTAGTTGAGTTGTTTGCTAAAGTGTAAACTAGCTGCTCTTGTCATTGGATACTTTTTTTTTACTTGAAAAAACAGCTGACAGACTTGGTTATTCAGACCTGGCTATTTGAGAGACATTTTCTCAAAATGAATGTAGCAAACTTGTCACTTCAAGGAAAACAGCTGACAGTGTTTGTTGCCAGTGATAAAATTCAAGCTGTCAAAAAAAAAAAAAAAAATGACAGTTTTGGAAAACTTGTGTTCATCACTGTGGACCTAATCTTTTCCAGTACTTAAAGAATTCTCTGATGAGATCAGTGGTGATGCTAGAAAACATGATTGATAATTGACCATTGAAATACCCCACAAACACCACATGTCAACATTTGGAAGATCTGCCTAACTCGGTGAATCAATACTTTCGAAATAACTGATGTATTATGTTACAGATCATAAATGGGTGAAAAATCAAAGTGCAAGATACATCAAAAGATTTTAGTATTCTATAGAGAAGAAAAAGTTCAGAGATATGACTTTAGATTTCACATTGTGAATAACCTTTAAGAAATTACTTGTGGAAACTGCTAGTGCGACTTTGGTGTAGTATCAAAGATTACTCACAGTTACATGAAAAGGCTGCTAAGTACTCCTTCCTTTCCCAGCTGTGTTACATATTTGTGTGAATTTTCCCACGCACATACTATAATGGGCGTTTTTTGTTAATTCACCACTGTTAGCCCTGTTCACTTTAAATAAGGTGGCTTCTGCTATAAATTATTCTATAATATTTATAGTTGAAGGTATCAAGCAAGTTGTGATTACTAGGTGTAACAAATAGGATGTTGCCGAATACTTTGCAACCTTCGATCTGTGCATATGGGTAGTGTTTCAGAATGTGTGCTCAGATGTTTCCATGCTTGCCACTGAAGTGTTAAATCACGAGCTGTATTAATTTGCTTCACTCTTCCAGTCCTCCTTGATCCTGGGATCTTGCTGTTGAACCCCATCCTCTGTTAGCGTTCCTGTTGTTTGAGCTATAACCTGCTGTTGCTGTCTACTTGCCTGGACTGCTTTTCGTTGTTTCCTGGAACCCTCTCTAAATCTTGCCTAGCTTGATACATGTAGTTTCCATATCTGGTTATCCAGAGTCTGGATTCTTTGTCACAGATCAAACCCTGATTCTGACAGTGGGTTTAAAAACATGGCTGTTTTACATATTTAATTTGAAAAACATTCTCACATCTACAAATTCACAATAATAGAGGAGTTTTAAATAAATCTTTATTGAAATATACTATACATGTAGAAAAGTTTACAAATGTGTAGATCCCTGCAAATACCACAAGATAAACAGACCATGAGCCCCCAGTTGTCTCCTGGAAATTGGCATTTCTCTCTCTCTCTGGTAATTACATTTTTTTACAGTAAGAGTTGGCAAACTTTTTCTACAGGGGCCAGATAGTAAATACTTCAGACTCTTCAGCCACAGGCAGTGTGTGAACAAATGGGCATCACTGTGTTCCAGTGGAACTTTCTTTATGGACATTGAAATTTTAATGTAATATAATTTTCACATCACAAAGTGTTCTTTTGATATGTTTTCAACCATTGAAAAATGTAAAAGCCATTTTTGGTCTGTGGACCATACATAAACAAGCAGCAGACCAAAGCTATATGGGCCATAGCTTGCTGACCGCCACCTTACAGTATGCCACCCACCCATTCTTTGCTTACTCTCCTGCTCGTTCAGCCTAAGTTAACATCTAAATTAATTTATTGAATATCTAAATTAATTAATAAGTAGTGTAAGTCAGTGTCATGTGCATCATGTAGTACGTTATAGCCATTCTCCCCCAATCACAAAGATCAACTATAATATAAGGACAGTTTGCTATGTGAAGTTAAATAATAAAGTTGCCCTGGTATCTCTGGAACATGTATTACCAAACCGGGATACAAATGTTAAAATGGACTCCTACTTACAGAAATTAAACTTAGGTTTATACTCTATGAAGTAGTAAACCATGAGTTCTTCCATGTGATTTACAAACTAAATATAGTGGCGATTGTTTGATTACCTTTGGTTACTCTTCCTTTCTTTTTGAATTTAACCTCTCAGATTCTTAGCCAATCTTAAATCATTCTAAATTTAAAGGATTATATAGTGTAGTTTTTCAGTCAGAAAATAACTCTGTTGTGAGTGCTTTAAAGTATTGCTAAAAGTCATTTATTGTCACCTGCGTGATATCTTGGGAAAAGCAAATATTTAGCTAGCTTTTACTGAGGCCTGCTCTGTATGAGGTACTTTGAGGACCTGCCTTAAGTCACTCTTTTGGTGCTGATGACTTAGATATAGGCCCTGTCTTCAGGGAGCTCTTGGAGAGGATCAACATTAGAAAAATATCTTGCACGGTCAAATTGGTAAGTTCTAGAAAAAAGTAAAATTCTGTGGGAGCACAAATGCATGCTGGTGGGAGGGAGGAGAGGAGTATGTATTGAATCTGACTTTTTCTCCTAAATTTTAAAAATGTCAAACCTGCAGAAAAGTTGAAAGAACAGCACAGTGAACACCCATGTACCTTCACCTGAAGTCACCAGTTAACAACATCTGGCACATTGCTTTATCTTTGTATGTGTTACATACATGAGTGTATGTATGTGTGTATTTTTTCTGCTAAACCATTTAAAGTAGGTTTCAAACATCAAGACATTTCACCCCAAGTACATCAGCATGGATCTGAGAACAAGGATATTCTCATACCTAACTGCAACATCGTTGTCATTCTCAAGAGATTCTAATATTCTTACATTAATATCATCAAATAGATAGTTCATATTGAAATTTTCCAGTTGTCCCGATAGTGTCTTTTATTCTTCCCCCCCGCAATCCTGGGTTTAATCAAGGATTATGTATGTCGTTTGTTACGGGTTTTTTGGGGGTGGGGGAGTCAGGGTCTCACTTGGTCACCCAGACTAAAGTACAGTGGTGTGAATACAGCTAACTGCAGCGTCAACTTCCCAGGCTCAAGCGATCTTCCCACTTCAGCCCCTCAAGTAGCTGGGAGTACAGGCATGCTCCATCACATCTGGCTAATTTTTGTATTTTTTGGTGGAGACAGAGTTTCATCATGTTGGCCAGGTTGTTCTCGAACTCCTGAGCTTAAGCCATCCACCCACCCTGGCCTTCCAAGGTGCTAGGATTTACAGGCATAAGCCACTGCGTCCAACCTGTTACGGTTTTTTAAAGTATCATTTGAATTTCTTTTTTATGGTTTCACAGCATCAACATTTTTGAAGAGTTTAGTTTTCTGTAATTTGAATTTGGTTGTTTCTTTATAATTTTATTAAGTTTCCTCACTTTTGCAGGAGTACTGGCTCGGTGATGCTGTGTCAGTCTCAGGAGTCCCTTACTGTCATTTTGTCCAAGTATTGGTGATAGTAAGTTTGGTCACTTGGTTAAGGTGACATCTACCAGACTCTCCACTGTAAAGCTGCTTTTTTCCTTTGACTTACTAGTTGTATAATTGTATAATATAATGATCTGTGGGGCTAGACTTTGAGACTGAATATCTTGTTGCCCACAATCTTTTGCCCAGTGGTAGGTTCTTTTTGTTTTTCACAGTTTCTTGTAAACGTTAAGGATTTTAAAAACATTCTGTAATTCCAATTGTTTTTAAATATTAAAATATAAATATGTATGCATTCTTTTAAGAAAAGCTGGTGACAGTTGAACTGTAAATACATTTCTTTATACAATTTAAACATTTTAAATTATTAGTACCATTTTAGCAGAGTTAAGTTCTCATTCTCAGACACATAAGAGCTGAGTTCTTGATTTTATGCTTTATTGTATGTATATACAGGCATTATAAGACTCAATCTCTTTATCTGTAAAATAGGGATGATAACCACCACTCCTTATGGGATAGTTGTGAAGATTTATGAGGTAGCTCATGTAAAGAAAGCAGTTAGGATAGTGCTCAGCTTATAGTAACTACTCAATAAATACGAGCTTATTGTTGTTTTAATTAATACCAAAATTGTCCTAATTATAAATATAATCTTTACTAAAAATTAGTAACTTCAAGTTGTAGAAAGAAAAAGTTAAATATTTGTTTATTATTTTATTCAAATTTCATGCTCCCAGTACATTTGGTTTATTCTAGATTTTTATATGTCCTACAATTACAGCTAGATATTTTTGCTAAAAGTGCTTTGGAAGGGTTACTTTTAATTGTCTGGGTGATTCTTTGCATTCATAGTGTAAGTGCTTCCTGCTGTTATTGCGGAAAGAGAAGACTCAGATGCTTGTAAATCATACTCTTACCAAAGACTAAAGTTAAAATAACTGGTACAGGCTTTACATATTTATTTAGCAATAGATTTTCAGGTCCGTTGCTCACAAACACACAGTAAAGTCTGCAGATAGTTAAAACTCCCTTAATAAATAGTCTCTGTGAAGATAAAAAGAAGTTAGCAAGCATGGAGGCTATCATAAACTGCTATGGTTGTGTTGGAAGCACTCAGGAGACGACTGAGCTCCCACTGGCCGAACTGTGGACAGTTTGAGCTTGAAAAGGATAACTGTAGTAGATTCAAACACGTTAAATATCTTCAGACTTATGAGCTCATAGTGCAAAAAAAAAAAAAAAGTTTGGATCTGTGCTACGTACCACATTGTATACTCAGACACTCATCACCAGAAGCTGATAGCTCAACAGCTGATGGATCACCAGCCTGTGCTCAACAGCTTCCAGACATACTCAATGCTCCAAACGTTTAAGTTCAAAACTATAATCATTTCTATGACTAATACCATAATTTCAGGCTCTCCATAATAGTAACTTGTCAAAATTATACTTTTCCCACATCTGGAAGTTGTAGATTTCAGCTTCAATTTTATTTATACTATTTCCAGAGAGTTCTGATGTGGTAAACTGATAATTACGCTATTTCGGTATCTCTAAGTTGTTATTGTTTGGTGATGATTGGCTCCTTAAAATTTTAGGGAAATACATTTTTGGTGTAAAGTCTAAGATAAGATTCCACTGTAGAAGAACTTTATTTTAATGGTATAGTCATTGAATGAAGAACTAAGGGTTCCCAAGTTATCCAAAATTCCCTGGTGTTTGCCACATAATACATTCTCCACAGCAATTTAAAATTCTGTGAAATTGACTTGACTTTCTGCCCGGTAAATAACTATGTTTAAGTTAAAAGTGGTCATGTTTATCATGGTTACATGACTGATCATTTTTAGAAAGGGAGGAAATAATCTTGAACTTGCTACTAAAATGTAGGCACTACACAAAAGCTGTTACATTAACTTTCTACCAAGGCCTTCCTTGCAGAAACACAGAAGACTGATGGCATCCAAGGCGACAGGATGTAAATTCTACCAGAACCCCTACTGCTGCACAGTGGAGGGAGGAAAGGTTATCCTTAGACTTGAAGCATTTAAGTCATTTGTGATGAATTTTCCATCAGGCAGAAAAAAAGGAATGATTACCAAAGATTACACCCCTGGGATAAATATGAGGTTAAAGCTAACTTCTTACTCCCCTCAGGGGTGTAATTAAACAGACCTTTATGATTAAGGCTTTCGGGCATTGAAAAATGTTTGCTGTTTTCATATTCTGGAAAAAATCATAACTCCAGATAAAGATACGATTAGTTACAGAGAGCTCACTGACTTTATTAAAGCCGTGTATTTATAGGAAACTGTTTTTTAGCATTGTTTGATTCAGGGCATATACATTTTAATAAGAATGTTGAAAAGTGAAACCAATTTGTTTCTGAGGGGACAGATCCCAAATGATTCTAATTAGGCAGATTTTTATAAACAGGAACATAGAACATTGATGACACAATTTAGGTGCTCATACTTATTTCTGATTTTAGGTTGGGAATTTAAACAGAAAAAGAATATTAAGATTGTGGTTCTAATCTTGGTTTTGCCAGTAATTAGCCTTGATCGAGTCACTTGGCTTTTCTATATCCCTCCCTCCTCATTTTTAAACATATTTAAGTGCAACTAGGGAAGCCTGAGGTCCTAATTTTAAGATTCTCTGGTTCTCTCTTTTTAAGAAATACAATTTGACAGAAATTAGCTTAACTGAAAAAGTATTTATTGAGAATTTGGTCCAAACAAGGAAATCTGCATATGCATAGGGAACGCAAAGAAATGGATGTACTCCCAGCTCTTAGGAAACTCCAAGTTTGAATTTTAGGTCAGGGAGTGGAAGGGGAGGAGTGATGTAAAAATAAGAGAAACACAGCGTATAAGCAGACAACTCCAATAGACTGTATTAAGTTCTAGAATAGGCCTCTGTAGAAATCTAGATATCTCCTAAAGACGTCAACCCTGACCCTTCCAGTCTAAATTAGATTTCCCCATTGTATTGGTGTGCTTTTCCTTCATAGCATTTACCGTGCTTTGTAATAACATTTCTGTATGATTATTTCCTTAAAGTTTGTCTACCCTTTTGGACTAAAAAGTCCCAGAGAACTGAACCTGGCAGTGCTGTTGTCCACCATGGCATGCTGAGGACCTTGCTAAGGACCATGCTTAAGTCCTTAGCATAGAACATGGAAGATGGTAGGCTTTTAATAATGAGTCATTGAATGCAGGAGTGGCAGCACAGGGCATAGTTTAGCCTGGGGATGGGAGCAGTGGGTGGTGAGGTGAAGCAGAGTCCAAGGAAAGCTTAGTAAAGTAAGAGTAGGCAGTATTTAGGTTGGGTCTCAAAAACAATAGGGGCCGGGTGCGGTGGCTCACAGCTGTAATCCCAGCACTTTGGGAGACTGAGGCCGGCGGATCACCTCAGGTTGTGAGTTTGAGAGCAGCCTGGTCAACATGGTGAAACCCTGTCTCTATTAAAAATACAAAAATTAGCCAGATGTGGTGGTGGGCGCCTGTAATCCCAGCTACTCGGGAGGCTGAGGCATGAGAATCACTTGAACCTGGGAGGTGGAGGTTGTAGTGAGTCAAGATGGTGCCACTGCACTCCAACCTGGGCAACAGTGCAAGACTATCTTAAAAAAAAAATGTGGAATAGACATTGAGACCAAATGGGTAGCCTTGCCAGGTGGAAGAGAGCCTGTGAGTGCCCCGGAGTAAGGGAGTTAAAGGTAAGAAAGTAGACTGAAAGCAAATCTTGTGCCATGGACAGATATCTCTCAACTGGAGAGCTTTGGCAAAAGGGCTATGAATCCCTGGGCACACTGTGGATATAGACTAAGGACACACACTTGTGAGTATAGTACTATTATTGTTTTACAAACGCAGATGCTGTTGGAATTCATAATATCCAGACTCATTTAAGAGCATTCATGAATTTTTAGTGATTTATCTCGTGATTTCTCATCATCTGTGACTAAAATTCCAAAAGGCTCATGGTTTTTTCTTTTTTTTAACTTTAAAAAGGTATCTTTCTACTTTTCTTATAGATACTGGAGAGCCAGTAAGAGGTTTTTTTGTTTTGTTTTGTTTTTGTTTTTGTTTTTTTTTGAGGCGGAGTCTCGCTGTGTCGCCCAGGCTAGAGTGCAGTGGCCGGATCTCGGCTCACTGCAAACTCCGCCTCCCGGGTTCACGCCATTCTCCTGCCTCAGCCTCCCGAGGTCAGGAGATTGAGACCATCCTGGCTAACACAGTGAAACCCCGACTCTACTTAAAAAAAAATACAGTAAGAGGTTTTAAGTAGAGAACTTATGTGATCAGTTCTGTCTAGCAGGAGTGGGAGGATGGATGGGTTCAAGGGAGAGAACTTGGAGTCAGCCCCTCACTCTTGTCTAGGTGAGGGTGGCCTTAGCTAGGGTAATGGCAGAACCAGTGATTCTAAGTGCTGTTTTCCAAGCAAGAGCCTAAAACAAACAAACAAACACCTAAATTGGTTCTTCTTATAAACATGGTGAATGCCAAATTTATGTATAGACACATATATGAATATTCATATGCATATTTAATCTTTAACAGAAACTGAAGAGGCTTAGAATTTTTCCTTCTCTCTTTATATTATCTTCTTTGTCTTCATCTTTCATTCTATGTCTTATTTTAAAAATCCTTTTCAACTTATGAACCTTCAGTTTGAAATTAAATTTGGGCTGTAAGTTGACTCCTTGAATCTTTGCTTCACAAGGTTTCTTTGTCTTTTTTAGAAGAAAAAAGATTAACTCAGGGTTTCCAAAATAAAAGCAAAGATTGTGATTAAAACTGAATTAGAATCTTGATTCTCTGTTATTTGCTAATAGTAAAATAAATAGCTCAGTCTTAAAGAAGCTTTAAAGTAAGTCCTGGAGCCTTTGAGAACCCTTGGATTTTAATTAAAGAAATACAGAATACCATCACTTTCTGTTTGTCAGTGGAAAAAATATGTATTTTTAAATTTTCAGAGCTTAGCCTAGCAGCACATGGAGTACATCTGTTGGCTTTCAGAATTGGAGGAACACAAATGGATTCAGATGTTTAGGTCCTTTGTCTTTACTGGTCTCGGCTCACCTCGCCAACTGAGCATGGCACAATCCAAACACAGTTTTTGAAAACAGAGCAGCTAGAGTTACTTCTAAAGCACTCTCTTGGGGACTGATAAAGTCAATTTCTGTTTATGTAATGAAATCAGGGAGCAAGGGGTCTGCTGTAGTACTTTGTGGATGGGATTCCATTGGTGTTGTCTTTCAGGGGAAAGACTGGGTTTAATAAGCCTTTATTCTTACTCATTTTCTCTGGGGTACAGCCCACTTTAATGAATTATTTTGAACTACTTCTGTTTATGTACTGTTAGAGCATCTGTTTAATCTGTCGGTTTTTGTACAATCGATAGATTTATTGTAGAAAATTGGGATACCAGTGTCAACTTTACATGATAAAAGACTTAAACATCTAGTTAATCTTCTGTTGTTGTTCAGTGCTACTAATGTTGTGTGTGTGTGTGTGTGTGTGTGTGTGTGTATTTAAATAATATTGTCTTTTTGGTGTACTTATATTTTAATGTAACTTGAACTTTCAAAACAAACTGCTGGTTTAGCCTCTTTTCAAATATGAAATCCTTCCTATTCTTCAAAATATTTATAAAGTATTCTTGAGAGTGAAATCTCATAAAGATCTTTGGTGCAGGACCAGAGTTCAAAGGAAAGTTCGTTTGGTTTTGATTTGAAAACTGTAAAAACAAAATGCCATCAAAATGGCGGGGTGTGAATTGGTGACTTCAGTTTGCTCCAGTCCGCCAAGCCCGTCCCCAGATGTTTCCAGTTAAAAGCCAAGAATGCTAACTTGGTTGAATATCATATGAAAGTATTTCTTTTCTGATTTTTTTGTCTGAGAAAAATAACAAAGTCTCAAATGCTTTAACTCTTTAATTAAAGAAATAATTTCTCATTTGCATGTTGTTTAAACTTAAAAAATAATGTAATATTTAAAGGGAATTCTTACATGTCACATTTGTAAACATATATAGTTCTGAATACATAGGGCTTCACATCCGTCTTATAAAGGCCAAAGGAAAAAGAAAGATTTAAAAAAAGATGTTAAAGCCCTTTAAAATTAAAATCACGTATTTCTGGATTTACTATTATAATCAAAGAGTGGACCCTTTCACACAGGATTTGTTTAAAAAGGGTTTGTTAGTAATTTCAGTGCATTTTTCAGTATTACAGGGAATTTTCCATTATAATGTAAATAATAGGTTTTTCTTTTATTTCTGATCAATTGTATTTTCAATTGTAAGAAGTACTTCTATGGAAATCTAGGAAGATAGGAAGATGTAATAAGATAAAAGAAACCATAATGTAATTTAAAAACCATGAGTTTTATAATATTTTTCCAGATAATACTGGGATACTTACTGGCAGTAAATTTGAATTTATGGAAATTGGCATTTGTTCAGAGAGAAGATGGAGTTACTCTTTATAACTAATCTAACGTTAACATTTTGGATATAAATTTAAAGAAAAATTTATGTTTGAAGCTTCCTGAAACTGTAGACACAGGACCACATACTAGCTGCAAAGATGAAACAGTTGTTTCTCATTTCATCTCCTGTTTGGTGAAATTTTGATGGACAGGTATTTGAGAGCTCAGGAGGGAGACATCTGTATAGGTCTTGGATCTGTGTTTGCTATTGGTGAGTGCCTGTGTTTTTTTTTTTTCCTAAACATGGTGCTCCTTGGCCTGTAAGACACATTGCAGGAGGGACCTGTTGTAAGGAAGCTCCAGCTGCTGCTTCGGAGAAAGCTGATTCTTTCACCTCTGTGTTCCACCACAGCTTATTGACAGCCCGTGTTGCTGTCCTCAGTATTGCTGGCTGCTCTGGCTCCTTTGTGCTTCTATAGCAGCCTGTGCCCACCGCCCATTATTGATCATGACTGTGAACGTCATTGGGGCCAACTGCCTCCTCTTCCCCTAGCAGAGAGTGAGCACCTCACAAGGCTTTTTTCATCTTTTCCTCCTTGATGTCAAGCGGAGTCCCTGTGTATATTGAACTGAGTTGTGATTTTTAAGGTTTTTGGAAGTTATTTTGAGAATACATTTAAAAATTGTGCTTTTTTTTTTTTTAAGATTTAGGCAGGAAATGAGAATAGGAACAGTCTAGCTCTGAGTTCCATCACTACTATGTTATCATCTTATTGTTTTATCTATACAATAGAAATAATGTCTGTCTTCATTACCTTTTTTTTTTCTTTTTCTTTTCTTTTTTTTTGAGACAGAATCTCACTCTGTCACGCAGGCTGGAGCGCGGTGGCACAATCTTGGCTCTCTGCAAACTCCACCTCCTGGGTTCAGGCGATCCTCCTGCCTTAGCCTCCCGAGTAGCTGGGACCACAGGCGTGCATCACCACACCCAACTAATTTTTGTATTTTTAGTAGAGACAGGGTTTCACCATGCTGGCCGGGCTGATCTTGAATTCCTGACCTCAAGTGATCCACCTATCTCTGCCTCCCAAAGTGCTGGGATTACAGGCATGAGCCACTGCACCCGGCCTGACTTCATTACTTTTTAAAGTTATGAGATTTAACTCAAGACAGTGTGCAGAGTTATTATGAGGACTATGTTCTTAACAAATTCAGAGAGAAGTAATTATTATTGTCATTGTCATTACCCACCAAAGTGGCATTGTTCAACTCTCCTAACAGATAAAGAGGCCCTTTCAGAAGTTGCCTTTCCTTCTCCTTTTTTAGAGTGAAAATTAATATGAAAGCTGTGCATCTCTTTTGAAATAAATTTATTTCATTGGCATGTACTTTCTATTCAAAAAAAAACTTTAAATTGACATGAGCCAGTAGTTTTTAACTTTTTTGAGTATGAAAACCCCCTTTTTAATTTCAGTAACTCTTATAACCCCTGTCTTGATTATGTTCCTGTAATTCTAGTGTTTGGTGATAATTCACTGAATTCCCAAAGGTTGAGAACTATTCTTATACAATAAGAACATGCAGGAGCCACATCATAAATACAAATTCAGCAAATACTGCTTCATGCATGCCATGTTAATGAGCAAGGCAGAAGGTGTTAAAGTAATGTCCACTGTGTTTAGAAAGTGGAAGTAGAAATGGTATAGGTGAAGTGTACTGGATTCATTGTTCATTCACCCAGTAGTTATTTACTGGGCAGGTTTTGGAACACATTAGTGATCAAGTTAGACTAAAATCCCTAACTCTACATTCTAACAAGGAGTTTTCTATAGATATAAATAAGTAAGTGAATTAACAAGACGGTTAAACATTGAAAAACCCTATGAAAGTAAAATGATAGGGAGGATAGGTGGGCTTCATTGAGAATGTGACATTGAGCAAAAACTTAAAGTAACTGTGACCAGAAAAGAGAACGGTCAGTGAGAATCTCTGAGGTGGGAGCAGGCCTAGTATGTGCCAGGGACCGCAAGGAAGCCAGTGTGGCCAAGGTGGCATGATGGAGGAGGATAAAGTGGTAGACGACCAGTCTGTAGGGTAACATGGGCCGCACCACTTGGGGCCTTATAGGCTGTGCCACGTCTTTGGTTTTTTTTTTTACTCCCACTCAAATAGGAAGGGTGGCATGTGAGGAAATACTCTATTTTTAAATGGATTGTCAGTACAATAGTGATTGCCAGGAGCTGGGGGGCAAGGGGATGTGGAGTGACTGCTAATGGGTACTGGGTTTCTTTGGGGATGATGAAAATGTTTTGGAATCTGACAGTGGTGGTGCTTGTACAACCTTATGAAAATAAAAAATGCTGAATTGTACAATTTAAAAGGGTGAATTTGATGGTATAGAATGAATTACGTCAATGAAAACATTGCAAAAAAATGGATCACTAGGGCTTGCTGGAAACATTTTCTCCTCCTCTGTATCACTGTATAACTTTTGCCTTTGAAAATTCAGATTTCTAACTAGTTACAGCTTAACTGAGGGAAAGTCTCTTAGTGTTGTTTGCTGTGTTTTAATTAGAAGTAAAAGATGTTCATCTACTTTAAAGTATCTCTGCCGAAATGATTACTAACTGTGAAATCCGACGTTTCCACATACATATATCCTTTTATATTTGTGTTCACTGTTATCCATATAAGATATGGATAGTGAGATAACTTTTAACCTCTGGCTATCAAAATGATTGTAAGTTTTAGGCCGAATTCTATTATATTTTGCTTAAACTAAGATATTTTCCATATAATTTATTTTGTGATTCTTTTATAGGGTAAGAAATTGGATCAATATGATAATGCTCTTCAAATTATAGGCTAAAGCGTGCAAATGAGAAGAATGCCTTTGTTCATTCCATTAACCAAAAACAAAAAGTATATAATCTCCTCTTCCAGAAGACACAGTCGCTTTTAATAGAAATAGAGCAGGAAGTGCATTTAGCTAGGGTGTTTTTCTTTCTCCTTTCAATGTTTTCGATTTAACTTTGGCATTTCCTAGATTTTCATTCTGTATTAATTGAAATATTATGAGGCCATATTTAATTTTATTTGGGGGGGAGGTATAGTATAATTTGAGTCTTACAAATAGTCTAAGTGGTTTTCATTAAAGAAAAAAACCATTGAACATTACAGCTCTACTTTGTGTAAAACATTAACTCTTCTATGGTAACTCAAAATATAAACGCACATAGGTAGTTTGTTTTATTTTGCTTTTAAGTTTTGTTTTCCAGTTCTAAAGCAGTTTGTAAATAGTTGCAGAAGTTAAAATAGTTTGGTGAAGTCAGGAATCATAGGATTTGCTGAACTGACTTTCCCTTTGAGGGCTTTGAATTGATGATCCCTCACCAAAAAATATTTAATTAATAATAAAAAGTAAGCATCCCTTCTCTATCTTTAGTATTTTTAAATGTTGTTTTTTAACTTTTTCAGGCATCTTATCTTGAACTATGTTATCCTCTATGGTAGCCTTCCCTCTTGAACTAGGCGTCCTTGCTTGGTAAGACTTCCTTTTGTTCTTGTTGGACGGCTGAATTTCTGAGGACTTGCAAAGGGTATCTAGCGGCCATCTTCTAAAATCGTGGATTGAAAGAACTCTCCAAAAAATTGTGAGATAAGCCCTGTCAGACCAATTACATTTTCAAAATTTAGAGTACTTAAAAAATCTATAGTAACTCATTTCTTCTTATTTACAAAAAGTCAGCACCCTAGGAAAGAATTAATCTGCTTTTACCTCTTTGTTCTAATCTGAATGAATGTACTTAGAGGTTGATTAAATATTTTTTCTTCTGACCATGGGAAACTATGTCCAAATCCTTAAGTAATTACATTCTTCATACAGACATTTCTCATTTTCTTATACTAGCTGAAGAGGCAGGGTAGCTTTCAACCCCCTGTGTTTTCATTTGTGTGATGGTGACTTTAAATTGAGCTTTAAGCACTTTGGTCATTTAACTCTTGACCGGCTTAGTTTAGAAAGCATAACATTTCAAAGTGGTTTATTTCAGAAATCTCCGTGCTTTGATGACTTGGGAGAATATCTGAAACACTGAAATAAGCCTGTACTTACAAGAAAAATAATGTTTTAACCTAGTCTAAAAATGTGATTTCAAATGATGAGCAGAAGTTAAAATGTATACATTTATGGTCTTTGAGTGAGATAAACTGAATATATAAATAGTTAAAAAAGGAAATATCATTGTATGAGCAGATCTTACCTTCTTAGAGCACTGTGAAAATTTAGAAACTTGGGACAGTTGTATACTGTCATATTTATTATGTTTTATGCATACTTCATCTTAATCCAGCTTTGTCATTCCCAGTAGGTTGTGAATTATCTAGAGGCATGCATTTGTTCATCTTTTTGTTCCAGCCTTCAGTGCCTGTTATGTAGTGAGGATTTATGTAATGTTCATTGACTAAATATCCTTTTTTTAAATTTTTTTGAGACGGAGACTCACTCCATTTCCCAGGCCGGAGTGCAGTGGTGCATTTCTGGTAACTGACGATGTTGAACATCTCTTCACATGCTTATTAGGCATTCATATGTCTTTAGTGAAGTGCTTAAGTGATTTGCCTTTTTTTAAAAAAATGGATTATTGAGTTGTTATAATTGTTTATATATCCCGGATACAAGTCTGTTTTTTAATATATGTTTTGTCAAAAATTTCTCCCAGTTTTTGGCTTTCCTATTTTCCTAGTAGTTTTTTTGAAGATAATTTTGAGGAAGTATAGTTCATCAGTTTTCTTCCTCTGTGGTTGGTGCATTTTGTTTTCAAAAGAAAACTTTTTATACTCCAAGGTCAGGAAAACTTAGTCCTTTTTCCCCCCCAGAAGTTTTATATCTTTAGCTTTTATATTTAGCCTTTTCTTCCATCAGATTTGCAAAGTGATCCATAACCAAGAAGGAAAAAATAGATTTAGAACCACAGCTTTAGAATGCTATCTAGTTTTCAGATTCATGTCCTTTCCCCCAGTAGAACAGTTTCTGAGTTAATGGAGATAATGCCATTGTTTTTGATAAGATAGATAGCAGTGAAGTATCTGGCTTTAGTACACTTCCTAAGTAAATCCTCAGTTCACTCCTGATTCTGTGTTTGAGTATTAATGTTAGATGTGTCTGTACACCACCTGGAGCTGCCGCCTGTAGATGGCCTTCTACTGCTGTAGGGCAGTGAGGCAGCAACCGTGCAGTGAGCACTCCGGGAAAACTGAGTCAGAGACCTGACTTCTGGTCTTCACCCTGTTATCTGCTCCTATTGGAATAGAACAAAACTCTCCCTCTTATCCAGCAAGCCTCCCATTTCATCTAGAAGAAAATTCCAAACATGTGACTGTTGCCCAGAATGTCTCCCAGAATCTGATTCCAAACCCACTGTTCCATCCCTGTGGTGCCCTGCCATTTCCTGTTCCTTAGAGTTTTCTACTTGGCACAACTATGTGTCTTTGTTTGTGCTGTTCCCTTTATCTAGATTGTTCTCATTCTTTTCATCCTACCCTAGGCTTAATTCAGTCTGTCTTTTAAGTCCTCAGTAAAACCCCATATCCTCCTTGAACCCTCTCCCATCCACTCAAACAGGAAAGAATGTTCCCTCACATTTTGTCGATGTATAGCCTCCCTCGTTGACTTCCAGACTTCTGAATGCTTTGTGGGCTGCTAGGGCGTGGTGTTCGTTTTGTATCTATGTTTCATATGGTGACTCACACAGCACCTGGTATAGAGCCTTTCTGTCGTAAAGCATCACTGCTGAACTCTTAAGCTGTATTCTTTGTAATGAGTTTTGCGCTGGTGTTTTTCAAACTCTGTGGTGTGACCCATTTGTTGCTTGTAAAAGCAGTTTTGGTGGTTCATGAGCAGCATTTTTTAAAAAATGAAATAAAGTAGACTAGAACATAACATGGGTAAGCATTGTATACTGAAAGGTTTGTTTCTGGTTTTATGTTTGCAAATATGTTTACTAGGCTGTGATATAGAATGTATTTTGCACTATGGGTTGTAGTAAAAAAAAAAAAATTGAAAAACACTATACTATGTTTTAACCTCTATGATGAATTTTAAAATTTAGAGGAGAGACACTTGGAATTTTAAATAAGCCCAAAGAATACAAAACCTTGATAGTTATGAAAATTTTCACAAAATGCTTTCACATAATTTATACCATCTTCATTAACCCCATTAAGTGAATGATTTTTTTTCTTCAGCACGTATTGTATAGTCTTTGTGTTAGATTTGAGGTGTATAATTGGATTATAAAAATATAAATCGGCCAGGCACAGTGGCTGATGCCTATAATCCCAGCACTTTGGGAGACTGAGGTGGGCAGATCACCTGAGGTCAGGAGTTGGAGACCAGCCTGGCCAACATGGCAAAAACCCCCTGTCTACCAAAAATACAAAAATTAGCTTGGCGTGGTGGCATACACCTGTAATCCCAGCTACTCAGGAGGCTGAGACAGGAGAATCACTTGAAACTAGGAGGCAGAGGTTTTAGTGAGCCACCATTGCACCACTGCACTCCAGCCTGGGTAACAGAGCAAGACTGTCTCAAAAAAAAAGGAAATGTAGATTTTAAAATTTTTTTTTTTTTTTTTTTTTTTTTGAGACGGAGTCTCGCTCTGCCGCCCAGGCTGGAGTGCAGTGGCCGGATCTCAGCTCACTGCAAGCTCCGCCTCCCGGGTTTACACCATTCTCCTGCCTCAGCCTCCAGAGTAGCTGGGACTACAGGCGCCCGCCACCTCGCCCGGCTAGTTTTTTTAGTATTTTTTTAGTAGAGACGGGGTTTCACTGTGTTAGCCAGGATGGTCTCGATCTCCTGACCTCGTGATCCGCCCGTCTCGGCCTCCCAAAGTGCTGGGATTACAGGCTTGAGCCACCGCGCCCGGCCTATAAAATTTTTAAATGGGATTTTTGAAGAAAGTTTAGTGGATTATCAGATGTTTGCCTGAAACTTCTGTTTCTTAAGCTTCTCTACGTTATATATTATCAATTTAGATTGCTTATAGTAGAAGTATATTGATAAGACAGTACTTTCTACATTAGAACAGAATGAATATTGTCAACTGAGTCTACAAATCAAAAATTTAAAAATTTGTCATTAAGGATACTGAAATTCCATGTTGAAAAATAAGTTCACTTTATATAGTACTCTAATACATGAAAAGACATTTCTTTGTTAACTAGTATTTAAAAGACGACTTAATTTTGAAACTGATTATTCTCAGTCAGCTCAGCAAGAATCACATTAAATATTTCTTCTAAAAGGGAGTAAAACCTCGAATTTTCCAAATCAACACAGGCATCCTAAGTGTGGTGGTTAACTTTCAGAGAGCCTTGGGTCAGATGTGCTTTCATGAGATGGGAAAGCTATCAGCTACAGGGTTGCTTAGTATTTACAGTAAAACAGTTTCTGATTGACTTTTAAGTTTTTGCTTTAAACCTTTCCTAGATCCCTGGTCCCTTTATCTCTGGCATTTCTTGTGTTAATAATGCCTGTGCCTTTTTCCTTCACCTTTCTTCAGGGTCAGTATAGACCTTCTGATTTGCTGTGCCCCGAGACATATGTTTGGGTCCCCATTGAGCAATGCCTGCCTTCACTTGAAAACTCCAAGTACTGCCGTTTCAACCAGGACCCAGAAGCAGGTATGTTTGGAGCTGAGCTCAGCTGGAAATCATTGGCTTTGTTTTTATGATCCATGTGTGTGTGGCTGTGGCTGTGGCTGTTAACAGGATCCAGGTAGCTTTGTATATATTATAGAGCGTGCTGTGCAGGAGTGTTTGTGTGTGTGTAAGATAGAGGAAGACTTTGCATATGCACACGAACTCACAGTTTGGCACAAAATTAAGAAACCTTATGTGCTCGTGCCACTTACTGACCTGGCTTCTCCCATTAGGTTAGTTTTATATGCTTTGAGGGGCTGATATCTATATCCACATCCTTTCCAACTATCACAGTGCCTAAAAATTGACTTCTAGATGGATTATTTAGTCAATGTAGAGAAGATAGATATATTGACCAACTGGACCGAATAAAGTTGTAGAATGGTTTCATAGAGGCAAACAGACTGTAATGGATTTTGTGACAATACTTTTTTGACTTTCTTCTTACCTCTGGTGTACCCCTCCAGTATAGTCCCAGCCATATTTTGTTCCCCATTGTTCCACTTTGGATGTTCTGTGTACTAAGAGTATATACAGACATTGAAAGTATATCCCTGGCTGGGTGCAGTGACTCACGCCTATAATCCCAGCACTTTGGGAGGCTGAGGCAGGCAGATCACCTGAGGTCAGGAGTTCGAGACCAGCCTGGCCAACATGATGAAACCCCTTCTCTACTAAAAATACAAAAATTGGCCAGGCTTGATGGTGGGTGCCTGTTATCTCAGCTAGTCAGGAGGTTGAGGCAGGAGAATCGCTTGAACCCGGGAGGTGGAGGTTGTAGTGGGCCAAGATTGCGCCATTACACTTCAGCTTGGGTGACAGTCTAAGACTCTGTCTCAAAAAAAAAAAAAAAAAAAGTATAGCCCTGGAGTTAGGCTTCCTGGATTCAAATTCCGGCTTCATGATTAGGTGGTAAACTGTATGCCCTTAGGCAATTTAATAATCTCCCTGGTCTCAGATTTCTCACTCTTAAAATGGAGATAATAATAGGACCTACCTTATTGAGCTGTAATGAGGATTAAAATGAGATAAACATGCTAAGAACAGCCCCCATTACTGTTTTTTGGTGGTCACTTGCCAAATTAGAATGCTGCATCCCATATCTGCCACAGGCTTTTGTCTGCATTTACTTTTATTTACTCTGATCTCTCTCTCTGCAAAATCGTACAGTTTTGTTTACCTCCCTGTAGTCTAAGTAGCACTCACAGTTCAAAGCAGCACTCCTCCACACAGCCCTCGTAGTCCTCCTGGCATTTAGCCGTGGCTTTGCAAGACAGGCACGGGTGCTGATGCTCTCGGGATGGGTTGCATTAAATTGACAGGCTTGTCTTCCCCTTAAAGTTCCCTGATATTCTCAATTGTGCTTAATTGAACTTTGAAGCCTCATAGAACCCCACCACAGGGGAGATGCCTGATCCTTATTTCTTAAGAGTATGAACATTTCTCTAGCTACCACCCGTTGTCTAAGTTTGGGAAAAAAGAAGGAAAGATCAATGGAAAGCCTGGAGGAGGAGAGAGGAGTAGGTGGGGCAAAACCAAATGAAAGATAAGGGGGCAGGGAAAGGGATGAAGTAACTTCTTCAGTTCTCAGATGTGCATTTGTTTCACAAATCAGGTTTTTCATGTAAAAAAAAAAAAGGCTCATGTAATATATTTTGTTATCTCCTTGAAAAGCTGTTATGTAATCAAGAGTGACTCCTTCTTACACATGATGGTACCTTAGAATCTGATGACGAGTGACCATAGGGACCCAGATGACTCATATGCCAGGTACCCTGGCATTAGCCCCAGTTTTTCTGGATATTTAGGTTTCCTAGAATAACCAGAGCTTTATAGTTCCCACACCTTAAATTATTAGTCAACATCTGATCATTTCATTCTGAGTAAAGTTACACCTCATTGATCAGATATGTTGCTTAAAAACAAACATTAAATTTGTCAACCAGTTTCGGAGTCAGGCTGAAAGCCAAAGGCAATAGTATTATAAGAGAAAGCATATACTTATCTACTCTCCTCTCTTCCCTCAAAAAAAATTTCTCCTCTAGCTTTCTTAAGGTCAGGTCAGTCCAGTCCCTATGATGAAAACTGCTGAACATCTTAGTAAAAGATTTCATGTTCACATATAAAACTTTTTCATTTAAGTTGCATTCCAGTAATATTATGATCCTAAATTTCTTACTCCCCAACTTATGATAGCTTCACCTTCTTTTTTTCCTTATTGATCAGTTTTAAAGGTTGCATTTCTTCTTACATAATACTTGGAGACTAAACACAAATTCTCCTTTTATAAAGTTGAAAAGGTGACTGAATAATTTCTATCCATTGAATAGACATTCAAGTAAACATTCATGTTAATATATTTTAAAATTATTTTCCAGAATAAATACTAACGAACATGGCAAAAAAGATTTAAAGTCTCATAATGACCATTTTTGTCAAGAACATACTATATCCTTGTGAGCGATGAATATATTTTGTGTTCTTTTCCTATAACTAGTAGGTTACATTTCTTATGGCAATAGCTTTAGCTCTTAATCTTCATTGTTTAGAATTCATTTACAAAACTCGGGAGTAAATTTCTTTGAGAATAAATGCTTCGAAGAAATCGAAGATCTTTTTTTCATGTGCTGAATCTGTGGAACTTTCAAGAGAATAGCACTCAGTTTTATCAGTATTGAATGTCACAGTCCAGACACTATTTGAAATCAGACTTATATCCTGTGGTTTTAGGAAATTAAAATGCAGTTACATGCTGGAATGTATTGAGCCTGCTGTGAAACATGGTCATTTGAGGTTTAAATGGCAATCTGTGAGAAACGGTTCTCTTCTCTGGGGCCAGTTTTACTTTTACGTGACCCAAACTTTGACTCAGAAAATAGAGCTTAATATGGGCAATATTGTTGTTCATCAGCATGGTGCTTTTTTCACTAAATCTTGTTTCTCTTCCCAGCTGTTGAGTAGTTAAATTATTCTGCAAAGGCACAGCTGATCACCATAGGCTTTGGTTAAACCTAGTATGGCTTCAAGGTGTGTCAGTGGCCAGTGTTAAGGAAAATCACATTTTCCCCCATCCTTTTGTATACACAACTTTGTGGTACTGTGGGGGGAGGGATTGACAAGCTGCAACAACTTGGAAAATTCTGAAGAAATCCTTTTGTTCTTAGATAAGTCCTTTGTTTTTCAATGCAGGACTTCTGCCTACTTTAAAGAAAGGGGTTCCAAAGTTTCTCAAACGATTGTTAAGTAAAAGTCTTTTAGATTTTTAAAATTAATAACTGAATATGTATAGGTTTCAAAAGTTCTGTACACGTTTATGTATACACATATTTATGTGTGTTTTTTAAAAAACTAAACAAGAATATTCTGCATCCTTATGTTACCGTTGTTACTTAATACTTTGTGTTAACTTCTTACTTTTGATAAGGTAGAAACTTGCTTTCAGTAAAAAACATTTTGACCATTAATTTGGTCATAAGAAAACAAGTGCTGCTACTGTGTGATGCGCAGTATCTAATACAGATTTTTTTTTTTTTTTTTTTTTTTTGAGGCCAGGCTGGTGTGATCTTGCCTCACTGCAGCCTCTGCCTCCAGGGCTCAAATGATCCTCCTGCCTCAGCCTCTTGAGTAGCTGGGACTACAGATACACATCACCATGCCTGGCTAATTTTGGTATTTTTTGTAGAGGTAGAGTTTTGCCACGTTGCATAGGCTTGTCTTGAACTCCTAAACTCAAGCGATTCACTCACCTCGGCCTCTAAAAGTGCAGGATTATAGGCGTGAACCACCGTGCCCAGCCAATATAGATATCTTACAGAAAAGCGTTGTTATTTTTTGTAATATTTTGTAATTGGTTTAGAGCCATAATAGATAAAACTATGATTTGATTTGACTCTTAATGTTGGGCAAACATCATATTATCATTGGTATTAAAATCCTTGGTTCCAGATTTACAAAAAAAAAAAAAACTTTCTTGAGCATATGCTGTTTCCCAAGCACTATCCTATGATTTCCCCGTTACTCATTTCATCCTGAAAACATAGTTGAACATTTCGTATTGACCTCTCAAATATTTTTTGTCACAAAAGTAACAGGTAGCATTTGTTTTCATCAGGATAAAAAATAATTTAAATTCAAATACCGCTCTATGCTTTTTGTAATACTTATTTTTAGTGTTCATTTTAAGGGGGCTAATAAGAATAATTTTTATTTCTATATGTAATTATAGTAGGATATATACTTTACCAGAGTAGTTTACATTTCATTCTGTTCTATACATTGAAATGTTCGCCAAAAATCTTAAAATTTATTTTTAATGTAGCTAAATCATTCATTATTAATAAGGATATCAAATTTAAATCCTTAAACATGATTTAGTGCTTTATCCATTTACCCAGGATAGTGAATTTCTAACACACCTCAAATCTTCCCAGCAGTTGTTGAAAATCTAAACTAACGTAAAGAAGCTTGTACCTGGTGTGATCCCGAAACTCTGAGCTTCTCGTCTATATTGTGGTTTTGCTGTTAAAAAGGCCTCTTTCTTTTCTCCTCTCTCTACTCTGTCCATCATTCTTGCTGGCATGGTACCCTGGCCAGCAAGGTTTTATACTTTCAGCATTTTGTTTTATACTTTCACAGTTTCTCTATCATATGCCCACAGAAAAAGTAAGTCCCACTCTGACCTTGACTGTCTGTGGAAGAACCAGGTTCAGGAAGCACGCCGTCCTGCATTCATTCGCCTGTTTCTCCAAGCCTGGCACCACTTCCCGAGTACTGTATTGATGGACCCTCAAAAGGGTATACCTAAGCCAAGCTGTCATTTTCATCACTGGGAAACAGTGCCTAGGGAGAAAGCAACTTCCTCGGGCGCCTTACAAAGGTGCTGCAGTAATAACTCATGACTAAGGAGACAGTGTCTTTCGTAGTTATTTTAGATGCAGAATTCAGCTTTTTGTTATACTTCTGAAGGTAAAATTGTTTTCATATCTGCGTTTGAGGTCGAACTACCTACTTCAAGTTGCAAAATGAATGATGTTGCTTGCTAAATACTTAATAAACATGTATTCTTTGTTTCCGGTAAAGATGGTGGTGCTTGGATGTAGCCAGCTGGAAGTAGAATCACTTGTACACTATTATGTGCTATCAAGGATATCATTGAAACAAGAAAATGTCTTGGAAATTTGACTCCCAAGTTTGGTGAATCTGGAGAATGTATTTTAATATGGAAAATACGAATGTTACAGGCTTCCAACTTTTCAGTTTACTTTCTCTCCTCTTAAAAATATCACTCTATTGTATTATTACTAACTTCTTTTTCTTTTTTTGTGATGGAGTCTTGCTCTGTCACCCAGGGTGGAGTGCAGTGGCGTGATACCAGCTCACTGCAGCCTCTACCTCCCGGATTCCAGTGATACTCCTGCCTCAGCCTCCTGGGTATCTGGGATTACAGGCGCATGCCACCACACCCTGCTAATTTTTGTATTTTTAGTAGAGATGGGGTTTCACCATGTTGGCCAGGCTAGTCTCAAACTCCTGACCTCAGGTGATCCACCCGCCTCTGCCTCCCAAAGTGCTGGGATTACAGTCGTGAGCCACTGCACCTGGCCTGTATTATTACTATTTTTTTTTTTTTTTTAGCTACTTATTATCAAAGATACATTATGCACAATTTAGTATGGTGCCAACATGACTGTTGGTTTAAAGATATTAGGCTTTCCTAGTTTGCATGATCTTTTAGTGAAAACACTAAGAAAAAATACAGGTTTTTGCTACAGTATTTGGTGTGCATGACTGAAGTATAATGTTTTACTTGTTTGCATTTTCTACTTGGAAATGTGAAAACTAAGATGTCTTAAGATAAACTTCAACAGTTGTTCTCATTTTAAAAGATTGCTTTAAAGCCAGTCTTGCAGAGAAATTTTAAAACATACTAGTTTATAAATTTTTACCAGCCAGTATTTGCTCAATAAGCCATGCATGAGCAGTGAGCCAATGGCTGAAACTTGTTAGAGCGCTGGCCAGTCAGGTTTGAAAAGCAGACTTAAGATTTCCATTTAGCAACTAAATAATATTTCTCTAATCTCTTTTTTCTTGTAGAATAGGTTTTAAAATTTCAAAGTAAGTGCCAGGCAATGTGGCTCACACCTGTAATCCCAGCACTTCGGGAGGCCGGGGTGGGAGAATTGCTTGAGCCCAGGAGTTTAAGGTTCGGTGAGCTGTGATTGTACCCCTGCACCCCAGCCTGGGCAGAAAAGCAAGACCTTGTCTCAAAACCAGAAAAAAAATTTTCCCCAAACAAGCAGTTCCTTTTATAGCTACTCATTTATTTTATTTAATTCTGTAGTAAATAGTAGAAATCATTTTAGTAAGTTAAAAAATATCATGATGCTTTAGAGCATGTCAGTAAATGTTAGTTACACCTGCTTTGTGGCATCTTAGAGTGCTGCTTCATTTGTTTGTATAGAAAAGTGACATTTTTAAATATTTTAAGGGAGTTGTCCAAAATGCCAATTAAAAAATAAAAATAAAGCCCATACCAGCTATTTAAGTGCCGGTTGAACTACAGTGTTTTATTGAAAATAAGATACCAGTTTTCAGTTTTTTTTATTTTATGTACCACTAAAAAAAACTGTGCTGCCAGGTAAACTATGACTCCATTGGTTGGAAGATGCATGTGGGTTTTAGAGCTGTCAAAGTGTATAAAAGTGAGAATCTTAATATAGCAGAACCATGGTTCAGCCTGTAAACTATAATACCTGGCAAACCTGTGGAGTGTTTAGGATACTTGGTTTTTCTATTTTAGGAGCTTTATAACATCTTAATTCTAAGCATTAAACATAATATAGATGGAGTGTGCTTTTATGTTTCAGAGTTTGAGGGTATTGAGTTCAGATACTTTTATCTAAAAATAGGATCACCACTATTGATTAATGATAATAGAGTTCTTTTAATAGGCTGATCTAGGAACAGATACTGTACTTTTAAAATTTCGAGAAAGCGTGTAACTACCTCACAAGGATATTTTATTTTGACGAAAGTGGAAAACATAGGTATGAGCTGAGAGGAGTGTAAAAAGAAAGAAAGAATTGTAAAAAACTTTTTACTGCTGTGTTAGGGTTCCCTGGAGGGACAGAAGTAATGGAATAGATACATATATATGAAGGGGAGTTGATTGAGTGTTAACTCACACTGTCACAGGGTCCCACAGTAGGCCATCTGCAGGCTGAGGAGCAAGGAGAGCCAGTCCCAGTTCTGAAACTGCAGAACTGAGAGTCCGATGTTCGAGAGCAGGAAGCGTCCAGTATGGGAGAAAGATGTAGAATGGGAGGCTAGGCCAGTCTCTCTTGTCACATTTTCTGCCTGCTTATATTCTAGCTGCACTGGCAGCTGATTAGATTGTGCCCACCCAGATGAAGTGGGTCTGCCTTTCCCGGCCCACTGACTCAAATGTTCATCTCTCTTGGCAACACCCTGATAGACACACCCAGAATCAATACTTTGCATCCTTCAATCCAATCAAGTTGACACTCAGTATTAACCATCACAACTACTGAAAAAGCATTAAAATTCTGTAAACATTAATGATCTTCCTGTATCCTGTTTATAAGCAAATTTGAAATTTAAAAAATTTGTGTGATATTAGAAGGCAGCAATAAATGTAGAAAATTAAAAACTTTGCTTAGCCGGTAAATTCAGTCATCTCTGACAGTTAATGAATGATTATACATTAAATAAGTGTAGAAGGGGGCAAAAGATGGGTATCCTAGAATATCATCAAGCTGTTCATCAGCTTTAAAATTTCCACATTTGATTGAACATTTTCCTGCCTTGTGAATTATCTGTAAATATTTTTTGTTTAACTGTGGCTTTATAGAAACAGTGTTGGATCATTAGCTTAACTGAGAAAAATTCTTAAAGGATACTTGATGCTGTATTTTAGAAACCACATTATTTGACATTCAATACAATGTCTACTAGTAATGGGAACAGCTGACTCGCAGACAGACATAACAGTCCAAGAATTAAATCATTCACACCCAACTTCATAGAAGAATGGAGTCTCGGCATTTTTTTTTCCTGCAAGGTATTTTTAAACTATTTAGATTCTTTTTTGTGGATGTTAGTACTTGGTCTCTTTGCAGAAAAATAAGCTATAACCTGAAGGTATGTGAAGTTCTGTTTATTTTATAGTGTTCTTTTATGTCATGCTAGCAAAATGTTTTTAATATAAATATGGAAACTGGGATAAGATTCTTCTTCTAGTAAGAAACGTATTTTCCTAACTGGCATTCATTTGAAATAGATATCATTAAAAGGAAACGGCTTGTTCATGCTTCTGTGCATCATTCACTGGTAATATGAAATCTGTCTGAAAATAAGAAGGACATGTTGACAATAGGGAAAGAATTAAAGTTTCTTCTTTACTAACCCCTGTCAAAAAAGGAAAACCAGAGTAAAGTTCTGAGCTCTTCTCATGTTAAGGAGAGTGTCTTAGCTTAGTTTCTCTCCAAAAGCAGATCCTGCAACATGGCCTTCCATTCAGGTTATTTATTTGGGAAATAGTCTCTTGGAACAGGAGTAGGGTCTAGGGAGAATAAACCGGGAAGGAGCAAAAGTCAGTAGAAGGATGTGTTATTGTGTGATCCATCACTCTAAGGACTGGAGCTCAGTCCTTTTGAGACACCGGTGTACATCTGAGGGCCAAAGGAAGAAGGACTTATCTGCTGGCTTCCATTTTCCATTGGTTGATGGTATCCCATTGAGTGTTAATGCCTCTGCACTTGAGTGTGTGTGTGACAAATACAGAGCAGGCTCCTACATGTGTACCAGCCTGCTGCATCAGAAAGGCAGGAAGCAAGAGAGACAGACCTTGCCTACTTGCCTACCTTCCTTTACAGGACGGCACCATAGTTGTGGCATGAGTCAGAAGTGAGGCTAAGGGGATGAAAGGCAATGCCCAAGAGGTATCTAATACAGAAAAAAAAAAGTGCAGACTGATGTAACATGTTGCCTCATGTCGGTTGATCATGTCAGTTGCTTGGGGCCAAGAAGAGTAAGGACCTAAAACATGGGAAGGTATTAGACTCTAAAAAAACAAATGAAAAGCTAGCTTAATTTGAAAAAGAGGAGCCAACCAAAAATAGAAACATTAATTTAAAGAATTCATAAATGTATTCACTCAGCATGTATTTACTGAGCCAGGTATTAAGCTAATGGGAGGTGCCAGCCCCCAGGGAACCTAGTGGAGATGACAGACAGTTATCAAGCACACTCAGTCAAGTGTGATAAGCAGCATGTGGGAGAAAGAAGAGGCAGTGAGTCCCCATAGGAGGGTCCTCATTCCAGAATTTGACGGGGTATAGGAGGTCAGGGAAATCTGCTCGGATGAAGTGGCCTAAGTGAAGATTTCAACAGGGGTTGGAACACAAGCACTAAGTGCTCCAGGTAGAGAAGAACATATTCAGAAGGCCTGGTGGCAAAGAATGCAGCTAGACTTTAGAGCAGACCAGATGCAGCTGGCTAGTAAAGGGTTTTGTAAATCATGATAAGGAGTTGAGATTTTTATGCTGAAGGTAATGGAAGGCCATGAAGAGATCTTAAGCACTAGTGGGCATTGGCAGATGTGTTCTTTGGCTCCACGTTGTGGAGAAAGGGTGGGAATTGGTTAAGAGCAGAGTTAAGAAGGATTTGCATGCAGTAATCTGAGCAAAAGATGATGATGGTCTGATGGACCAAGGTGATGGCAGTGGGCAATGGAGAGGAAATGGATGGATGCAAAAGATAGTCAAGAGGTAGAACCCACCGAATTGGGTGATTAGTTGTGTTTGGTGATGGGGAGGGAGAGAGTTTGTGAAGAGAGTTATGTAGGTTCTGACAGAAACTGAGTTAATGCTGGCTTCTTTTCTGAAATGAGAAACAGGAGGTGGAACAGGTTTTGCAGAGAAGAAGAATGGTGAGTTCAGTTCTGGACGTGTGGAAACAATGGTGTTGTGAGACATCTGGTAGAGATATCAAGGAGACAGTTGGACATGTAGGTCTGAAACTCTGATGAAATCTGGGAAGGAGCCACTAATTTGGGAGACGTGGTCCATGTGTGGCAGCCCTAAGAGTGAGTGAGATTGCCTTCTGGAGTGAGGAGCACAGGACAGCCCCAAGGGCCTAGCATATAATGACTGAGCAGATGAAGAATTCCACTGGAGGCCAGAGAGGGAAGAGGAAGCCCAGAGCGTGGAATCAAGAAAGCCACAGAAAGCATTTTCCAGAAGCAGGAGTCAGTGACAGTATCAGATTCTGCTGAGAGGACCTAAGAAACATCCTTTGACAATCTTGGTGAAGATCTGTTTTAGTTTTAGTGGGACTAGAATCATGGCTTAAAACTAGAGTGAAAGTTAAGAAAGCCACCATAATGAAACTTGATTTTGAAGACACTGGCTAGAGCGGTAAGTCTAATGGAGGAAAGGGATGAGAGGTTTGAGCATTTTCAGAAACTGATGGAGGTCAGGGAAAGGAAAGAGTAAAGATGTAGAAGAAAGATGAAAACACATCAGGGTCTCTGAGAAGGAATGTAGCATGAGAAAGATCAAGAACACAGATAGGAAGATTAGCTTTAGAGAGAAAGACCCTTCTTGTCTTAGGAGAGGATGAGGAAATGCTCAGTGGGAGTGAAGATAAATATGTTGGTGTGAACACTTTCTCACTTGATGCCTTTTCTCTTTCCATTGAAGCAGGTGCTGGTGAGGAGAGAGGTAAGGGATTTGAACAGGTGTGTTAAGTAGCTGCTGAGAAGAATGAGAGATGGAGCTGATGGCCAGGCCTGGTTAAGACTGGTGGTGATGAGATCAATGTAGATGTGACGCTGCTTCAGCAGCTTGGCTTTTCCAGGGTTGGGAACTTACCAGGCCATTGCAGGGAAAGAGCAAGTATTGAAGACTTAGACAGAAATCGTTCTGAATTCAGTTAGGAAGGAACTGAAGAGAGGATAAATGTGCCAAGATAACATAGAAAGGTCAAAGAATTGGAGAACTAGAGTAGTGGGGTATGTGAACAAGCTGGAAGGATAGGAAATGGTGTTGAGAGCGAGTGTCTGGTTTTACTATTTCAGAGGTATGACAAGATGTGGCCATGGTATTGGGAAGCTAACGCAGGATTAAAGTGAAAGTCATTGAAGAAGACTGAGGTAGCCAAGACAACATCCACGTTATTTAGCAAAAACTGGCCATGACTGGGCGCCGTGGCTCACGTGAACTTGTAATCCCAGCACTTTGGGAGACAGAGGCAGGTGGATCACCTGAGGTCAGGAGTTCAAGACCCGCCTGCCCAACATGATGCAACCCCGTCTCTACTGAAAAATACAAAAATTAGCCAGGCGTGGTGGTGTGCACCTGTAATCTCAGCTACTTGGGAGGCTGAGGCAGGAGAGTCGCTTGAACCCAGGAGGTGGAGGCTGCAGTGAGCTGATGTCACTCCACTGCAGAGGAAGCCTAGAGCGTGGGATCAACTCCAGCCTGGGCAACAGAGCAGGGCAGGACAATGTCTCAAAAAAAAAAAAAAAGCTTGACGCATTTGGAGGTTTTTGTTTCTTGGCGCCATTTAGGTGTAAGAATGGTAATGTCCAGAATGATGATCCTTTTCATTTACCAAACGGTTCTGATGCTGCCAACCCCCAGTGAACATAAAGAAGCATGAAGTCCCTCGTTTGTATCAATATATTGTGGAGAATAAGTAGAATACAGGTTTTTAGAGAAAGATATTTTTTGATTCATGTGATCCTTAGGGCGTTAAATACGATGCACTCCATTATTTTTTGTTACTCTATTTAAAAGAAAATGACAGTAAGATGATTTCATACCCCACTAAAAGATCACAGCCTACAATGGAAAGACACCGGTTGTCTCAACTTTTAAAGCTGTGTGTTAGGTTTCCCAATTTGTGGGTGTATGGTTATTAACTGTTAAACATGAGGTTTTCAGTGCCCATGAACATGATTTTCCTTTGCAGGAAAGATGATTCAAGGTTTCCTTTAATTTTAGAAATTAGTATTCAGCTCATTAAAGTAACAATCTATTAGAGTAACATCTGTTTCTTCTTTAAAGGTTTAAATGCAAATTACAGTTCTTATTTTCAATGTATAAGTCTTGCAAATTTTAGCAATTATTTTTAAGAAGATTTTGAATAATGTTTGCGTTTATGAAATCCCGATTAAATTTCTTTAAACATTTTAAGCTTCTTTTACAAACTTAATGTATTCAGTTTCCCTCTTAATTCAATTATCTGACAAAGTATTCTTAAAAACATGATGAATTACATTTATAGACACAATAAACCTAAATTTCTACTTAGTTTGTAATCACAAGTCTAAATCAGTTATTTACATAGCATTTCCTGTGGAATCACAAATTATTGTTTACATAGAAAATCTTCAAGAGTGCACTATCCAACTAGTGGAACTAATAAGTGAATTTTAGCAAGGTTTCAGGACATGAAAGTTAATATACAAAAACCCAGTTGTATTTGTGCATGACCAGGTGTCCCCCTGCATCACTATTTGTCTGCTCCATGAAGTTGGCGTCTCTTAAAGCCAAGAGGTTTCTGTGTTGACTGCTTGTGTATTTCCTTAGCTCTTAAGGTCCGTCATTGATTCCTTTTTCACTCTAAAGAGATTTGAACTTGATGGAACATTTTGTCATGTTCTTAGAATCACTCAAATCTCAGGGATATTGGAGTTATAGCCAGTTGAATTTTAGGTATTACTCATGACATTTTCTGATTATTAATTTACAGCTTCCAAAATTGTTCTATTCACATTAACATTATTTATACCTAATGCTTGACCATTGCTATATAATACCAGGTAACTGGAGCATGAACACTGAGTATTTTAGTGTTTAGAAATCTAAAGACAAATTTTCTAGTCCTGCCAGTTGTTAGCTTTGTGACTAGGCAGAACACAACTTCTCAGCCTCAGTTTCACTGTATGTGAAGTGGGAAATTCAGACTACATAAGTTAAGATCCTAGTATGTTTTATGACCTCTGAATCTTTAAGATTCCTTTGTGAGAATCAAACTACTTAAAAGCTAGAATGCATTACACAAATGTAAGATGTATAATTCCAGAGCACCCAAGTTAGTGCGTACCTGTTTTCCGTAACTGTGCTGAATTTTACCACGCTGCCCTTTCATCCATCCATTCTCTTCCTCACTGTTGTGATCAGACGATGGAAGTTGCAGTTTTAGGTGAGGTCATGCCTAGAATAGTGTTTTCCAAACTCTCAACTGTAGTCCCCTGTAAGACATGTATTTTATGTTGACATATAATACTCACTTTCATGTATCTGTGCACACGTGCGCGTGCATTCAGACGCACACAGCTGAAACAAAAATGGGCTAAACAGTACTCACCCTCACTCATGTGGTATATACTGTGGTATTTTTTAATCTGTTCTAGTTTTTAATTTTTAAAAGAAATGCTGGTCACAGCCCGTTACATGAATTTCATGCCTAGGACCACTCACAATTTGACAAACACGAGCCTGGGAGAACTTGTGGGGAGGATTCTCACTCCAGTTCTGCCATGAATTCTATTTTAGTGATACGGTAGTGGTAGCAGTGATTAGTATGTATTGATCGAAGCATTTTGCTAAAGGGTTATCATGTATCATCTTATTTCATCTTCACGATGACCCTGTTGCTTTTCTCTCTAAATAAATATTCATGAGACCAATGACTGATTAGAAATAGGAGGGATTTGGACAGGGTTGGGGGGAGGGAGGATGAAGAGGGATGGATATAAAAATACAGCTAGATAAAAGGAATAAGATCTAGTATTTGGTAGCACAATAGGGCAACTATAGTTAACAGTAATTTATTGTACATTTCAGATTAACTGGAAGAGTGGAATTGGACTGTTCCTAACACAAAGAAATAAGTGTTTGAGGTGCTGGTGTCCCAATTACCCTGACTGTCATTACACATTGTATGTGTGCATCAAAATATGACATATACCCCTTTATGGGTATGTACAACTATTGTTAGGCATCTGCAACTAATATATGCACATTACAACTATGATGTGTGCATAAACAACTTTTTAATTTTTAAATGAGAAAAAATGAAATAGAAGGGGTTTGGGATGGGGAAGGCGTATTAGAGTGTTCTTGTCACTGGAAGGACCTGTGTAAATGACTGACTAGACATTTCATAGCATTGGCTGGAGACAGTTCTTTGCCAAATAACAGATAGGTGCATCCAGGCTGTGGACCTGAAAGGTGAGGTCAAACTACAGAAGGTGTTGACTCAGCCAAAGTACTCTCCTATGTGGCCATATTTGAGTGACCAGTTACTACCCTAGATACCGTCAGTGGAGGGACCTGCTTTCTTAATGCTGGTGATACTAATAAATAAAATACCAACTTTGCACATAGCTTTCAATTTGTGTTTTATTCTTATTATGTATACACACATATTAGTTGTGGGTAAGAAACATCACATAAATTGGTGAGATGACAGACTGGCTCTTTTCCTCCTCTCCTCTTCCACAGTAGATTTAAACTTAGAGGTGTAGCACAGATCTTTTTGTTCTTTTTTTTTTTTTTTAACTTTAAATTCTAGGATGCGCAGATGTGCAGATTGGTTACTTAGGTATACATGTGCCATGATGGTTTGCTGCACCTATCAACCTTCAACTAGGTTTTAAGCCCCTCATGCATTAGGTATTTGTCCTAATGCTCTCCCTCCCCTTGTCCCCTACCCCCTGACAGGCTTTATGTTCTTATATAGGGCTTACTATCTGTATTAGTTAAGATTTTAATATTTTGTGTATTGGGGTCAAATTTTGTAGTTTTATTGGTCAACCACATCCAAAGATTATGTCCTCAACTAGATATGTAACTGAAAACTATCCAAAACAAAACAGAATTCTGTTCTGTAGTATTATACAATATCGTTTATCTATTTTAGGAAACTACACAACTGTGTACAGTATTTTTAAAATAACTCTTTGCTTTTGTTTCCTTTACAATATAACCATCTTTGTCTGCCAAGTGTCTCGTTTCTCCATGTGTGTCTGCCTTTTGAGAAAGGTGTGACCTTAGAGACTTTCATTTGGGCACATTCTAGCTTGAAATACTATGCTTTTTTATTTTGTAATATAGTCAAAGATGCATTTGAGTGTGTCAGGAAAATTTCAAATTAATTAATTTCTTTTTTTTTAATCTTCGTTTTGGGGGGGTCATTTAATTGTAAGTTGCACAGATAATTTCATCAGCACAGATATTTCCTGGATGAGCAAACAGCAGAGAAGTTTAAATACAGGAATCTGAGCCTTGATGTCAAGAACTTTGAGTTCTGATTTTACATTTAGATCTAAGTTCCCTCAGTAAAGAACACGGTTTCTATGTCTTCCAGAGTAAGTTGTGAAGTGTGATGATTGCTTAATAAAGAATGTAATGAACGTGCTCTGTAAAGCTCTATAATAATACTAGAGCTGTTTGAACTTCCTCGTTGGCATTTTTCTCACCTGCCATCTGTACTGACCTTGTAAATCCAGAGCAAATGATTGCTCGTATGAGAGCTTTGATCTTCATTTTAAAGTAATGACATATAGTTCCTCAAACCTCAAATTAAACCAAAAATTTTTTTTCTAGGTTAATGACATTGCTTAATTTTCTGACCTTGACCTGTGCAAACTTTGAAGTTAGAGAGTACTGGGGAGGAGGGGGGATTAGATACCATGGTATATTAACTGAATGTAAATAAGTATATTTGAACTAGCTTACCAAATTTGCATAATCATTTAAAATAATGTGTTTTTAAAAGTTGCATGCGGTCCAGTGATTATAAATTGAGCTGTATTTTAATGTCTCTTTTTTAAAAAATCCTGTTCGAGAATCCATTATTGCATATCCGTTGATAAACAAAGGCTCTTTTGCAACGAAGCTGATCAACCACTGTGTTATATTGTCATTTTTAAAAACAGGGTTTTGGAATATGTTTTCTTAAAACATTTAAACTGCATTCAAGATGACAAGGAAAAGTAGAGGCACCATTTAGTTCATGTTCACGTTTTGAATTTGCTGGTGTTTCTAGAGTTTGCTTTTGGAGCATAGTCCTGACTTTGTAGAAACTACAACCATTTCATAACTACATACTTGAAAGTATTTTTGGAAACAAATAAGGCCTTAAAATTGTGATTTTTCAAGAAGAAGGGAGTATGCAGAATGGAAAAAGCCACGCTTTATAGTACTGTTTTGTTTCTAGTCACAATACTATGTTTTTCAAAATACATTCAAGGAATAGTTGATATTTTAAAAAATATTTAACAGAAATGTTTGAATTAAAAGGACTGCAGTACTGCTGTATATAGGACCTTCTGAATCTGTAGTTTTTTATTACTGTTATATAATAGATTCAAGACTCTAAAAAAAAGTCCCTGGATGTAAGAAGAGTTCGTAAAGATTTGTTTTAAATGCCCCAAAGCTGGAATTTACTTAAAGTCTCAACTTTTAAGGACTTGTGAATAAATCATGTAAGCTGAGCATTGTGAAGACAGGGACTCGGTTTCTGTGTCAAACTCTGTTAGAACTGATAGGAGACCCAGGAGAGAGTCCCAAGATTGGCCTGGAACAAAACAATTGTTTTTACTGCTGTTACTATCCAGAGTTTCACTGTGTTGAGGATACAATTTTGCCCTACTGACTTGGTTGACCATTACCTTGCTTACTGAATGACAAGAAGGGTGTTTGAGTATTTTTATGATAGTGTTCCCTACACCTTTTCATTGTTTAAACATTGCTTCAAAGTACACATGAAAAGCGTAGAGTAATGAAATGAAAATGAAAACCAAGAGTATTAGGTCATTTGGGGAGATTTAAATCAGCAGGTAACAAATGGATTCCATTATAAGCAAATGTAAACTAACAAAAGCAGAAAGCACAGCAGAAGCTCTGAAGTGCATGGTACATTCCATTGGACTGGTAGCCCAAAAAAGGGAGTGGGACGGTCCAATAAAGATAAAAGCAAAACACCAAAACCTGAGTAGCTCTAAGAGTTTAAAGAAAACATTCCTTCCTCTGAGCAGGAACATAGCAAAGCTTATTCTCTTTAGAACTTTTTGTATAACACCTCAGAGAGAGAAGTTTGCTTTGTAGAAGTGGATTGCATGTTCCAACCTAGTAGTCAAAGAGAATGACTTAGAGAATGACAACAAAAATCTTAGTTGATTATGCACATTGAATTTGGGCTATTAACCAACAAGTTTTTTAAATAGCAGCAAAGCAGTTTGTAGTTCATGGCCCTCTCAAAAGTATCTGTAAATTCTGCTTAAGCGGTTGACTTTGGCCGTGATTTACTATCGGGTTTGGGCCCACATTCTACTCACCATACAAATCATCAGTTGAGCTTTAGCAGTTACTGAAAGATCTGGAGCTTGGGTATGGAGCATGAAGTGTCTGTTTCTGGAATCCTAGCCTCTCTGGAGAAGCCAACACAGACTACTTCAGCTGTGAGGCGTGAGACAGGGCCTTTCATTCCAAAAAGTCTCGGGCATTTTTGATGGGTCCCTTGCATTAGCATCGCTTTCTTACATTTTATTGTGGTTAATTAACAAGAGTTTTGTGAAGATTCGAAATAATACCATTCTTGTTCTAAATAAAAGTGGATCAACACAGCACATTTTAAAGCGATCATGACTTGATTAATTTCAACATTTATAACACATTCAGAAATGAAGAAAAATAATCCAAGAATGTTTTAATTTGAGAATTCAGACATTGAGTAATAAACATGTGGTACTAATTAACAAGAAAGTTGATAAAAGCGGGTCGTTGGCCCTGTAGATGTCTTCTGTAGCTTGTCTCCGAAGAACATGAAATGAAGATCATCACCACAAACCACAGACATTTATTGGATGCCTGCTTGGCGCTGTATTCTTGTGTTTGTATCCCTGATGTCTGGGGAGTGTGGTGTCTGGGCAGTGGGGGTATACAAAGTATAAAATTCTGTTCCAGCCCTCAAGGAGTTTACTGTCATGTTGGGAAGGCTGTCCACTTATAAAATGATAAAGAACAGGGAGAATATTGTTCTCACAAATGACAGGGATTTTCTGAATTTAAAAGCACCACTTTTAAATGGTTGTAGTGAAGAAGAAAGTAAATTCACAGTAATAGTTTACAGAAATAAAGTTGCTGAGATGTGAAACTGCGTTTTTCTAAGTGTGTTGACCAAAGCGTAAAATGAATGTCACGTGCATTTTCTTTGCTGTTAATTTTTTTCAAGTATTGAGCTGTTTTGCTGATTCCATTTTAGTCTCCAAATTCTGAGAGCAGATAGAAATGAATGGAAATGTAAAGTCTTTGCGTTTTTTAAAAAGGACCTAAGAGTTACATTTCCTCTAATTTGTTTGCATAAAAGAACTTGAAAAAATTTACCATAACCATTAGCTCTGTTCATTGGCTTTTGCTCTCCTACTATTGTTTGGGATTAAAAATAAAACTAAAGTGTGTTTCATGTCTGGAGTGTGAAAAAGCTTTAGGACCTTAAGATAAACTGGATAATGGCTGGTGATTCTGGGGTTAGAAGATGAGTTTCCTTGTAGCCTTTCTTCCTAGATAAGTACTACCTATGTTCATTATTAGGCATGGTTCAGTAATTTAAACAAACTGATTGTCATTATTTTGGCATTCAGAAAATCACTATTTAAAGTAGAGGCCGGGCGTGGTGGCTCACACCTGTAATCTCAGCACTTTGGGAGGCCAAGGCGGGTGGATCATGAGGTCAGGAGTTCAAGACCAGCCTGGCCAAGATGGTGAAACCCTGTCTCTACTAAAAATACAAAAATTAACCAGGCATGGTGGCAGGCGCCTATAATCCCAGCTACTCGGGAGGCTGAGGTAGAGAATTGTTTGAAGCTGGGAGGCGGAGGTTGCAGTGAGCAGAGATTGCGTCACTGCACTCCAGTCTGGGCAACAAAGCAAGACTCCATCTCAAAATAAATAAATAAATAAAGTAGAGAGAGATGGTTGTGTGTAACTTCACTTACCTCAGCTTTTTCTGACATGTTTTGAGGGATCTAATTTGGTGTTTTGTTTGTTTCTCCCCTCCGCCACCCTCCAAGCCTTGGTATCATTCGCTCATGTGAAATGTTTCCTCTTTTAGGATTTTTTTCTGCAAGCTTTTACTGGTTAAGTGCTGTTCTTGTTATAAGGCTTCAGTGTTTATATGCAAGATGTTTTAGGCATTCATTCATTCATTTAAGGTTTTTTTAAAGAATGAATGTATAAAGTATCATTTTGAAATTGTGAACAATGAAAGGTTCTAATGAGATTTTTTTTTTCCAGTTAAGTATCTTATAAATCCCCCACTTATCTTGAACAATAAGTAAGAATCAACCACAGCGAGTTATGGTTTTATTAAGTCAGGTCAGACTTATTAATGTTTGGCTTTATTGGTCAAAGAATTAGGTTCATAGCATTGTTTGAATTTTAAACCACAAAGAAGTAATTGGTCTTTAGGCTCAAAAGCAGATAGTATTTATTAAAGAACATGGGACATAATGAAACCTGAAAATATTTTAAATTTGTACATAAATTGCTATAATTTTGCTTTTGTTTATAAAAATCAGCACAATCCTGAAATACTACCTTTGTTAATCTCAGATTATTGGGACTTTTATGTTAAAATAACTAAACTGCAAAGATACAGCCTAGTAAAAATATCCTAAATATTTTTCTGTATTTCCTTTGTGAGTTCTCTCTTTTTCTGCGTGTCTCTCAGTGTGTATACAGGGGGTGTGTGTGTGTGTGTTTCTCTCTTGTCTGTCTTATTCTTAGTGTATCAGTAGTTCATGCCTTCTTATTGCTAAGTAGTATTCCATGGCATGGATGTTAGACAGCTTATACTTTGTTTAACCATTCACCTGTTGAAGGATGTCTCAGTTGTTTTTCAGTTTAGGACTATTACCAAAATAACTGCTACAGACATTTGTCTACAGGTTTTTACATAAACTTGAGTTCTGATAAATGCCCAGCAGTACAGTTACTGGGTTGTGTGGCAAGTATATGTTTAATATTTTGAGAAACTGGCAAACTATTTTCCATCATGGCTGCCATTTTACATTCCCAACAGCAATGGTTGAAAGATAACACTTCTTTCATATGTTTGCCAGCATTTGGTTTTTGTTACTCCGTTTATTTTAGCTGTTCTAATGTATATAGCGATACTTTACGACAGTCTTAATTTGGGCTTCCCAAATGGCTGATGTTGAATGTCTTTACAGATGCTTGTTTGCTGTCCACTAATCCCCATCAGTGAAATGTCTCCTCATGTTCTTTGTGCATTTTCTAAATTGATTTGTTTTTATATTGCTGAGTTATGAGAGTTGTTATATATTCCAGATATGTATCCTTTGGTAGCTTGTCTTTTCATCATTTTGTCCGGGTTTTTCACAGAGCCAATTTCAAATTTTAATGAAGTCCAGTTATCAATTTAAAATTTTTTCTATGCATCATGCATTTGGTATTATGTCTAAGAACTCTTCATAAGCCCTAGTTCTCAAGTATTTTTCTCCTGTATTTTCTTCTAAAAAGTCTCATCGTTTTACATTTTATGTTTAAATCTATGATCCATCCATTTGGGGTTAAGTTTTGTGTAAGATGGGAAATTTAGCTGTACGTTTACTTTTTTGCTGGTTGATACCCAGTTGCTGCAGCGCTAGTTGTTGGAGAAGCTCCTCTTCCTTCATGAATTACTTGTGCAACTTTGTCAAAAATTAGTTGGCCATACTTGTGTGAGGCTATTATGGGTTCTTTGTTTTCTTCCATGGATTTATGTGTCTGTCCTCCACCAATAACACACAGTCTTGATTTCTGTATCTATACTTTTAAAAGTCTTGAAATTAGGGAAAAATTAGTGTCCCATTTGTCTTTGTCAGAATTATTTTAGTTACTGTAGCTCTTTTGCCTTTCCATATAAATTTTAGAATACTCTTGCTTCTCTTTGTAAAAAATTCTTTCAGAGACTTTTGATAGGAATTATGTTAAATCTATATATAAATTTGGAGAGAACTGACATCTTTACTATGAGCCTTTGGATCCACGAACATGGATTGTTTCTCCATTTATTTAGAGCTTTGATTTTTTTCATCAACAGTTTGTAGTTTTCAGCATGTAAGTTGACAAAGTCAAAATAAAATAAATCTCTAAATTAGCATTTATTTAGGAATCACAGAATTGCAGTTTGGGGCATACATACAGACCACGGTGGTCTTCTGTATGTCCCAGGAACAAAGAGAAGATTGGGCATTTTATTAGAAAGAGAAATGTTATGTAAAATTTTGAAGAAAAGTTCATTGACACTAGAAAAGCTTTTGGAAGCTGGCAATCTCTGATTGGTGAGCGAAAGTGGAAGGTAAAACTGGTCTTAGAGTCACAGCAGGTCGTTTCAGCAGTTATCGGTAAAACTGGTCTTAGGGCTACAGCAGGCCATTTCAGCAGCTGGGCTTCTGGAAAATTCAATTATTGGAGCTGGTGCTATGTGCCCTGAGTGATTTTTCCCCCCCGGCCCCTCCATTCTGACCTACTTAGGTATGACAAGAATGACAGAATTTGTATAATCAACTTTCAGAGTCCTATACATATTCTTTTAGATTTACATCTAAGTTTTTTTAAAAAAACTATAAATGGTATATTTTCATTTCAGTTCCTACATGTTTATTGTTAGTATATTGGAATACTGTTGACCTTTTAAGTGCATTCACACTGTTTTGCATCTACAAAATTTTTACCATCTTGCAAAACAAACTCTGTGACTTATTAGACAATAAACCTCCATTCTTCCCACCTCCAACCCCTGGCAACCACCATTCTGCTTTCTGTCTCTATAAATTTGACTTCTCTAAGTACCGAAAATGAGCGATATCATACAATCTTTTTTGTGACTGATTTATTTCACTTAGCATAATTTCTATAAGATTCGTCCATGTTGTAGCATATGTTAGAATTTTACCTCTTTTAGAGGTTGTGTGTATATATCACATTTTGTTTATCTGTTCATCCATTGGGTTGCTTCACCTTTTGGCTATTGTGAGTGATGCTGCTATGAACGTGGGTGTGCAAGTAACTATTCGTATTCTTCCTTTGATTTCTTTTGTGTATATACCTAGAAATGAGATAGGTGGGTCATATGGTAATGCTATTTTTAATTTCCCAAAGAAGATAGCAACTGCACCATTTTACATTCCCACCAGTAGTGCACAAGAGTTCCAGTTTCTCCATGTCCTCACCAACACTTACAGTAGCCATCCTAATGATTAAGAGTTGTGGGTTTGATTTACATTTCCCTAAATGATTAATGTCGATCACCTTTTCATGTGCTTATTGGCCATTTGTATATCTTCTTTGGCGAAGAAACTTCTCTAAATATTATGGATGTTAATTTTATCGGGTGTGATTACAATGCAGCTAGTTTTTATGTGGTGATCTTGTATACTTTTACTTCACTGAACTTGTGTAGTTCTTGGAGGGTTGTTGAGGTTTTCTACATAGAATATCATGTCATCTGCAAATAGAAACAGTTTTATTTCTTCCTTTACAGTCTGTCTGCCTTTTAATTTTTTTTCTTGCCTTATTGCACTGGCCAAAACTTCTAGTATTTTGAATAAAAATGAGAGGAGACACCCTTGCTTTTTTTCTGATCTTAGGGGGAAAGCATTCAGTCTCTTCACCTTTAAGATATTAGCTGGAGGGCTTTTGTAGATGTTTTTTATCAAGTTGAAGACGTTCCCCTCCACTCCTCATTTTCTGAGAGTTTTTATCATGAGTGGTTGTTGAATTGTGTCAGGTGATTTGTCTTCTTTAAACTGTTAATATGGTGGATAGCATTGATTTGGTCTTTAATACTGAACCAGCCTCGAATTCTTGAAATAAGCCCTGCTGGTCATGGTGTATAATTCTTCTATATGTTGCTGAGGTCAGTTTTCTAGTATTTTGTTAAGGACGTCTACATCTATGTTCCTAAGGGGATACTGGTTTTTGGTTTTGTCTTTTTGTACTGTCTTTGTCTAGTTTGGATTCCCTCCTCTTTAATCTCTGAAAGAGATTGTGTGGAACAGGTTTTAATTTTTTAAATGTTTGTTAGAGTTCTCTAGGCCATTCTGGAACATGAACAAGTGGCAGAAGCCTCATTCTCTCTATGCCATCTGGGGCTGGAGATTTTCAGATTTTTAATTATAAATTTAATTTCTTCACTCTTTATGGGGCACTTATCCATTTCATATTGGCTGAATATGGCAGTTTGTGTTTTCTGAGATTATTGTCTGGGAGGTTTTTTGTTTTTGTTTTTGTTTTGCTTTTTGTGTAGGCCGACCCTTTCCTGGTACTTTGGCTAGAGGGAGCCACCGTTTTGGGGATTTTTTGGTCTGTGTTTGTTGGCTTTTCAGAGTTGCCAACTTTGTCAGTGTTTTGCTTGGAATAGATGAGGCAAAAAGAAAACCCAGGGAGTTTATCACTGTGTCACTCCTCGAGTTTCAGAATCCTCAGTTGGACTACCATCTTCTCTCACTTTTCAGAGTCTTTGTAGGGTTGTTTGATACATAACGTCCTGCGTTTCCAGTTGTACTTAGTGGGGAGGATAGGGAAAAGTAGATCTCCCTCATCTTCCTGGAGCAGAAGGCCCCTGCTTATAGTTGCCTACTAGTTAGGAATGCATAAACTATCACCCTTATTTTAGCTGTGCACATCTGACCCCACCATGAAGAATATTAAACGTGTCACAGACAGTTAATACTTGAGAACTAATTGAGAAAATCTAAAATTAATTTACTGCCTGGTAAAACTTGAACCTTATAAAATCTGATCCAAGTTTAACAAAAGGCTTATTTCTATCATTCTACTACTGCTTACTGTAATAATTTCCAGAGAGATTATAGCAGGCAGGTTTAGGTTTAAAAATTCAGAAAAGAAAACCAAGTTTTACAAGAGTAAAGCTGTCATAATAATAGAGACAATTATAATATATCATCATGGAAGTCTCCTACTCCTGATGTTCTGAAATTGATGTTTAAGGGACTGTCAATATCTGTCTTCCTCCTTCTCCCTTTTTAACCTATGGTTACTTTATTGTTTTTTTTTTAGCCCCCCACAGATTCACTTTATCAAATTGCAAATAAAATTAAATGGAAGTCTGCTAACTTCTAATACCAAAATAGTGAATCAGAATATTGCACTAAGATATAAAGTGACAACTGAGGTTATTTTCTATGTTCTCATTTGCACCTGAGTGTCATTCTGTCTATTCTGAAGCCTTAGTGGGAGCAGAAATGAAAAATCCCTACGTGAATGTGGCAGTATGGGAGTTTTCTTGCCACACTCTTGGTTTGTTAGTAATTTTCTGTTCTGGAGCATTATTTTTAAAGCCAAGTGGCAATAAATTGTTAATACACTCTTAGATTTGTCCACTGATATTTTTTAAGGCTTTGTATATGTCTGAATATATGATGCGGATTTTTTTGACATCATTATCTGTCTGTAGGTCCCACTCGCACATAGTCTAATGGTTCTGCAGTATATCCTGAACGTCAGCATATTTTAAACCTCCCCGCAATTTGAATATGCAGCCAGGGCTGAGAATCACTGCACTGGAATTGTGCTTACTGTGTTTCTTACGTATTTTCTTTGAGAGTCTGGCAGAGCTTTGTTTCTGCTGCCTCCTTGACCATACATTTGTACTGAAGGGTGGATGAACCCTCAGAGGTGACTTCTCATTGAGGGCTAGGTCCCGGCCTGTGGCCAGCACTACCTGGGGGACTGTGCATCTTCAGAAGCTCCTTCCTCTGTTTCCAGCGGGAAGTGGGGCAGAGAGAACACAGTAAGCAGTGCCCTGCCAGCCACCTCTCTGTTCTCTCTACCCAGCTTTGGCCCACAGCGGCAAATGGTAAAGGCAGCAGTAAGCACTCTCTTTAAATAAAGTCTCATTGACAGAAGTGTGAGTTCTTGGTTGTTCTAAAAAAAAGTAGCACTACTTGGAGATCGACAGTAATGATAGCCCTGCTATCCTTCTTTAGCACCCACCTTATGCCAGACACTTCATATTTATTCTCCAGCACTTTACCTCTCTAGACAGCTCTTTGCCTGTTTTACTAGAAGCAGCAACACATGAGTGATTATATGCTTGTTATTAGTAATGATTTGATGTGGAAAATCACAGTTCTACAGCACATTCCAGTAAATGTGCAGGTAGCATACACGTCTCCACCCCTCACTCTGCACAGGTAAGCACGCTTGAGGTTCGGTAGGGAGGCTTTGGGCTTTTTTTTTGTGTAACTGATTTTAAATTTTTTAATTATATCAGTTATTTAGATATACAATTTAAGTAGTTATAATTAAGTCATACCAAAAATAATCTGTGGCTTGTTTTTTACGTTAAAATCAGGATATCTTGAAAATCATTCCCCATTGTTACATAAAGAACTTCCTCAATCTTTTTTTTTTTTTTTTTTCAGGAACCGGTACAGATAAGGTCTTGCTATGTTGCCCGGGCTGGTCTGAAATTCCTGGCCACAAGCAATTCTCTTGTCTTGGCATCCCTAAGTGTTGGGATTACATATGTGAGCCACTGTGTCCAGCCTTTGCAAAAATAAACCATATCATAGTTGTAGATTTATAGAAAAATGGCAAAGGTATAGTGTAGAACATTCTCGTTATTCCACACCCAGCTTCCCCTGTTGTTAATGGCTTACTTTTTTTTAATTAGCACACTTTTTTTTTTTTTTTTTAACAGCTTTAGGTTCACAGAATAATTGAGCAGAAAGCACGGAGTTCCCTGTGCCCTCCAACGCCCCTCCCTGAGCCCCCCATCATCAACATCTCACATTGGTGTGCTACATTTGTTACAGCCGACAAGCCAGTATTGGTCTATTATTGTTAACTAAGGTCCATAGTTTGCATTAAGATATGTTCTTTTTATTTTATTTTTTCAAGACAGGGTCTTACTGTGTCGCTCAGGCTGGAGTGCAGTGGCACAATCCCGACTCAATGCAACTTCTGCCTCCTGGGTTCAAGCAATTCTTGTGCCTCAGTCTCCCAAGTAGCTGGGACTAAAGATGCGCACCACAGTGCTCGGCTAATTTTTGTATTTTTAGTAGAGCGGAGGTTTCGCCATGTTGGCCAGACTGGTCTCAAACTCCTGGCCTCAAGTGATCTGCCCACCTCAGCCTCCCAAAGTGCTGGAATTACAGGTGTGAGCCACTGTGCCCAGCTGGGTACATTCTTTGTGTTGTCCATTCTCTGGATTTTGACAAGTGTCTAATGACATGTATGACGTGTATCCTACAGAGGAGTTTCACTGGCCTAGAAATCTCCTGTGCTGCATCTGTTCATCCCTCGCTTCCGCATCTCCATCCTCTGGCAACCACTGATTCTTTTACTGTCTACATAGTTTTACCTTTTCCAGAATGTCTTCAAACTGGAAACAAACAGTAATATAGCCTCTTCAGATAGGCTTTCTTCATTAAATGCATTTAAGGTTCCCCCATATCTTTATGTGGCTTGATAATTCATTTCTTTTTATTGCTGCATGGTATTCTGTCAGGTATAGTACTAGAGTTGATCTGAAGGACATGTTGCTTGTTTCCACTTGTTGGCAATTATGACTAAAGCTGCTGTAAACATTTTTTATGTATTTTTGTATACACATAAGTTTTCAATTCATTTGAATCAATACCAAGAAGTGCAATTACTAGATCATGTGGTTGTTGCATACTACATTACTGATAATAAATCTCCACTTTGCTGTACTTTTAGGTTTTCAGTTTTGCTATTTTAAACCATACCCTTAAATATACATTCTTTTGCATATGTAGTAAAGTTTCTGTAGGATAGATTCCTAAAAATGAGATTGCTCTGATAAAAACAATGTGAATCTGCCTCTAAAAGGCGAATTGTACACTGTAGTGTCCTCCCCTCACATCATCCACAGTAAGTCTTCGGTCAACATCATCAGTAGGTTCTTGGAAACAGTGACTTTAAGTGAACTCATGTAAAATGAAATCAGTGTTATAGGTTTAGTTTACATAAACAAGAGTTAAGTTCCTACAGAATATTTCTGGTCACAAAAGTATGACCAAATTTCTAAAAACTAAATAACGTTTCTAGTATTAAACATTGAAATAAATGTGAGATATATGTACGTTTAGGATTCGTAAAAGCAAGATAATTATTTACCTATGATTCCAGTTCCAAGTGTCAAGGGACTAGAGCCTATCCCTTAGCTCAGAGCACAAAGTGGAACCAGTCCTCAACAGGACGCCATCCCCTCACAGGGCACACGCACGCTAACCACGCTCACTCACACTGGGACCATTTAGACCCACCAATTCACCAAATGTGCTCGTCTTTGGGATGTGGCAGAAAACTGGAGTACCCTGAGAAAATCCACACAGATGTGGGGGGAGTGGGCAGATGCCACACAGTGGCCCTGACCGGAGATACCTTTTTTTTTGTCAATGTTGAAATCAATGTTTCATCAATGTTTTCAACTAGTGAAGTGACCAGTGAAATAACATTGTTTGAGAACCTGCTGTAGTCATATCAAGTCTCCTGAGGATTTGGAGGCCAGAGTTAAACGTGGTCATTGAATCTACACATGGTAGTTGAATCCACAGCATGGGTGCAATTTTCTAGGGAGAAAGTGTAGAGCAATGAGAGGAGAACCTAGAAAATGAGAGGAGGACCTAGACACTGTGTAACTTCCAACATTTAATAGGTAAAGAAGGGAGTAGTCAGTCAATGAAAAAGGATGGCCCTGGGGTGAGAGAAAACCCAGGATAAATAGTGTCAGGAAAGCTGAAGGCAGAGTGGGTTTCAAGGAGGATGACATGGTTTTCTGATATGCTTTGCTGAAGGTGACGAAGACAGAAACATATCCATTTTGTTCGAGAACAAGGGGACCACTTTGACTTCAGTGAACAGAGTGAAGGTGACTGGGCCAAGATACACTTTGAAATAGATTATAGAGTGAGTGGGAGGTGAGGGAATGGCTGTTAAGTAAATACTCTTTAGAGAAGGAAAGAAAAATAGAATTAAGGTAACTGGAGGATGAGAAGGGGATGTAGTCTTAAGCTTTTGTAAGAGTTAGTGAAAAGGAACTAATATAGAGAAAAAATTGATTATAGGAGATACTGTAATTTACAGAGATTATATACAGATTGGGCTGAGACCAGGAATGGGGAAGAGGATGGATTTCTAGATTGGGGCTTGTGGCAATGTAAAGAAAGGAGTTTGGGAGGCAGGGCTAGGAAAGTCAGAAAGGGGATCCGCTTCAGAGATTAGAGCACCCTAAATTTCCCAGAAAATTGGGGTTATACGACAGGCATGCCTTAGAAATAATGTGTTCGGCTCTAGACCACTGCTAGAAAGCAAGTCACACAAATTATTTGGTTTCCCAGTGCATATGAAAGTCATGTTTACAATGTGTTGTAGTCTATTAAGTGCACAATAGCATTACGGTGGAGAAAAAAAAAAAAAAAAACTATCGTACATAGCTTAATTTAAAAATACTTTATTACTAAAAATTGCTAATGATCATCTGAGCCTTCAGTAAATCATAATGTTTTTGCTGATAAAGAGTTTTGCCTTGATGTTGACAGCTGCTGACTAATCACAGGGTGGTGCTTGCTGAAGGTTGATATGTATCTTTGTTTGTTTGGTGTTGCTGTAAAGCATATCTGAGGCTGGGTAGTTCATAAAGAGGAGGTTTATTTGGTTCAGGGTTCTGCAGGCTGTGCATGAAGCTTGGCACTGGCACCTGCTTGGCTTCTGGTACAGGCCTCAAGCTGCTCCCACCTGTGGTGGAAGTCAGAGCAGAGCCGTGGCATGTGCCGGGATCACATGGCAGGAGAGGAAGCAAGAGAGAGGAGAGAAAGGTGGCAGGCTGTTCTTAACAACCAGCTCTTGTGGGAACTAATAGAATGAGAACTCGCCTCCCCTGCTCCAGATCATTAATCTGTTAACGAGGGATCTGCCTCCATGACCCAGACACCTCCCACTGGGCTCCACCTCCAACATCGGACATCGAATTTCAACATGATGTTTGGGAGGACAAACATATGAACTATAACAGGGTGGCTGTGGCAGTTTCTTAAAATAAGACAACAAAGAACTGTGCTGCATCAGTTAACTCTTCCATTCACAAGAGTTCTCTGTAGCATGTGGTGCTGTTTGATAGCAGTTGAGTTTCTTTCAGACTTGGAGTCAGTCTTCTCCAATCTCACTGCTGATTTATCAACTAAGTTTGTCTAATATTCTTTAGGTTTTTTGTTGTCATTTCAACCATATTTGCAGCATCTTCACCAGAAGTAGATTTTGTCTCAAGCAGTCACTTTCTTTGCTCTTCCATAAGAAGCAACTCCACCTCCATGCAAATTTTATCGTGAGATTGCATTATTTTGTCACATCTTCAGACTCCACTTCTATTTCTAATTATTGTACTGTTTTGACCACAGCAGCAGTAACTTCCTCCACTGTAGTCTCAGACCCCTCCAAGTCATCCATGAGATTTGGAATCAACTTCATCCAAATGTCTGTTAATGATATTTTGACTTCCTCCCATGAACCATAAGTGTTCTGAATGGCATTTAGAATGGTGGATCCTTTCCAGAAGGTTTTCAATTTACTTTGCCCAGATCTATCAGAGGAATCACTTCTATGGTAGTTATAGCCTTATGAAATATATTTCTTAACTAATGAGACTTGAAAATTGAAACTACTACTTGATCCATGGGCTTCAGAATGGTTATTGTGTTAACAGGCATAAAAACAACACTGATCTTGTGTAACTTCATCAGAACTCTTGGGTAACCTGGCACATTGCCAGTGAGCAGTATTTGGTAAGGAATCAGAAAAACTGAGCAGTAGGTCTCAACAGTGGGCTTAAAATATTCAGTAAAATATGCTGCAAAGAAAACTATTCTGTAAACAGATATGCTGTCATCTAGGTTTTGTTGTTCTATTTATAAAGCACAAAATTTACCATAATTCTTAAGGACCCTTGCGTTTTCAGTATGGTAAATGAGCATTGGCTTCAACTTAAAGTCACCTACTGTGAAAGTCCTAGATGGCAGCTTCTACCAGTAGAAGATTGTTTCATCTGCATTGAAAATCTCTTGTTTAGTGTAGCCACCTTCTTGATGATCTTGGCGAGATCTTCAGGGTAACTTGCTGTAGCTTCTACATTAGCACTTGCTGCTTCACCTTGTACTTTTTTTTTTTTTTTTTTGAGATGGAGTCTCGCTCTGTTGCCCAGGCTGGAATGCAGTGGCGCAATCTTGGCTCACTGCAAGCTCCGCCTCCCGGGTTCACGCCATTCTCCTGCCTCAGCCTCCCAAGTAGCTGGAACTACAGGTGCCTGTCACCACGCGTGGCTAATTTTTTTGTATTTTTAGTAGAGATGGGGTTTCACCATGTTAGCCAGGATGGTCTTGATTTCCTGACCTTGTGATCCGCCTGCCTTGGCCTCCCAAAGTGCTGGGATTACAGGCGTGAGCCACCGCGCCCGGCCAGCTTCACCTTGTACTTTCATGTTATGGAGATGACTTCTTTCCTTAAACCTCATGAATCAACCTCTCCTAGCTTCCGCCTTTTCTTCTGCAGTGTCCTTACCTCTCAGTCTTTAGAGAATTGAAGAGAGTTAGGGTCTTGCTGTGAATTAGGCATTTGGTTAAGAGAATGTTATGCCTGGTTTGATCTTCTATCCAGATCACTGAGACTCTCTCCATATCAGCAATAAGGGTGTTTCACTTATCATTTGTGTGCTCACTGGAATAACACTTTTTATTTCCGTGAAGAACTTTTCTTTTGTATTTGCAACTTGGTGGTTTGGCACGAGAGCCATCAGTCTGTCTCAGCTTTCAGTGTGCCTTCATCACCATGTTTAATCATTTCTAGCCTTTAATTTAAAGTCAGAGACTTTCAACACTTAAAGGCCTTTTAGGGTTTTTAATTGGCCTAATTCCAATATTGTTGTGTTTCAGGAAATAGGGAAGCCCAAGGAGAGGGAGAAAGACAGCAGAAGGGCAGGTCTATGGAGCAGTCAGAACATGTACAGCATTTATCAGTTTGCCATCTTGCTTGGGCATAGTTTGTGATCCCCAAAACAATTACAGTAGTTAACATCAGTGATGACTGATCATAGATCACCATAACAGATCTAATAACAATGAGAAAATTTGAAATATTGGGAAAATTGCCAAAATGTGACATGATAAACCAAGTAAACATATACTGTTGGAAAAATGGCACCTATTCTCAATGCAGGGTTGCCACAAATCTTTATTTTGTAAAAACAAACAAAAAACCCTCAATATCTGTGAAGTACACTGAAGTGCCACAAAATTAGGAATGGTTATGTTTCCTCCAGTAGAGCCTGTCTCCATAGGGAAACCAATACTGTTGTAAGGAAAGTGAATTTGTATTTGCCCCTAAGATTAATACTGTAATTTCTAATTTAATTTAATGCTCCAGGAGATTTTCAGAGGTATTGCTACTTAAAGGTACTTTTGAAAGTCTCTAGCTTAATTCTCTTGGAAGGAATCAAAAATCAACCCAATGCCAGATTCATTCTTTGGAAATTAGCATTATGACTCCCTTTCATTGTAAATGGGAATTTGGCTTTGTGACCTAAAAAGGTTGCCTGTCCATTTACCATCATGGACCTGTGAAATACGGTAGAACTTAAAGCTATTGATTTAAAACAAAAATCTTACAGGCAAACTGAACATAATAGATCCTAAGATGAACTGATTCGATGTATTTGATAATTTAAAAAAAAAGTATTAGCTACACATATATTTACGCATATTAAGTATGGTACTTTCTTTGTCCTTTTCTCAGGACCCTATCCTATTTAACATCTTTATTTTTATTTTGATAGCCACATTTCTGTTACTGTGCAACTGGTAAGGATCTCTTAACATGTCAGAAGAAAAGAAACAGAATGTGAAAATACGTCAGTAGACTGGAGTGATGGGAATATGTCAGAACAAAATTTAACAAAAGAGTACAAATGCCACGCTTGGGTTCCAGAATACACACAAATATGAGGGAATATGATGGGAAAGTGAAGAACACAGTTTAGCACTAGCATTTTGATATGGTTTAGCTCTGTGTCCCCACCCAAATGTCATCTTGTAGCTCCCATAATTCCCACATGTTGTGGGAGGGACGCAGTGGGAGATGATTGAATTATGGAGGCAGGTCTTTCCTATACTGTTTCTGTGACAGTGAATGGGGCTCGCAAAATCTGATGATTTTAAAAATGGGAGTTGCCCTGCACAAGCTCTCTTTGCTGCCACCATCCATGTAAGATGTGACTTACTCCTCCTTGCCTTCCACCATGATTGTGAGGCCTCCCCACAGTATATTTTTTTTACAAAAAAAACCCTCTTTTTTTTGTAAATTGCCCAGTCTCAGGTATGTCTTTATCAGCAGCCTGAAAACAGATTAATACAGTACACTGGTACCAGGAGTGGGGTGCTGCTGAAAAGATACCCTAAAATGTGGAAGCACCTTTGGAACTGGGCAACAGGCAGATGTTGGAACAGTTTGGAGGGCTAAGAAGACAGGAAAATGTGGGAAAGTTTGGAACTTCCTAGAGATTTGTTGGATGGCTTTGACCAAAAGCCTGAAAGCCATGTGGATAAGAAGGTCCAGGCTGAGGTGGTCTCAAATGGAGATGAGGAACTTGTTGGGTACTGGAGCAGAGATGACTCTTGTTATGTTTTAGCAAAGAGATTGGCGGAATTTCGCCCCTGCCCTAGAGATTTGTGGAACTTTGAACTTGAGGGAGGTGATTTAAGGTATCTGGCGGAAGAAATTTTTAAGCACCCAAGCATTCAAGAGGTGACTTGGGTCCTGTTAAAGGCATTCAGTTTTATAAGGGAAGCAGAGCATAAAAGTTTGGAAAATTTGCAGCCTGGCAATACAATAGAAAAGAAAATCCCATTTTCTGAGGAGAATTCAAGCTGCCTGCAGAAATTTGCATAAGTAACAAGGATCAGAATGTTAATCCCCAAGATGGTGGGGGAAGATATCTCCAGGGTATGCCAGAGGTCTTCACGGTTTCATGGGCTGGGCCCAGGGTCCCTGTGCTGTATATAGCCTAGGAACTTGGTGTCCTGCATCTCAGCCACTCCAGCTGTGACAAAAAGTGGCCAAGGTACAGCTCAGGCTGTTGCTTCAGTGCTTAGAAGCCCCAAGCCTTGGCAGCTTCCACATAGTGTTGAGCCTGAGGGTGCACAGAAATCAAGAATTGGGGTTTGGGAACCTCTGCCCAGATTTCAGAAGAAGTATGGAAATGCCTGGATGCCCAGGCAAAAGTTTGCTGCAGGGGTGGGGCCCTCATGGAGAACCTCTGCTAGGGCAGTGCAGAAGGGAAAGGTGGCATTGGAGCCCCCACACAGAGTCCTTACTGGGGCACTGCTGAGTGGAGCTGTGAGAAGAGGGCCACTGTCCTCCAGACCCCAGAATGGCAGATCCACCAACAGCCTGCACTGTGCACCTGGAAAAGCTGTAGACACTCAACGCCAGCCCATGAAGGCAGCATGGAGAGAGGCTGTACCCTGAAAAGCCACAGGAGCGGGGCTGGCCAAGACCATGGGAACCCACCTCTTGAATCAGAGTGACCTGGATGCGAGGCATGGAGTCAAAGGGGGTCATTTTAGAACTTTAGGATTTGACTGCTCTGCTGGATTTTGGACTTGGCATGGGACCTGTAGCCTTTTTGTTTGGGCCAATTTCTCCCATTTGGAATGGCTATATTTACCTAATGCCTGTACCCCCTTTGTATCTAGGAAGTAACTAACTTGCTTTTGATTCTACAGGCTCATAGGTGGAAGGGACTTCCCTTGTCTCAGATGAGACTTTGAACTTGGACTTTGGGGTTAATGCTGAAATGAGTTGAGACATTGGGGGACTGTTGGGAAGGCATTATTGGTTTGAAAATGTGAGATTTGGGAGAAGCCAGGGGTGGAATGATATGGTTTGGCTCTGTGTCCCCACCCAAATCTCATCTTTTAGCTCCCATAATTCCCACATGTTGTGGGAGGGTCCCAGTGGTGAATTATGGGGGTGTGTCTTTCCCATGCTGTTCTCATGATAGTGAATGGGTCTCATGAGATCTGGTGGTTTTAAAAATGGGAGTTGTCCTGCTCTAGCTCTCTTTGCCTGCCACCATCCATGTAAGATGTGACTTTGCTCCTCCTTGCCTTCTGCCATGATTGTGAGACTTCCCAGCCACGTGGAACTGTGAGCCCAATTAAACCTCTTTCTTTTGTAAATTGCCCAGTCTTTGGTATGTCTTTATCAGCAGTGTAAAAATGGACTAATACACAACATTTTTTATTTTTAAATTTCAAATTTACAGGAAAATGACAATAATACAAAGAACATATGCATACCCTTCGCTCAGACTCCCCAGTTGTTAACATGTTACCACATTTGCCTTTTCACTTCTTCTGTTTTACTCCGTATGTTTTTCTAAACCATTTGAGAATAAGTTTCTGATATATTGCACCATTGTCCTTCAGTATCCCAGTGTATATTAGCTGAAAACAAGGACACTTTTTTTTTTACATTACAGGACATGGCCATCAAAACCAGGAAAGTAACATTGAGATATTACTACCATCTAATCCACACACCCTGTACAAGTGTTACAGATTTTCCCCGTAATGTCCTTTATAACACAAAAACATACACACATACACAAACCCACTTTACTTTCTCTCTTTTTTTTAGACCCAAGGTTCAAGTGAGGATCCTGTGTTATATTTATTGTTGTGTCTTTTTAGGCCCCTTGTCTAGAACAATACCATAGTATATCCTTGTCTTTTGTTACTTCGATATTTTTGAAGAGTCTAGTCACTTTGTAGAGTAGTTTTTAATTTGTGTTGATCAAATATTTCTTTATAATTAGATTCAGGTCATGTAGTTTTGGCAAGAACACCCTAGAAGTGATACTGGGTTTGTATTGCATCGTATCAGGAGGTGTGCAGCGTTAATTCATCTCTCTGCTGTGACTTGAATTTTTATCACAAATGTACCAGGTTTCTCCACTGTAAAGTTGATAACTATTTTGTACATGTTAATTAGTAATTGGTAAATATTTTGTAGAAAGCTGTCTCGAGACGGTGTAACGATCCTATTGTGTCAAACGTGTATCTACTAGTTTTTACATCCATTGATGGTTCTTGCCTCAATCAGTTATTACTGAGATGGCTGCCAAATGATGATTTTCTAATTCTATCACTACTTCTACTTTTATTAGTTGGCATTCTACCATAAGGAAAAGCAGCCCCCTTTCCCTGTCTGTCTGTTGTTTATATTGGCGTGGACTCATGGCATCTATGTGTTATAAATATTGTTACTTTCATTATTTATTTTGAATGCTCAAATTGTCTCAGATTTGGTCAGTAGGAGCCTTTTCAGGGTGACTCATGTTTTCTTTTGACGAGTCCCCATCATTCTTTGAGCACTTCCTTTCTGGCACAAAATATTTCAGACTCATCTTATGCTTTCTCTGACTCAGTTCTGTAATTAGGCACTTCTCCAAGGAGCCCTAGTTCTTTTTCATGGAGAGTAATATTCGGAATACAAGATGTGACTAATAAGTATGGTCATCGCTGCTGGAGTTTCGTTGTTTCTAAGCCCTCTCAGCAGACAGATCTAGGCAATATATGTGAGTTTACACACATACATTTATATCTACCTGTGTATCTGTCTATATCAGTGTATAAAAGTCATGAGTTTTCACCAGTATCTGGAATTTTAATCCACTCAACAGTTCTAGTCTTATCCTTTTCCGTACCTGTAGCTCCATTCTCTGACTGAGAAATCTGGCCTCCCATTTTCTCAGTATATTTATTTATATGCTCAGTTCCCTTGTATGTGATTAATTTCTTGACCACATAGGCCAGAATTGGCCAAGTCCTGCCAGCCTGAACTCACAGATTCTCTTTGGCCCAAGCCCCCGCATGTAAACCAACTTCCCTCTCATCTTTGAGAAATTCTGTAGTAGCATGTTTTAATTTACATTTCTTTCATTGTATTCGATGAGTTTTTAAGCCTTGCCTTTAGTAGGATAAAGATAAACAGTGAAATAGGAAGTGTCTAAGATGAGTACTTAGGAGTCAAAACATGGAATAGAAATTTGAGAGTCCTTATTTCATCATCATAAGAGAGATTTTGTTCACATTTTACTTGGCCAGTATTTACAGGTCCTACCAGCAGTGTGTGTGCTGAGGTGATAAAGTTGATGTGATTTCTTTGCATGCAATTGCCTGATTTTTGCATTATCTTTCGGCTTTTCTCTGGTGACCTTTTATGGGACTTTGATATCAAATGAGCATAATATCAAAATTAACCTGGAGTTCTTTCTGGCTAGAATCATCTTGATAAATTAAATGTTTTATATTTTGTTATGTGACTTTTGGAAGCCAATGTTATTTTTAATCAACATCATATCATGAGTTTAAATTATATAGATTATTTTTTTCCTTTGAAAAATTATATTTTAGCCATGCCAGTTCAGCAAGAAAATGAAATAAAAGGCATTGAGATTGGAAAGGAAGAAGTAACACTGTCTCTATTCTCAGATGACATGACCTTGTACATAGAAAATCCTAAAGAATGTGAAGAACTATCAAATATAACAAATGAGTTCAGCATACACAGAAGTCAGTTTTATCCTACACACTTAAACAATGAGCAATTTAAAAAGGAAATTGTAAACAATTGCATTTACAATAGCATTAAAATAGAATTGTTAGGAATAAATTTAACAGAGCAATGCAAAAATTATATTCTGAAAAATACAAAACATTGTTAAAAGAAATTACAGAAGACCTAAATAAGTGAAGAAAACATCCCATGTCCATGGATCAGGAGACTTGATATTGTTAAGATGGTAGTACTCCTCACATTCGTTTACAGATTCAGAGCAGTGATCTATTAAAATCCCAGCTGGCTTCCCTGCAGAAACTGACCATCATAAAATGCACATGGAAATTAAAGGAACCCAGGATAGCCAAAACAATCTTTAAAAAGAATAATAAAGTTAACACTATGTGGTCGTGGCATGCAGGTAGGCATACAGATCTGGACTAGAGTTGAGAGTCTAGAAGTAAACCCTCATGTTTATGGTCAGTTAGTTTTCAAAAAAGGATGCCAAGATAATTCAGTGAAAAGGATACAGTCTTTCAACAAATGGTTCTGGGTCTTTCAAAAAAATGAAATTGGCCCCCTACTTCACACCATATACAAAAATTAACTCAAAATGGGTTGGACCTAAGTGTGAGAGCTAAAACTATAAATTCTTAGAAATGTCAGGCATGATGTCTCACGCCTGTAATCCCAGCACTTCGGGAGCCCAAGGCAGGCGGATCACGAGGTCAGGAGACGGAGGCCATCCTAGCTAACACGGTGAAACCCCATCTCTACTAGAAATACAAAAAATTAGCCAGGCTTGGTGGCGGACGCTTGTCGTCCCACCTACTCGGGAGACTGAGGTAGGAGAAGGATGTGAACCTGGGAGGCGGAGCTTGCTGTGGGCTGAGATTGCGCTACTGCACTCCAGCCTGGGCGACAGAGGGAGACTCCATCTCAAAAAAAAAAAAAAAATCTTAGAAATACACATTGGAGTAAATCTTAATAACTTTGGACTGGGCAGTATTTTCTTAGATATGATACAAAAAGCACAGGCAACAAAAGAAAAAAATAGATAAATTGGACTTTATCAAAATTTAAAACTTTTGTCCTTTCAGAGACCCAGTAAAGAAGGTGTAAAGATAATTCACAGAATGAGAGAATGTATTTCCAAATGATGCATTCAATAAGGATCTAGTAACCAGAATATGTAAAGAACTCTGACAACTCAATAAAAAGACAACCCAATTAACAATGGGCAAATGATTTAAATAGACATTTCTAAGAAGACATATGAACGGGCAGTAAGCACATGAAAAGATGCTCAGCATCATTAGCTATTGGAGAAATGCAAATCTAAATCACAAAAAGATACTGCTATGCACCCACTAAAAAGGCTGCAACCTAGAAAGCAGCTAATAACAGTGCTCATGAGGATATGGAGGAATTGGAACCTTTGTATACTGCTGGTGGGAATATAAAATGATGCAACCACTTTGGAGAACAGTCTGGCAGTTCTTCAGTATGTTGACTGTTATTAGATGTTATGGTTGCACAACTCTGTGAGTACACTAGAAATCCTTGGTTTGTATAATTTAAATGGGTGAATTACATGGTATGTAAATTATATCACAATAAAGCTGTTATTAAATGACATTTTACAAGCTTAGATATTTCTTAGTTTTCATTTGACCAAAAATATTTTGAGTGAAATTACTAACAGCAGTATTACTTTATAGAATATGAACATGCGTAATTCTCTCAGCTGGAGTCCCAAAATAATTTCTGAGCCTCCCACTAAATGGGCTTAAAGAATGGGCTGGGGAGCCTTGTTATTTCTATCATGACTACTCTGCATTTCTTGGCCTATTCTTTTGCCATTTTATACTGAAAAACTTCCTTTCTTCTCACCTTTCCTGTCCCCTCCCTCGTAAAGATTAAAACATTTGTTAATATCTCCTGTCACTTTAAAATATTCTAAATCATACTTGACTTTGAACTTCCAGAGTTGCGTTTTTGTAGAGTATGTCTCCCACTGTCATACGTTTGTTGAAAATTTTAAATTATTTCATTAAATCAGTTTTGTCTAGCTGTCTCCGGCCACCTGCCATTTATATAAGTATCTTCCTTGGAGTGTGTAACTTGTTTTATTTAAGTAGTAATGCTGTATGTAGCAGTAAATAATGAAGGTAAGAAAATAGACTTTCATTATTTTTTGGAAAGCCTAGAAATTATAAAGTCTCTTTAAGAATAACAAATGAGTTAAATCCCCATAAGAAGGAGAAGTAAAGCTCTGATCTCTAGTTTCTTGTCCTTTGAAAGCACCTGTGATGTGCAGTTCATCTCCTGTGAAAAAAAGTTGGGGAAAAAAATCAAGTAGTTGTTGCCCACCAGTTTTCCTTGAAGATTAAAATTTCATGGAGTTGACAACATATTTGTATCACTAGTGATCAAATGCTCATCTCAGAAGAGAGTTTGCAGGATTGCCTTTGGTTTTTATTTTATGAAATTAGATTGTGATACATCAGAGAGGAAAAGTGGAAGAAGTTCTAGTTGGAACAGGTTTCTAAGACATCTCAGTAAGCTGGGAGTTTTTCTTAGATTAAATGGTACGTGGTCCTTAATCTCCAGATGGCTTGTTTTTCTGTTATCTTCACGGTCACCTAAGAAAAGGCCTGTTGTGCTGTGTGGGTTCAGCTATAGAAATTTTTGTCTACAAGCACTGATGACATTTATTAGGCAGGCAACAAAAGATGATTATAAATGGGTTTTGTAAGGATTTGGGGTACATTTTTTCCTTTAGTATATAAATCATAATTTATTGTTAATGGCTTAAGTATCTTTTGCTTAGGTTTTAGTGTTAATTATGTAGAATATGCTAAGAATAAAAATCTGCCTTTCTTAGGAACATAACTAAATGAGTGTAAGACCACAGAACGTTAAGCCCAGAAGACAGAAGTATGTTTTGCCTGTAACGATAATCAGTAGTTTCTCAAGTTAATATATTATACCCACTGAAGGGGTAATTTGATGTTTCTTCCTTCAATTAAGGTATGGCTAGAATGTGATCCAAAACCATATTTGAATATTTAAATGCATTTTATGAAATTGTTAAAACACTGGTAACTTGGATGGGGATTTAGTGAGGGTAGGAGGAAACTGTAGAAGGGAGGGTTCTGCATGGGGGCTGACATCCCTCTCTACTTTGTTTATTTCTATGTTACTTGAATTTTACAACAGGCATTACTTTGATGACTAAAAATGATGTAAAATTAAAAATTAATGTTGTTATTGAATATTGATTAATTGACAACTAATTCCAAGACAGTTTGTTGAATTCATTCAGTTTGATAGATTGAGTTTTTAGAAATGTATAGTGTGTCTTTCCTTTGTTTCTATTACCGCATGTCTTGTTGATCTGTGTTCCCTTTTTCTAAAGTACTGCATTTGTAGCTTGATTTCTTTGGGTAGGCAGAATTCTAAATTTGAGTTACAATTAAAGGATTTTTTAGGTGAGAGAAGATAGGCTTTAGTATTAATTTTTAAAGGGAAACTAAATGTTTTTATTTACTTGTATGTTAATATCTGAGTATACCTTCCTGGTTGAAAAATTGTTCCTGACACAATGTACAAATTAAATTTGAATTAACGTAACTACAGAATTAGATATAATCTTACCTAAAGTACTGAGGATTTTGTGAAATGTTAGAACCTGGTGTATTGGGCATTATGAACATTAACCCAGGGAAGCAGTTAGGTTTGAAGGAAGGTATGGGCAGGAGCTTGACAGATGGTGGCAACACATATTATTAGATGTTTCTGTGCCATTTTTATAGCCAAAGTGTGTTCATGGGAGAACTAAAGAATTTGGGGCAGCTCACAAAATTAAGTCGTATTTTAGTAAATTACTTTAAAGTTTCCATCAAGTTCCAGCATAGTCTGTGAGTTGGTGATAGAATTAACACCACATTACTTGCAATATTAAACAACAATCCTACAAACTTCTGAAGGATTTGAACACTAAGAGTAAATATAGTTGGATTTCCAGGTGACTTGGATGCATTAACATTGAAGAGAATGAGAGGATTTTAAAATTCATTAGTATCACTTTTTATAATTATGTATAACATTAAAAAGTGAATAGCTTCTTAACATCTACTTTATAAGATACTTTATTATGGATTTGACAGCTTTGATCCAGAACAATTCTAGGCCTCAAAAGTGTTTGGAGTTTTTAAAAAAAAAAACAACAACTATTCACTTTGATTAATTTCTGTGCCATAGCTCTATAAAAATGCTTTAAATTAATTTAGAAGTTTGGGAGACTTAATTAGATATGTTTGTTAACAGGTAGATCTCAGTGGCATCATAAGCCAAGCTGGAATTCAGTGGTTGAAACATAGGTCTTGTAGTGTTTCCCAAAAATATGACAGTGGGTCATTTTAGAGCTTTTTCATGTGATCTCAATAAATAGAATGGGAATGTATATTTTGACAAACAAAATTTCTGCTCTCTACAGGGAATACACTTTAAAATAATTGATGTAAATTATACATAATGGTAGATTTTTCATAATCTTGTATGTTTATTTGTATGTGTCATACTGGAAAGGAGTAAAAATTAGAAGATGACATTTTATTTTAGATAAAATGACATATCAAATTGCACACCCTAGCAAATAAGAATGTTTCATTTATTGGGATCTTAAAGTATATCTGTCCCCAAATATTTTAGGATAAAGGTTTAAACTGTTAAGCATCATTCTGTGTAAATATAGACGTACTTTAAAATTCCAATTTAAAAAATTCCAGGTTTTAGATTTAGAAAATTTTGTTTTGCCATTGTTGTTGCTGTTTTTCACTTGCTGATCTCACCGATCTTCACTTTTTTATTTGTATTAGATCTAAACATGCTGTATTGTATCTAAACATGCTTGCATCTGCCTTTTTCCTGCTAGACACATTTAGATGGTAGAGATTGTTATTCATGTTGCAATATGCACACATTAAAATACCCAAAACGGACAGCAGGAACCAAGGTGCTGCCTCTTCCTTTGTTTGTCATTTACTCTGGTAAGGGATGTGGTAACCTAGTACATGTTAAACATATAATTGTTTCAAAGTATGTGGACTTTCCCTTTTGGTTGGATAAAGTAATTTGTAAGAAACATATTTTGAAATTCATATGTGTATCAGGATCTAACCAGGAACACTAAAACCACTTCAAATATTTACAACAGAGAAAATTTAATGCAGGGAATTGGTGATAACAGGCAGTGGAGTTGCTGAGAGCCAAGCAAGGCACAGAAAGGTGACCCAGAGATTAGCAATTAGCAAGAAGATACTGCTACCCTATGCTGAAGAGGAAAGGGGGTCCAGGGGTCAGGGCTACCCAGAACCCTGATAACTTCAAGAACAGCTAGAGCAGCTTCCAAAAAGCAGAGCCATGGAAGAGAGAGGAGAGGTTTGAGGGGGAAATGCCCTTGCTTCTCTCTCCCCTAGCTCCAGACCCTTGTTACTGGCTGAACCCAGTTGGAGACCATCTGAGCCTGCAGGAGCCAGCCTCCTGCAATACAGAGCAGAACAGGTGGAAGGCGAGGAACGGAGCTGAGGGCAAGCAGGCGCAGGATGAAACAGCGATATTGAAGCAGTTCCTTCTCTTGACAGTTTATGTCCATCTTCATCTTGATCTCCTTTGAATATGTCCCTGGACAAATTAAAAACAGAAAATGACAGGTCTGGCGCGGTGGCTCACGCCTGTAATCCCAGCACTTTGGGAGGCTGAGGCGGGCGGATCACGAGGTCAGGAGATCGAGACCATCCTGGCTAACATGGTGAAACCCCGTCTCTACTAAAAATACAAAAAATTAGCCAGGCGAGGTGGCGGGCACTTGTAGTCCCAGCTACTCGGGAGGCTGAAGCAGGAGAATGGCGTGAACCCGGGAGGCAGTGCTTGCAGTGAGTGGAGATAATGCCACTACACTCCAGCCTGGGCGACAGAGTGAGACTCCGTCTCAAAAAAAAAAAAAAAAAAAAGAAAAGAAAACGACAGTGGCACTCAGTTCTGTGGATGTGAAGGTCCTCTGGCTGGCAGCGTTGGTGTTCCTTTCTCCTCATCCCTCCATGCCATCCCAAGCTGGTTCTCAAAGACTGTGGTCTTCTCTGCCAGTGTAGAACTTCTTTTTGACTAACAGCACATAATTAGCTTGCATCTCCTGCTACAAACCTCTAAACAGGCATAGAATGTAGTCATTTGGGGGAATGCCCTAACCTTCTCTAAGATGATTGAGATCAGTTAAGCCTCTGAAATAAATTCATATAGTGGGAACACTCTCATTTAGATGTCGGAAGAAGAGTGTTATGCCCGTCACTTCTGAAATTGAGCTTGGATGATTTCTCCTGATTGATTAATTAATTAATATCGCTTTAGAGAAAGCAGTGACTGTTGAGGAAGAATAAACTTTTTTTTTTTTTTTTTTCTGTGATTACAAAATAAGGGATGTAATCTAACTTAAGTATTTAGAGCATAGAGCCTGGTATGAAGTGGACATGCAGTAAAATGTTCAAATTTGTAGTGGATCTACTGTGAAAAGTTGATCATTGGCTTTGGGCTTTGAGAACTAGATACAGGAGTTTATCGCTGGAAGACTAAGAAATCTCCTAAAACAGTCCCATTGATTTATAGAAAAGGAGGCTGGCATTTCTATTTTTATTTTCAGGAGATTCAAATTTACAAAAATAAAATGCTTAAATCAGCCTTAAAAAACAACTACTTTTTAGATAACAAAAGTCTTACAGAATATCAAAAAATGATGAGTGTGTGTGTGTGTCCCAGTGTGAAAGTCTACAATTAATTCTCCCAGAGATTGATGCAGCAAATATTTGTGGAGCTTCTACTGTGTGCTAGGTAGTGTTCTAGGCACTGGGGAAATATTAGCAGACGAAACCGTTGAAATATTTCTTCTTACAGCACTTTATTCCTAATGGAAAGGGAAATAGGCAGTAAATATATGTGTCGGGTGGCGGTAAGTGCTATGATGAAAGATAAAGGAGAACTAGAGTGGGTTTCCTATTTTATGTGGGTCCAGGGAAGCCCTCTGACAGTGCTCCGGGGAGTAAGAGGGTGAGCTGTTTGATGCTCTGGAGAAGCAGGTAATTCTGGGCAATGGGAAGGGTTAGCAATAAGTTCTATTAACAGGCTGACATATATGTCTCCAGATTTTTTAACATAGGACTTTTAAATAAAATAACTATTGTTTATACTGTGCCTACTTTTCCCTTTCACTTAACAGTCTGTCTTCCTTTGTCTTTTTAATAGTTGTGTATAACATTTCATTCTGTGGCTATACCTTAACTCTTTACCCAGTTCGCCATCAATGGCCATTCAGGCTGTTTAGTTTCTAATGCTAGGGAGGGTGTTGCCATAAACAGCCTCATACATGCATGGAAACACTTGTGTGGCTGTTTCTCTAAGACAGTTGTTCTTAACCTCCTTTAAAAGGCTTAAGAAGATGCTGAAGCTCAGGTCCCATTCAGACTAATTTTTATATTAGGGTCTCTGGGGAGGGGATCCAGGCTTTGGTATTTTTCAAAATCTCAGGTGGTTACAATATATAGTCAGGCTTGAGAACCACTGTTGTAGAATTGTTCTTAGAAATAGACTTACTGAGTCAGTGATATGAAACATTGTACATTTTAGTAGATACTGTAACATTATTCTCTATATTCTTTAGGATTAGGAGTGACTGCCAATAATAGAAACCTAAGATAATGTTGGGTTAAACAAAATAGTTTATTTGTAATGTAAATATCTAGACATAGGCAACCCAGAGCTGGTATGGCAGTTTTGTTCCACGAAGTCCTCAGTTGCCCAGCTGCCTTCTAGCTTTTGTTTTGGCTGAACTGAAAGTAAGCTCTTAGCCCGAAACTCCAAGGTGGAGGGTAGGGATCCTGCCATCACATCCACTTTCCAGGCAGCAGAACGAAGGAAAGGTTGAAAATCGGCAGAAGGTACAGGTCAGCTATCCTTTGGAAAAGATGCCTGGAAACCTCCACAGAACACTTCCACTTGTATCCCATTGGCCAGAACTTGGTCATGAGCCCACACCCAGCCACAGGAAGGCTGGGAAATAGGCTTTTGTCTGGGTAACTTGTGTGCGCTGAAGAAAACCGGGGCTGGTTTTGTATGAAAGAAGAGAAGGACAGATAGTGGCAGCCACCAACGGTCTCTTCTGCGTCTTCCACGAAAGCTGTAAGAATCTGCCCTCCTACCTAAGACCATAAGGGCGCATTGTCCAAACCTGGTCAGTCACAACTGCAGAGTCAGCCGGAAGTTTCAGTGCAGAGATGAAAACTTCAGATAATATGTTGGTACAGGGAGAGGCAAAACAGACTTAAACCAGATGCAGGAATGATTCTGGAGAGTTGTAAACTTTATCATGTGCCAGAAAATAAAGGTGCAGGAGGCCAGTGTTTTAACTGGACACACTTCTTTGTCTCTGCTTGACGTTTCAGCTGTCATCCTGGAGGGTCTTTATCACCTTCAGCATGGCAATTGTTACTTAATTGCTAACATACTCAAGTTTGTGTTAATATTAATGCTGCCCACCCTCACTTGAACATACTCGTCAAAGACATCTTAATACATAATTTTTATGTTTTAAGTTAAAAATTTTTTAATTAAGAAATGAAGGCTGGGTACAGTGGCTCAAGCCTGTAATCCCAGCACTTTGGGAGGCTGAAGCGGGTGGATTACTTGAGGTCAGGAGTTTGAGACCAGCCTGGCCAAATGGTGAAACCCCATCTCTACTAAAAATACAAAAATTAGCCTGGTGTGGTGGCACACACCTGTAATCCCAGCTACTTGGGAGGCTGAGGCAGAAGACTCGCTTGAACCTGACAGGCGGAGGTTGCAGTGAGGTGAGGTGGCGCCACTGCACGCCAGCCTGAGCAAGACTCTGTCTCAAAAAAAAAAAAAAAGGAAATGAAAGGTGTGATATGTGACATTTTACAAATCAGTATTTGTTGTCATTGCAGTGGATGAAGATCGCAGTACGGAACCTGACCGATTGCAGGTGTTTCACAAGAGAGCCATCATGCCTTACGGTGTTTATAAGAAACAGCAGAAAGACCCAAGTGAGGAGGCCGCTGTTCTGCAGTATGCCAGCCTGGTGGGGCAGAAGTGCTCCGAGCGGATGCTGCTGTTCAGAAACTGACCTGTTCGCCTCTGCCGGGGGTTCCCCTGTTGTGCTGATGGTTTGTGTCAGGGTACTTACTCAGTACCTGTGGAGAAACAACTGTCACCACCCACAAATTAAGACATTTTTTATTTTGACTATCTATGGCTTTTAAAAAATATTTTGTGGCAATGTATCTGTGAGAATCTCATGATTAATATAAAGATTTTAAAACTGTGTTGTGACCTAGCCCCCGTAATTGGGGTTTATCATTTTGGAGGTTTCTTTCTAGAGCAAGATATGCTCAGATTCTCCTGTTTAAATTTTGTAAAATGAAGAAGTGAATCTAAGTAACTTAATCACAGTTGTGCATTTTTTTTTGGTTCTGTTAAAGAAATTAAAACAGACTTTCCTCAGGCCCATTTTAAACATGAACTTATGTTAGGAAACCTTAAGTATGGGGAAGGTAGAAAGTTTGTTTCATCACTTAGAAAATATGTCTTCTCAAGAACAAAACTGTGTGCTGTTACTCAGTGTTCAATATTAAATTGCTGCCAAATGTTATGTAGTTTAATAGAGAACTTGAAAAAATAAAACATTAAAAAGGATCTTGTGTTAGCATCAGGTATCCATTTGTTCAGGACAGTCCTGTTCATGTCTGTTGTCTTGGCATAGTTTTTTTCCCTAGAATATAGTACTCCCTTTTACTCTAAAAAAAATCCCAGTTTGGACAATAAAATACATAATTACTCATAGTTATATTATTTGCTTTATTTCTAAAAATGTAAGAAACTAAAGTTTTAAAAGAAAAACATTGGTTCCTGCCTTGATCTAAGCCTCATCCAAAGGAAATAGTCCCTAGTTTTTTATCTTACAACTCAGGACATTTGTCTTTGGTTGTTAATGGAAATTAGTTAGTATGTGATCACTTTCGTAGTTATGCCCAAATCACATGTAAGAAGGAATCATTCTGACCTCTGTTCCAGGATAAGAGCTAGAACAATCCATTTCTTGCCCTTTGATGTGAGAGTCAGAGTCAGGGTGGCTTCTGCCCCCCTGAGTAACTCAGAGCGGAGGCCAGCCCCCTCCTTCCCTCTCACTCAGAGCGGAGGCCAGCCCCCTCCTTCCCTCTCAGAGGCAAGCCGCCTGCTTCCCTCTCACTTCCTTTTTCTGAGTCCTTTGCCCACCTGTCAAGGTGGCAGGCACTGTGCTGGGTACAGGAGGAGAGTCAGACATGTCCCTTAGCTATAGTCGAGCTGTCTGGGAAACAGGATGAAGAACAGAGGAGGGTTATTTTCTTGTGCCCTCTTTGTCAGCTGATCCCCTCTTCTGCTACCAGCTGTTTGGCCAGCAAGCCCTTTTTAGTCCCCACTTTGCCCATTTTTCTGTTTTGGTTCATCCTTTTTTAAAAGCCATATTATAAAACATGGTAGTTTGAATCCTGTTGCTGATTTTAAACTTTTCTCTAAAATGTACTGAATTTTGACAAAAATTTGAAAATATCCTTAGCTAACTAGAATAAAAAGGATCATAAAAGAATGATTTTAAAAATGAAATCTGTGGAAACTCAAAATCCAAGTCAGCCGTATTTCTTCATTCAGAGCGTGTGTGTCACCTGCTAGGTGCCGAGTACTCTCCTAACCATGCTAGTGAGCAAAGCCATTTTCTCTGATCACAAGATTTTACATTTTTCTGGGATTTTGACCTGCAAAATAGTCTCATAAGAGCATTGGAGAAATTTACTTGGAACTGCCTTCAGAATCTATAGAGCTTTTTTTCTCATTTTCCTCTAAAATGAAAAGAGTTTCATTTTATAACAAAAGTGATACTGTAAGCAGAACAGTAAGAAGTATAAATAAAAAGTAAAAATCATCTAAAACCCTACCATACTCAAGAACTGTCATGTATGTATACACACACCTATGTAATTTTAATGCAATTAGAATTATGTTCTGCATGCTGTTTCATCTCCTCAACAGTAAATTTTGAACATGTCTGAAATTTGAAATAAATTTCAAAATAAAGCTTCAGAAAGTGTAGTAAGTAATCTCTGCACTATTAAAAATAAGCAGGGTAGGGCTGGTACGTGGCTCCCTTAGCGTTTGGATGTCTAACTTGATGTTATCACTGCATCTTTCCTCCTTTTGTCTTTGTGATTAGCATGTAAAATGGTATTCATAAAGATCACAACCCTTGAATATCAAATGAAGAGAAAACTTGATTTCAACATCTTACCACAACTCTGGTTTCTTCCTGCAGAATTCATTTTCAGAGGAAAATGATGAATCATCCCTGTCTGTGAACCACTGTGCTATATCCCTGAGGGTGGCATTGGAGGTTGACTCCAGCAAAGCCTCAGAGTGACTTGAGCATGGAGATCCTTCTACTTGCCTGCTGTATTCATGCATTATGTTTGTTTGTTTGATATATTGATCTGAGTAGTCAAAGTGTCTTAAAAGGACACCTATGTGTCCTTTTGAACCCCAGCTGAGTGAATATTGATAGTGAGCTAGAAAAGCATAGTCAAGGAAAGTGACCCAACCTTATTACTTGACCAGCAGTGTAGCTGAGAGATGTGATTTTATGTTCGTGGCTTTCTATAAAGAAAGACACAAGGACTTTTCAAAGACAGTTTCTATCTTTCCAAGGCAGGAAACTTTGCATTTGCAATCTCAGTATTGTGTCCCCTTCTGATTTCAAATACATTACACCTGCCTTCCTGTTTTGGGAGCAAAGATGTAATTTTGATTCCCTGTGCTACCATCCTTATTTAAATTATTTCCATTCTAAGAGAGTTTTGTTATTTTTTTAATGTAATCTGAGCACTTTTTTTGTATTCTAAAAGATAGATGCTATCAGATAAATATACTGTTCATTTGATTAAAATTATTTAGATAAATATTACTCTGTTGACTTTTAAATAGCTTTATCCTATTTTTCATTCATTTTGCAAATATTTGTTGTGTGTAGTTTCTTAACATGTCAGAATCTATTATGTAAAAGAACCTTTTCAGATTTCTGAACAGTATATGCTTTGATTTTATAGGCTTTATATTATTTCAGTATGAATAAAGATAAGGAATATGATGGACAGTTAACTAGAATGTATCTGTCGTTGCTAACTTGAAAGAAATGAAGTAGAAACAGTTGGAAAATGTTTGAATTAGAAATTATTCAAATGCACATTCTTTTCTAAAAGAAAACCAATGGCTATAAGGCAAAACAAGTTCGATTGCATGTGGTATTTTTTGCTCCCGTATATGCTTTTTGAACAAGTTATTTGATAAAGCCTGAATGGAAAAAATAAAGCTGTTTCTATCTGCAGTGGCTCTTGGTGGTCATTACTTAAAAGACATATGTTTTCATCTTTTAAATTCCTGAACACATTTCACCTGCTGTGTGAATATGCAGAAAACAGAGGTAAGACACTGGCTATATGAATCATAAAATTTAATTTTCACTAAATGGAGTTGCAGACCGTGTGGTTATCTAAATCAAAGTATGGTGGATTCCTTCCTCAGAAAGAGAGTGAAATCCCATTTTAAGCCAAAAGTCTGGATTTTCACAAGATACATTAAGAAATAGACTTTTATAACCCAAAGGGATTCAAAATAGGACTTTAAATATCAATTCAAATATAATTTATCTTAGAAAGTTTGCAGAGACATTTTCAAAAATATCAAGTATGCTTTAATTGTTCATAATAGTCTGTGGTATATTTATGCAATACATTTACTAGTGTTTTATCTCTTTACAGTAAAGAGGGTCCTGGTAGGTTGGTGATAAAATTAATCCTATTTCCAAGTGATTTAAATATTAGTTACAATTCCCACTGACATTTTTTTCCTCCAGAATAGACTTAGCCTTTTCTTACTTGAAATGGACAGTGTTCATCAGGAAACATTTAGACAATATCGGAAAGAATACTGAAGAAAAAGTAAAACACTTTTAATCCCATCGGCAACAACCCCTGACTACCTTTCACATTTTGGTGTAGGGCCTTTGACACTTTTTCCTACCTTACATATATGTATATGTCTTGTTTTATTTGAAAAGAAATACGGAATCCTGTGTATATTGTTTCATAGCTTTTTCATCTAATATGTTGTGAACATCTTAATACATTTGAGCATAAATGAGGAAGAATATAATTCTTTTTTTTTGAGACGGAGTCTCGCTGTGTCACCCAGGCTGGCGTGCCGTGGTGCGATCTCCGCTCACTGCAGCCTCTGCCTCCTGGGTTCAAGTGATTCTTGTGCCTCAGCCTCCCTAGTAGCTGGGATTACAGGCGCGCTCTACCACGCCCAGCTAATGTTTGTGTTTTTAGTAGAAACGGGGTTTTGCCATGTTGGCCAGGCTGGTCTCGAACTGATCTCGAGTGATCCACCCACCTCGGCCTCCCAAAGTGCTGGTATTACTAGCCACTCTGGCTGGGCAGAATAGAATCTTTTTAATACCTGCATGATATTCCACTGTGTCTGGAATCCTTTGGGAATGAGGCCTTAAGACTCTGGCCCCTCCTTTTGGGTAGTGGGAGTTGTAATTGGCCAGCACTAACATTTTCACAGGAGTTCTCTAAAACACTTGGTGCTATAGACACGGTTTGGTTCCTCCCAAAGCTTATATATTGAAATCTGTATCCTCACTGTGATGGTGTTAGGAGGCAGGGTTTTGGGGAGGGCATTAGGTCTTGAGGGCAGAGCGCTCATGAATGGCATTAGAGCCCTCCAAAAGGAGACCCTGGAGGGCTGTCTCACCCATCCCAGCGTGTGAGGACACAAGAGAAGGCACCATCTGTGAACCAGAAAGCGGCCCTCACCAGATAACAAATCTACCAGCACCTCACTTGGAGTTCTCAGCTCCAGAATTGTAAGAAATACATTTCTCTTGTTTCCGGGCCGCCCAGTCGATGGTGTTCTGTTAAGCAGCCGGAAGGCACTAGGACGCTCATTGACATTATTCTTATTCCCGATTTCCCAGTTCCTTTTCCCTTTCACTGGACAATAGGAATTTTTTCCTTACCTGCAGCTTCAGGAAATATGTAGCTTTGAAAACTTAGTGCCTTTCCTCTCCTTGTTCCTTCCACTAGATATTTTCCGGGAGATGCAGAGACTACTGTTTTCACAGGATGCACACCTCTAAAATTTCCAACTAGAATTGCCTTCTTTGAAAGCTTAAAGGTATTTAAAACAAATTAAGGTTCTAATTTATTTGATTCTTTATAAAACAGAAGTCTTTAAAATGGGTTTACTAGAAAAGATGGGTAACCATATTTCTATTATAATCTTGCTAAGTTTTATATTGGCTGTTTATTTGGGGATTTTGGTAAAATCGCATTTTACTATTCAGGTGGTTGTCGCCATTGGGCTCTTGAGTCCTATCTAGAAAATATTGTCTCATTAACTTTTTGTTTTTTTCATTTTGGTTTTTTTTTTTTTTTTTTTTGAGACGGAGTCTTGCTCTTTCTCCCAGGCTGGAGTGCAGTGACGCCATCTTGACTCACTGCAACCTCCACCTCCCAGGCTCCAGTGATTCTCCTGCCTCAGCCTCCTGAGTAGCTGAGACTACAGGCGTGTGCCACCATGCCCAGCTAATTTTTATATTTCTGTAGAGATGGGATTTCACCATGTTGGCCAGGTTGGTCTCGAACTCCTGACCTCAAGTGATCTGCCTGCCTCAGCCTCCCAAAGTGCTGGGATTATAGGCGTGAGCCACCACACCCAGTCCCATTAACTATTTTGATTAGACTAAGAATTAAAGTTGAAGTCATTTTGTTTCCCAAATTTTTATTAGAGTTTCAAAATAGCTTGCATGCATATAGAGAGCGTGGTTTCCTCATCACAGCTCTTCATCTGCAATATGAAGAAGCAATTCTAAATTAAAAGTGCTGTTTTTAAAAGTTAGTATAGCAGATCTTACTATTACACGGCATTTGTAATACCACTCGAAATGAAGCATTTCAGCCATCTTAGAGGCATCCTTCGCTTGTCTGGCACGTATAAAGCAGACTGTTAGTGACTAGCACAAATATTTTTGTTTCCTTGATCATTAAAGTTTGGTTAAATGCAATATTTAAAAAGTGGTTTTAAAGATTTATTTATTTCAATGTTACAGGCTAGAGTCATTATAAGAAAAAGGTCCTTTGGGAGGCCAAGGCAGGAGGATTGCTTGAGGCCCGGAGTTCCAGACAAGCCTGGGCAGCATAGTGAGACCCCATCTCTACAAAAACAAAATCAGTGAGTCAGGCGTGTTGTGTGCCTGTCGTCCTAGCTACCTGGGAGGCCAAAACAGAAAGATCGCTTGAGTTCAGTGAGCTATGACCACACCACTGCTATACAGCCTGGGTGACAGAGCGAGTCCCTGCCTCTCAAAAATTGTGTGTGTGTGTATGTGTACACGTGTATGTGGTTATATATATAAATGTTGTACTCCCAACATATTATTCAACTGTGATTTTGAATGGAATTTTCCTCTGAACCTTAATTTTCCATGCTTGTCAGTCTGCCCCAGGGTCTTAAAATTATTTAACATAAGGTTTCTAAAAATTTAATTAATGTTAAATGAAAACTCATGAATACTTCATGAAATCCAATTCATCGCACTTTGTTAATTCAGTATTCAGTGAATCTGAATAGCATCTCTCAACTATTGGAGTTTTCTGATCATGAAACAAGTAAAACAGCATTTTAGGTTTGTGAATTCAGAGCTTAAGGCTTTTAGTGCAGTCGTATGTGAACAGTTCAGCATATTTTAAAATATCGAGAGGTGGCCAGACTGTACTTTGGAAGTTAACTGTTGCTGATGTGAGTTATTTTACTGACCTTTAAGGCAAATATTATCCACACATATATACGTACAGTAAGAGAGCATATACGTAGTGAAAGCTCCCTAGTAACTGTAGGATGTAGTCTCAGTTTTGATTCACAGAATCAAATTGATAAAGGGTTTGGATTTTTGACTATGGTAGAATGACACAAACTGCTAAGGCTGCCCTGTACAATAAGGTAGCTTTAGCCGCATGTGTCTAATTCAATGAAAATTTACAATTTAAATTCTGGCCGGATGCAATGGCTCATGTCTGTAATCCCAGCACTTTGTGAGGCCAAGGTGGGCGAATCACGAGGTCAGGAGTTCAAGACCATCCTGGCCAACATGGAGCAACATCATCTCTACTAAAAATACAAAAACAATTAGCTGCGCCTGGTCGTGGGCGCCTGAAATCTCAGCTACTCAGGAGGCTGAGGCAGGAGAATCACTTGAACCCAGGAGGTGGCGGTTGCAGTGAGCTGAGATCGTGCCACTGCACTCCAGCCTGGGTGACAGTGTGAGACTCCGTTTCAAAAAAAAAAAAAATTAAAATGTGTCAAGCTTTGATACTTTCTTAGGTTTCTATGTGGTAAAACTGTGGAACTATGGAACCTTTGTTTGGGGGCAACTTTCTTTGACACTTCGCAATTTATCATCATATGTAATTTCCATTGAGCAATCTAGTTCCACCTTTGATTGAAGTGCAGCTATGCATGTGTGCAGTTGTAGCATCTCATTACTGTGTCCGTTTCCTAAGATAACTGTCCCATTTAGATTTACAGTTAAGCTATGTACAGAGATGCTGCTTCCTTAAAGAACAATTTGAATGACTGAAAGATTAATTCAGAAATATTTACACAGGATTCCTGTTCTTTTATTTCCATTTTCAAATATTGCATCTTAAATTTTCTTCCAGGTTTCTAGTTTTCTAGTTGCATATTTATTTTACCCAAATAAAACACTTTATCAAGAACAATCTCTGAATCTATAGCAATAAAAGGATGTTCATGCATCTTACAAAACAAGTCTACTCAAAAATCTTCAGTGACCTAACTCTGCAAAAGAAAGGTGAGAAAAAAATAAATACTCATCATAGCATCTCCCTTATACTGTTTAACATACAGCTGGTGGGTAACACACATGATTAAATCAACCCAGAAGAAAGATTGGAAAGATTTATGGCTCTGCCTTTTGGAGATGTTTTATTCCTTTATTGCATTTTTAAGGGCGATTTTGATTACTAGGGTTTTTTCCAGCCTACTTCTTTTTTTTTTTTTTTTTTTTGAGACAGAGTCTCGCTCTGTCGCCCGGGCTGGAGCGCAGTGGCCGGATCTCAGCTCACTGCAAGCTCCACCTCCCGGGTTTATGCCATTCTCCTGCCTCAGCCTCCAGAGTAGCTGGGACTACAGGCGCCCGCCACCTCGCCCGGCTAGTTTTTTTGTATTTTTTAGTAGAGACGGGGTTTCACCGTGTTAGCCAGGATGGTCTCCATCTCCTGACCTCGTGATCTGCCCGTCTCGGCCTCCCAAAGTGCTGGGATTACAGGCTTGAGCCACCGCGCCCGGCCACCAGCCTACTTCTAAGCCAAGTTGCATGTCAATGTCTCAATCCTCAGTCATATGGAATTTCAGTGGAGGCATTTTATTTAGATATGGGGAGGTTAGTCTGGACTTGCTTCACCAAAAATTGGTTGCAGACCCCCTTGGGCAGAGCTTGTGGGGGTGGGAGATTGGAAGGGGCCCCTGCTAACGGGCAGTGGCCATGAGAGTTTTGTGCAAGCATGAAGGGCAGCGCCTGCAGAAAGTAAAAATGACTACTTCCAGTCTTCCTGGTTTCTGCCTGTTCTTGAGCCACGTTGCAATTCCATTTGTTATTTTATGAAGAAAGCCAGGAAAATAATCAGTGTGTGGCCAGCCGTATGCAATTAAGGCTTCTGCATCTACAGCAGCTGGTGGTTATGCTTGAAGTATTTAATATTTCTGATAAAGTCACTAATGATTCTGTTGGGAAAATTTGGAACTAAAGGAATGAAGTTTAAAAGGAAAATCTGGAGACTAGTTTGGCCTTATTCTAACGAGTGTTATTCGTTTCTCTTACCCATTTATTGCCTTTGTAAAGATATGGAAACTGTTATATGTCAGCATTATCGGTGTGTAATGAATTGTAGACCTCACTTATCAGTAGGCCGCTTATCTGGCCACTTCACCATCTGGAACAGAGAAAAGGAAGGCAGAAAGGAAGGAAATACAATCGCCGCTGAGCAGCTAGAATGGGCTGGAATTCATGCACCAAAGCTTCTGCCTTATTCCTGGGAGCACCATTAGAGTTACGTGGTGTAGGGGAAAGAGCATGGGGCTTTGTGGAGACGTTTCTCTGAAGAAATTTTTGGTATCAAAGTAAAAGGAAAAAGTGAACTGGAAACGACGTGCTAATGGAAGGCTGCGCATCGCACCCTGATCGGCTCTCCCTGTGCATGGCCCACGCATTCCACCCATGCCCTGTGGACAGCGGTGGGTGGGGAGCGCTGACATCAGACCAGGAGCAGCCTTCTGACCGCATTCCCCCAGCAAGCCCCCACATCCTTTCATTCACCTACTTAATAAGTTAAAAGAAAAAGAAAACATTATTTTGGAGAACCTGGACTTGGAAGGCAAACCAGACTAAGTTCACGTCCTAGAAGCACTACTAAGTGTGTGAGGTTAGTGCCAGAAGGAAGCTCAGCGAACGTCAGCTTCCTCATCGGGAGTGGTGAACTGGACAACCTGCTGCCCAGCTGATAGGAGTTGATGAGATTTGCAGGTGTAGACAGCTCAGAACGCAGCCTTGCTGCTGTTCTTCAGCCCACTATATCTTGATCAAAGCAGGTATCAACCAAAAAAGAAAGGTCATAAGATTCAAATTTTAACAAACATTACAGAAAAAAAGTGGAGTAGACGCTACTTATCTAAGGTTTGAAACCCTAAACAATGGGGTAGCTTCAGGCCAATCAGAGAGTTGACTTTGGTAATGACAATGTTGAATTGTCCAGCAAATGGCTCAAATACATTTCCTATACTCTATTATAAGCAAATGTGTAATGCAATGGAAATATTTCATAGTTAAATCAATCAAAAGGTTCTGTTACAGGATAAATTACAGTTATCTGCAAAATTCACGATATTGGAACAGGCCTTCAAGACCGTGGAATTAGAATCCATTTTAAATACCTGCTCACAAAGAAGACCCTAATGGCAGAAGGCTAAAAACATGCTCATGGCTGCTGCTGTCTAATCGAAGGTCGATAATTATTCATGGGAACCCATTATTCATATTCATGGAACAATTATTCATATTCACGGGAGCCTCACTCCAGTGGGGCCACCATTCAAGTTTTCCTTGGTATAATGGAGAAATAAAACGGCCCTGAGGCCTAGGTACAATTATGCACATTTTTGTTTTGTTTGAGACAAAACTAAACGGGCTATCTGGAAAACCAGCAACATTTCACGGGCTCTGCTGATTGTCTCGCTCAGCACGCTGCCGCATGCAGCGTATCAGTTACAGTTTAACTGATAATGACTAGACTGTTTTCATCTTGCCCCCAACTGCTTCGGCTTTTCTGCCTCCTTCTGCATCCTTCTTCTGCATGCAGGCGAATTCTGGAGGAGGCATCACGTCTTCAAATTGGCTTTTCACAGAGCCACACAGGTTAGCAGAAAGGCAGCATCAAACCAGGACATCGAAAGCACATTTTCTGGACTGGAAAAGTGGTGACGTTGGGTCCTGTGGGACGCTGCCTCAGTGGGAGGGAGAGTGGGCTGGAAAACAATATTTGGAAATAGATCTGCAGCATTTACCAAAAACAGGTGTTTCTATAGTTAAACGTTGTTTTCTGCAGCCTTCCTGAAAGTGAATTCTCTGTGTCTGTGGCTGTGTATCCAGCCCCTGGGTCTTCAAGCTTGGACACGGGGAAGCCAGGGGGATGCTTTCCTGACACTGTCAGAATTGCTCTGCTCCCCAACCCGTTCTAACAGCTGCTCTGAGAGCCCTGATGGAAGCAGTTAGAACCTCAGCGGCAACTCTGCTGTCCACCCGGGCAGAGCCACTGGCTCGGATCCAGCGGAGGAGACACTGGCTGTGGCCCAACCTTGGCCGAGAGAGAGCTGGCGCGGGAGGGGAGCGAGCCCTCTGGACTTCTCCCTTATTGTCAAGGGTGCTGCGTGCTCAGCTGACCTTTGGGTACAAAGTGGAGAGAAACTGGTCCCCTCTGCTCTTTCTGCCTTTTCAGTGACGTTTCCCCAAAGGCCACCAGGGGGCAGAAGAAGCCTCTTTGCCTTTTTTTTAGCCTCTTAACATTGGTCCATTGGGCCAATGTTTTTGATATAAAACATTTTGACATAATTATATTTATATCAAAGAAATGTATGAATTCTATTTCCCATTTCCCGCATCTTTGATTTTTTCCCCCAGATTTGGGCTGTCTTTGAGTGAATGAATTCTGTAGCTAAGGCAATTGTGAGGGGAGGTCTTCACTTAAGCAGGAATTTCTGCCAATGCATGATCTAGTTACAGGATTCCGTGTCTGATGCATCCCAGTCTGCCACCTTATTCTCTGTCTTTCCAGCCTAACTGGGCTGGGGCAGCCCTGGGTGTGTTTTATTCGGATTATTGCAGCACTCTCTCCACCAGTGGCCGCCCCAGCCCCGTTATGCAGACACCGCCAGTTTCACCTGCCCAGTGCAGCAGCCAGCAGCTCTGTCTCTCCCCTGGCCTAACCTCAGCCAGCTCCTCAGCCTGCCCATTGAAAGCTAAACTGGCCCACCTGGCATGCCCAGACGTTCCTGCCAACCTTTCCCCTATATCCTCCTTCTATACACTGCTGTCTCAGGTCTTTCCTATTTCTTGATCTTCAACGGGTCTGTTTCCTCACCAGTCATGCTCCCTCCCCTTCAAGCGCTACAGGTTCCAATCTTCAGGGTCCCTATCAGATGTCACCTCCTAATTAGCACCTTGTGTATGATATCAGGATCCCTGCCAGGAGCGGTGACTCACACCTGTAATCCCAGCACTTCAGGAGGCCGAGGTGGGCGGATCATCTGAGGTCAGGAGTTTGAGACCAGCCTGGGGAAACCCTGTCTCTACTAAAAATACAAAATTAGCCAGACATGGTGGCAGGTGCCTGTAATCCCAGCTACTCAGAAGGCTGAGGCACGAGAAACACTTGAACCCAGGAGGTGGAGGTTATAGTGAGCCGAGATTGCGCCATTGCACTCCAGCCTAGGCAACAAGAGTGATATATATATATATATATATATATACACACACATCAGCACCCCTTCCTACTGTTGCATTTCTTTCATAAGGGTCTAGAAAACCAACCACGCAACTGGGGTCACAGGAATGGTGCGTGTTGGTCTCAGTGAAGGGAGCTAAAGAAAGGCTGGACTCACTGGAGAAACCTGCTCGAGAAAACACCCATGTGCTGTGTGGAGGCTGAATCCCAGCATCCAGGACCCCAGGCAGGGCCTGCTCCTGGAGTTGCTCGGGATTCCCTGGAAATATCTAGGAAGCTTTCCCCAGGAGCGAGTCCAAACTGGACCATATTGAGCTTTGCAGTCTCTGAACACATTAAGAACAACAGAAACACTCATGCAGAAGAGTGGTAAACGTGAGGTATAGAAGTGAGTTTTGCTTTGTAACCCTAGGAAGGTACCAGTCTTTCTGCTTTTGAATGTGCAGCTACTAAAGATAATCTCTAAGAAATGCACCCTGTGTTCTGCCTGCTCTTTTGTTTCCTTGAAACAGACAGGTGGAAGTGAGAGGAATAGGTGCTTGGGGAGTGTTCCCAGAGGTGAAGGCGGCACTTGCGTGGATGTCTGTGCCTAGGCAGGCACCTTCATGGTCACCTGCTGCCAAATGAGCAGCAAGAGACAGGAGCAAATAAAGGAGCTCATGCACAGCGGGGGGTTGACGTGCCTCCCAGCAGGAGAAGCACATATGAGGGAAATTGTCTTGGGACACTTGGCTGTTGGTAGAACAGCTGCTTTGCATAATGAATTCCTGGCCTAATGGGTTCGTAGAGCCCAGCACTTGGGGAAGGACTGTTTTTGGTTTAGTGCTCACACACCAGAAAATAGAATGCGCCAATATGAATTGAAAATTCTTAAAAGGGATCAGTGTAATCCCTATTTAATTTGGACTTTTCCTCGTAAATTCATTTCTCAAATGGTAAGACATTCTGGTAACGGACACAAAGGCATTTTTATACATGCTGAACACACTTCACCCTGGGAATAGTCCACTTGCCCCTAATTGAGATCCTAAAGAAGGGGAAAAGCCTTGCAAATAAACCTCTGCAAGTGCAGAAAAGAGCTCTCAATGCCATCCAAGTGGCATGTGTAATAAAAGTTCACCTTCCCTTCAGGGTTTCACACGGCCACAGATCCTTAAAAACGTTCGGGAGGGTGAAGTGGGGCTGAACATCAATAGGAAGATATCACTGCTATTTTGCTTTATTCACTCTTAATTTCTGTTAACGCTTCCTAAATTTTATCAGACTGATGCTTTTCCTTGAAGCTCATAAGGCATTTAAGCACAGGCCCAAATGTGTGAGACGTGCTGCTCCTCTCATTTGAATTGGGACCTGCATATGGAGATGAGCACACAGTGACGTTTGCAGAGAATTACCACATCACCCGATGGCAGAACATGTCCATTCCAATGGGCAGGCAAGGAGGGTGGTGCCAGGGTAGGCTGTGTGCACACAGACCTAATACTAACCCCACACATCTCAGGCCACAGATTGATCACTCCCGCAGAGGCCTGGGGCTCTCAACCTGCTTGCTGTTTGAAAGCTCTGTGCAAAACCAAAGTCACACCTATATGCTCCAGGCATTTATTCCTTAACCGATACCTTCATCCACAACTATCTGAGCACCTGCTCTATGCTAAGCATTATACTTGCCACTGAGGCTGGTACGGTTTGGCTCTGTGTCCCCACCCAAATCTCCTGTTGAACTGTAATCCCCACATGTCAGGAGAGGGACCTGCTGGGAGGTGATTGGATCATGGGGATAGTTTGCCTCTTGCTGTTCTCGTGAAACTGAGTGAATTCTCACGAGATCTGATGGTTTAAAGTATGGCACCTCCCCCTTCAACTGCTCTCGCTCCTGCTCCGCTGGGGTAAGATGAGCTTGCTTCCCCTTCTGCCATGATTGTACGTTTCCTGAGGACTCCCAGCCATGCTTCCTGTTAAGACTGCAGAACTGTGAGTCACTTAAACCTCTTTTCTTCATAAATTATTCAATCTCAGGTAGTTCTTTATAGCAGTGTGAGACTAATACAGAGGTGAACAAGACAGATTGGAATTGCATTCTAGGGAGAGAGGGAATTTACAAGTAAAAGAATAAATTAAAAAAGGATGTTTGATTGTGTTCAGTGGTACAAAAGCCCACTTTGGACAGGGTGGTCAGGAAAGGGCTTTTTGAAGCAGTGTCAGTAAATGTGTGTTGATGGAATGAAACCATGAATACAGGAACATGTAGCACTACTGGGATCCAGAGGTGGAGAGTCATGCTCTTTTCTCTTCAGGAGTTCAGAGTCTCAGAGGATAGACTCAAAACCATGAGCTGGAATGAGAAGAGATCTAAGAGTTCAGATGAATCCTATGGATGTTCTTAGGAAGAAGGGCTTGTCTCTAATTGAAGGCAAAGAGGTCTCCTGAGAGAGCTGATCTTTGACCTCAAATCAATTTTAGGAAAGAAAGAGGGCCAGAGTGTTCCCGGCAGAGGAATGCAGCCCTGTGCAGGGATAAAAAGACAGGGCATGTGTCAGGAACAGTATGAGGTTTAATTTGGCTGAAATACAGAGAACTTGAAAGAAGGTCATGGGTGCTGCGGCTGAACTGGCCAAATGGGGTATCTTGTGGAGGGTCTGCTTGTGTGACTGGCACGCCATTGTCTGCAAACAGCTTTCTGTCTGGCAACCCCAGACATAACTTTAAATACTGGTGGCAAGTTACCATGGCTGGAAGGATGGATGGTCTGAGGAGTCTCCACCATTTCCCTGCCACAGGGGAGAGGAGGCCTCATACTCACCTCTCAGGATAGATGTGAAGCCGGCTGCAAACACAGTCGACCAGCCCGGATGGTTTTTCACAACCAGCGATGTTGGTCTGCTGCTTTCCCCAGAGGTCTAGGGTGGAATGTGCACAAATCCTAAGCCTTTCCCATAGGGAGAATCCAGTCTGAGGGGGAGGCCCAGCAGAAATGCAGAGGCTTCCACCAGACCAAGTCTCAGGGCAGATGCCCTGAAGACAGCTCCCTGGACTCTGAGGGGTCAGATGAGGGCCTGCACGGAGACCAGTGTGGACCAAGAAATCATGGTTAAAAGCAGTCGTGAGGAAAACACTTAAAACATGTTGCTGGTCGAGTATGGTGGCTCACGCCTGTAATCCCAGCACTTTGGGAGGCTGAGGCAGGAGGATCACTTGAGCTCAAGAGTTTGAGACCAGCCTGCGTTAACAGCGAGACCTCGTCTCTACTACAAATAAAGCCAATTTTTGAAATATCAGCTGGGTGTGATAATACCTGCACCTGTTGTCCCACTACTCAGGAGGCTGAGGCAGGAGGATTGCTTGAGCTTCGGAGATGGAGACTATAGTGAGCTATGATTGCCTCACTGCACTCAACCTGCATGACAGAGCAAGACCTTTCTCAACATACACACACACACACACACACACTCACACTCATTGCAATCCCTATTTCCCTGGGTTTCCTAGAGGATTTTTAACATGCTACTTCCACGGTTATGTGGGTTTCACAAGCTGGCCCTCCAAGCCTTCTGAACAAGCTGCCTCTTTCTGTGATGTGAATTTAACTGAGGGCATCACTGGATTCTTCATACACCAGCATTTTCCTTTCTGGAATGCTGCCTCCTGGATTGTAAGTACAAACACATAAAGTGAATGTGATGCAAATGCAGGAAAGAAATGTCTTTTTAAGAAATCTTCACAGGAGATGTGCTAAAATAAAAAGAGCAGAATACTGAAGTCCCCAGAGTGACTGAAGGGGGTACGACAAGCACCCTTACTTTCTAGTGGACCCAGGTAGTGGCTGTCAAGACCCTGGACTTGAATAACTGGGCCCTAAGGATCCTCCTGCTTCAGTTTCCCAAGTAGCTAGGATTACGGGCATGAACCACCATGTCTGGCCCCACCACTTTTGAAAACCTGTGATCTCCAGAACAAAGATGCCCTGACACCTCAGTGGTGCACAGCAGGACTTACTAGAAATTCTCTTAATTTGTATCTGGAAAAATTATATTCACTAATTTTTGTTATAAAGATTAGCATTGACATCCACAGGCTGCAGGATAACAGACCATCAAGTGTACAATGTAGTGTAAGACATCTGAGGCTCCCTCACCCCCAGGTTAAGTAGATTTACACTTTTAACTAGATACACCCTCACAACATGGCAAGTGGCTTTTAAAAAAGTTGTGCTGGGTGCAGTGGCTCACGCCTGTAATCCTAGCACTTTGGGAGACCGAGGCAGGCGGATTGCCTGAGCTTAGGAGTTCAAGACCAGCCTGGGCAACATGTTGAAACCTCGTCTCTACTAAAATACCAAAAATTAGCTGGGCACAGCAGCAGGTGTCTGTAGTCCCAACTACTCACGAGGCTGATGCAGGAGAATTGCTTGAACCTGGGGGGTGGAGGTTCCCGTGAGCCGAGATAGCACCACTTCACTCCAGCCTGGGTGACAGAGCAAGACTCTGTCTCTAAAAAAAAAAAAAAAAACAGTCGTATACACATATGCACACATACACATTCAGAGACTGAAAATAATTCTAATGATGCAAGCACAAGCAGGCAAGAAAATGACTGTGACCACTTCTGCTCCTGGCCCTTCAAACAACTGACAACTTATTTGGCAAGAAGACCCACTGATTAGAAAATAATCAGTGCACCTTAACAACTGACCTCAGCCTAAGTGTTTACTGAGCTTTGATATTTATCGCCTGGTGGGAGTCGTACATGTATTTAACATGTAAATAAACAACTGCACAGGCACTGGCCCGGAAGCATGCTCGTGCTTGTCTTAAGTCAGATTTCCTAGATGCAGAACCAGACCTGGATTCTCGGACAAGCCATATATTGAGGGCGTTCTCTCAGGAAAAGAGGAGTGTGGGAACGGGACCAGAGCAGGAGAAGGAACAAAGCGAGGCTGTGGCCTCATCCCGACCCTGCAGGGAGGTCGGAAGCAGACATCGCACCCCAGGGGAATGGCGGAGGTCTCCTCTGGAAGAAGCGGACCGGCCTCTTGTACTCCCCTAATCATACATTGGCTGTGAGCTGCTCCCAAGCTGGTGGGGGCGGGGTGCTCAGGTGTGCCTTGTAACCTCACAGGTGAGCCTAGGGCAGTGCTCCAGCAAAAGGCGCAGCTGCAGGCGGCCAACATTCGCAGCAGCTGGGTTCTGGGCAGGGCATAGCCGTGTCTACTTCCAGGCTCACCATTTACCAATGGGGCTCGTTTCCATAAAGTTCAAAGGCCACTGATAATCCAATGTCAGGCTCAGGGATGAGAGCGAGGGGTGTGCTTCCTGTAGATGAGACGCAGAAAACCCGGAAGCATTTGGTATGCGGCAGAGCAGCCCTACATTCCCATCGCCCCCTGAGCACCTGGCATGGGTCCCCCAGCCCTCATCTTCCAGGGTCAGCAGCATCATCCACACTATGGTCATACCCTTGGACTATGATTTGTCTGTTCTTACATGGAGCCTCCACAAGAATTGCATTTGGTTGTAAGAGCCGGAAGGACATGCTGACGCAGGTAGGATGGTGATCTGGAAAAATTTAAAGGATGGCTTGAAGGAAGCTGTGGGGCATTAAGCTAAGAACGAAGTCAAGGGTAAGAGAATTGACTTGGGGTAAAAAGAACACACACACACACGCACAACAAAGAAAGGATGGGCTAGCCACCTGGAGCCAATGTGGAGAGCAGGAAGTTCTCATCCTGGCTGTCACCAAAGAGCCGTGTGGACAAGCGTCTTACCCTCTCCAGACCCAGGCCCCAGAAGAGCTTGACACTCAACCCCTGGATGGGGCCTGAGCTGCCCATCCTCCCCAGGGCACCCCTGTCCTGCCCTGGCCCCGCCATCCATCCTTCCTGGGTGTTGCTCCCTTCCCTGGCCCTGCCGGCATCTCCTCAGAGAGGCCTCTATCCACCCGGTCTAAAGCAGCCACTGACCATCCTCTTTGAACACAGCAATTAGAACGCTGTTTGAATCCTCGGCATGGCCTTGCTCTCTGTGGGCCGCTGTGCTTGTCTCTGTAGTCGCCAGTCTGTGGAAAAGGGATCCCCCTGGTTGTCCACTGTTCTGCTGCCAGAGCCTAAACAGCACCTCACTGTGGTAGGCTCTCAGCAAATACTTTCTGGAGGCTGCAACAGGCTTTGCCAGAGGAAAAAGGAAGATAAAAAGAAGAAAAGACTAGGGAAAATTTTAAATTATACATATACCTAGCACTAATGATATAGGCATTCCCAGCTTAGGCCACTCTGCGTTTTTCTTTGAGAATATATACAGATATCCATTTTAGATCTTTTATTTTTTTCCTGTAGAAGTGTGGAAACGTGATAGTCAAGGCAATCAATTCATGTCTCAAACGATTTAAAAACCCACACACACAAGTATTTGTTTCCTTTAAGTTGCGCCTTTGGTGCCCCTCTCCCCTGCCTTGTAAGACGAAAACTGGAAAGTCCCTGCCTGTGCCTCTCTTACGTGTAAGGTGACTTCTATCTACTGGCTGGGCCTCTCAACCTGTTTGGGTGGGGATGATACTGTGGAGTTACCAGGCCTTTCTGCTCAGGGCCCATCCCTCCAATCCGCTAGGACTGCAATCCCTGCACGCACAGCAAACAGCCTATTGCAGATGCTCTCCCCAGCCTGCTCTCCAGCTCTTGGAATGTGTGCTGTGGTCTGAACGTGTCCCCCAAAATTTGTGTGTTGGAAACTCCATCCCCAGTGCAACAGTGCTGGAAGATGGGGGCTTCTGGGAGGTGCTTAGGTTGTGGGGATTCTACCGTCACAAATAGATTATTGTAAAACAGCTTGATGGAAGGGGGTTGTGCCCACCCCCCCTTTTTTTTGTCCTTCTGCCTTGTGCCATGTGAGGACACAGTGTTCAAGGCGCCTTGATTTTGGACTTTCCAGCCTCCAGAACTGTAAGAATAAGTTTCTGTTCCTGTAAATTACCCAGTCACAGCAACGCAAATGCTCTAAGACAATGTGCTAATATCTTAAATGCATCATTGATAGGCAAGGCCTTATTGGGCCAATGGATAATCTAGTAAGTCACCAATATCAGGACTCCCAGGACCTGGTGGAGAATAAGACACCTTGTTAATGTTGTTTCCAGCACCCAAATTCCTCAGGGAGTTTTGGGGCCATGAGTTCCTACTTACGCAGCTCCCATTGACATTAATAAGAGACATGTGACTGAAGCCACATGCTGTGTTTGGAAATGTCTGAGCAGACTTACATATTATCTCCTGGGAAAGGTGATCTTTTACTGCTCTTGGAGGAGGTCAAAGAGAATCAAAACCACATGTGTCTGCACTGCGTGCAAGCTCATGTAGATATGTGTTTTAAACCCACAACTTTGCAAATGTGAATTATGTGTGCTGGGTCAAAGGTAGTTAGTATAATTGAAATATAAACTTGTTGATGGCTCTATTAAAGGTAGAATGTCAGGACTTGAATAATTTTTGTACATCATGTTCTTTCCTCTCTGCTATGGCTGAGAAACACTGACTTTGTCATCAAATTATATTTTGCAGGACAACTGGTTCCATGTTCAGTTGGCAAGATGTTGTATGCACCTAAGATGACATGCATTTTCAACTTTGAAAATACACTTCAAAATCTCTTTACAGTCAGGGAATGTGCACAGTTTTTTTTTTTTTTACACAGTAAGGAGGGATAGCTTGCTGACCTGCTAGCAGTAGGAGACTCGATTGATTTTCTAAGAAGTTCTTCTGCTTGAAGACCCCTGCAACAAACGAATCTCATCTTGCAAAATGATGAGCTGAGAGTCCCCTGCCAGCTATGGCCAGGGAGTAAAGTACCACTCATTAGCCTACCCAGGAGTCCAGCCTGTCGTTTTACATGCCTTAGCTATAAACTTTCAGCCAAAGTCAGGGAGCGCTTTTGGCTCTGCTCAGAGTGAAACAGTTGACATTACACCTGCATGGGATAGCTTAAGAAATATTCCTTTATTCTGGCAATGGCCCCCTGATTTCTCTATTCATCTCCTTCAGCAGTGTCATCTTCACTCATGGGACCACCTGGGGTTCTCTCCACTCAGTCCTCTCACCTCTGCTCCCAGCTCCACTCTCCTGTTGAGCTCCTTCATCACAACGCGGTCCTCCCCGCCTGTTCTTCCTCCTTCTCTCCCATTCCGTGCGTGACATTGATTCCCCCGGTCATCCGCATTTGCAGCTTCCGTGCTATCATCGACTCTTCTTGTGTCCAACATTCAATCACTTGAAAATCAATGTCAATTTCACCTCCAAAGTGTCCCTGGCATTTTTATCCTTAGGTTTGTTGACATTGCTCAAGTTCACCTGCCCAATAGCTCTCAGCTCAGTGATTGCAGTAGGTGCCTTATTGGTATCTTTAGCTTCAGCCTTTTCTCTCCAATCTGCCTGATGCTTTGCTAAATAATAGGAAAAAGATATTCCTTCCTAACATGAGATAATGCTTTATTTTGCTTTTCATTGATTTCAGCTATTTCATTGACTGAAACAGCCTTTTACTGTAAACTAAACTCTAAACTTAAATTTTAAACCTCACACCCATTAGGATAGCTACTATCAAAAAAAAAAAACAGAAAATATGAACTGTTGGTAAGAATTGAATCCTTGTGTATGACTGGTGGGAATATAAAATAATGCAGCTGCTTAAAAAAACAGTATGGCAGTTCCTCAAAAAATTAAAAATGGAAGTACTATATGATACAACCACTCCACTTCTCAGTATAGACCCCAGAGAATTGAAAACAGGATCTTGAAGAGATCATTTGTACATTCATGCTTGTGGCATCATTATTCACAATAACCAGGAAATGGGGACAGTCCAGGTGTCCATGGATGAATGCCTGGATGAGCAAAATGTGGCACAGACATACAATAGAATATGATTCAGCCTTAAAAAGGAGGGAGATTCTGATTCATGCTACAACATAGATGAACCTCGAGGATATTATGCTGAGTCACGAAGAGACAAACACTGTATTATACCACTTAGATGAGGTATCCAGAGTAATGAAGTTCATGGAGAAAGAGAGTGGAATGGGGGTTGTCAGGAACTGGTGGAGGAGGAAAGGGGGTGCTGTTGTTTGGTGGCTGTAGAGTTTCAGTATTACAAGATGAAAAAGTTCTGGACACTGGTTGCATAACGACGTGAATATATTTAACTTTAATGAACCATACACTTGAAAATGGTTAAGATGGTAAATTTTATGTTATGTGTATTTTATCACAACTTAAAAATTTACTTATTTATTTTTTTGAGAGGGAGTCTTGCTCTGTCGCCCAGGCTGGAGTGCAGTGGCACAAACTCCACTCACTGCAACCTCTGCCTCCCGGGATCAAGCAATTGTCCCACCTCAGCCTCCTGAGTAGCTGGGATTACAGGTGTCCGTCACCATGCCTGGCTAATTTTTTGTGTTTAGTAGAGACGGGGTTTCTCCATGTTGGCCAGGCTGGTCTCGAACTCCTGATCTCAAGTGATCCGCCCCCCTTGGTCTCCTAAAGTGCTGGGATTACAGGCATGAGCCACTGTGCCCAGCCTAAAAATTTATTTTTAGATGTAAATTAAGCTTACATTATGACGTAGCAGTCTGGTTATCTGTTGTACTGTTTTACAAAGATGAATTTCAATATTTGGCAAGAGAAGTTAACTTTGAAATGTAGAACTTGTAAAATAAAGAATAAATTCTAAAGGCAGAATTTCCATCGCTGTTCTAAGAAGGATGAATTAGATTCTGTGGAGTAAATTTATAGTATTTTAAGGATTCTTTTAGGCAAAGCTTTCCAACGGAAACTTGTTCCGTTATTAGCACGACCACGAGTCCCTATGTTTCATGTTGCCCAGCATGTTCAGCAAGGTTGGGTGGCTGAGAACCTAGAATCTCAAGAAGGTGAAGTTGAAGCGTGCATTTTTTGTATTGGAGCACAAAAGGATTATGAGAGTAGTTAGTTACAAGAATCTGGACCATGCCTCTGCCCGTTTATCAGGAGACTTTCCATTCCCATTTCAAAGGGAGAGAAAGAATAATAAGAACCAGTGTCCAGATCATTTTAATAAATACAAAGTTCCCAAAAAGGCCTACTGTTCCAGACCTTCCGGCTCCTGCCAGATCCTGTAAAAATAAAGATTAAACTGTACAGATATTTGTTTTGTCTTGATTGCTGTTATTTTGTTTCGGTAATAAAAGTCCCCAGGCATCTGGCCTGAGAGAGTGCTGATGGCTCTAACTTTTGACGCCAGCCCTTACCAGCCTGTTCAAGGAGACATTTCTTCCTTGGCTGTGTAATGCTCTCCTCTCCTTGAATCGCAGACTCTGCATTGCTCATGGGGCATGTGACACGCACTGTATTGTATTCAGCTGGCACACAGCAGGGAGCTGATGGCACTTGGCTGTCCCACGGAAGTGCTGGGTTCTAGGATCAGCAGTGTCTGGGGCTCAGATTCCTCATTGCTGTTTACAATTGTGTACTTTTTAAATAATGTCAAGCTTTTTGAAAAACTGCAAGACCAGTAGAAAGAACCACTGCATACCTTTTTGGAAATTAAACATTGACACAATGGTGTTATCTACAGGACATCAAATTTCACCAATTTTCCTAACAATGTCTTTCTTTTTTTTTTTTTTTTTTTTTGAGATGGAGTCTCACTCTGTCGCCCAGGCTGGAGTGCAGTGGCTGGATCTCAGCTCACTGCAAGCTGTGCCTCCCGGGTTTACACCATTCTCCTGCCTCAGCCTCCCGAGTAGCTGGGACTACAGGTGCCCGCCACCTCGCCCGGCTAGTTTTTTGTATTTTTTAGTAGAGATGGGGTTTCACCCTATTAGCCAGGATGGTCTCGATCTCCTGACCTTGTGATCCACCAGTCTTGGCCTCCCAAAGTGCTGGGATTACAGGCTTGAGCCACCGTGCCCGGCCCTAACAATGTCTTTCGACTTTTTATTTCCTGTCTAGGACTGCGCATTGAATGCATTTAGGCAGTACGGACCCTTTCAGTCTTGACCACCAACTAAGCAAATCAGCCTGTCCCACTCTTTCCCACTTCTCAGTGGGAAAAAAAGTTGGTGATTACTGGGAATTGGAGAACACAATGAGCTTATTATTAACAGCCTATATAAATCTATTATTATTTACCCTTGAAAATAAGATGAATTTAGCTGGGCGTGATGACTTATGCCTGTAATCCTAACACTGTAGGAGGCCAAGGCAGGAGGATCACCTGAGGCCAGGAGTTCAAGACCAGCCTGAGCAATCTTGTGAGACCCTATCTCTACCATTAATCAATCAATCAGATGAACTTACATATGACTTTATGTTATCAATCAATATAATAATTGAAAATAGCCAAAGGTAAATGAGAATGTTCATTTGATTCTATGTTGCTATCTCTTTAAATAGTACAGCTTCACAAAGAGCAATCCTCAAGAAAGTGTCCCTCTGCAGTAACAGGGGAGTTATGACACAAACACTTGAGCAACAGGGACAGTGTCTTGTGGGTAGGCTAAAATTACTGTTGCATCACTGCCCTCAGTGGGCGATATGGTTTGGCTGTGTCCCCACTCAAATCTCATCTTGAATTGTAGCTCCCATAATCCCCACATGTCATGGGAGGGACCTGGTGGGAGGTCATTGAATCCTCAGGGTGAATTTTTCCCATGCTGTTCTCATGATAGTGAATAAGTCTCACAAGATCTGACGGTTTTATACAGGGCATTTCCCCTGCACATGCTGTCTTGCCTGCTGCCATGTAAGACTTGCCTTTGCTCTTCCTTCACCTTCCACCATGATTGTGAGGCCTCCCCAGCCATATGGAACTGTGGGTCCATTAAACCTGTTTTTATTTATAAATTACCCAGTCTCAGGTATTTCTTCATAACAGTATGAAAATGGACTAATACAGTGGGGTTAACCAAACAACCGACAAGAAATCTAACAGTAACAAGAGAGACTAGAGAAATGGTCAGAAAAAAAGTTAATGAGTTGAGGGTGGAAGGAAGGCCTCTGAGGGTCTGTGTGAGCCTCATACCTTATGTGACACCTCCAAGTGGAAGACTGAATTCAGCCTCTTGAACACGTCATCTGTGCTACTATTCGCTGAAATATACATTAATTTCTCTAGCAATGAAGACTCCCAAAAGAGAAAAGTGTGAGTGTTTAGAGTTTGATGGTAAAAAGGAGGGTGTTGGAATTTAACAATTGTCATTGTAATACCCTTCTCCCCATATGTGTACCTGTCCTAGAGGGGTGTGTGTGTGTGTGTAGGGAGATCCTTCTCTGGGTATCTTTGATCAGAGTGTATTCCTTTAAGTGGTCTTTGTATAAGATGAAACGGCAATAGCCAGTCCATAGCCAGTCCATCACATTGTAGGAATGTCAGCCTTATGCACGAGTTGTGACTAAGTTTCAAATGTTATTAATTTTCAGGGATGATTGAATGATGTCAGTTAGATCATTCAGGATAATCAATGTCAGATCAGAAAGTAGAGGCAAGCAGCCTTGGGACTGCTACTTATTCCTTTAGAAAAGAAGAGAGAGAGAAAAAAATTTTTTTTAATTACTTAAAAAATTTTTTTAAAAAATAAAGAGTGGGTCTCACTATATTGCCCAGGCTGGTCTTGAAATTCCTGGCCTCAAGCTATCCTCCCTCTTCACCCTCAAAAGTGCTGGGATTACAGATGTGACCGATGAACCGCCACACCCAGCCAAGGGAAACTTTTTTTTTTTTTTAGATGGAGTCTCTCCCTGTCACCCAGGCTGGAGTGCAGTGGTGCAATCTCAGCTTACTGCAACCTCTGCCTCCTGGGTTCAAGCAATTCTCCTGCCTCAGCCTCCTAAGTAGCTGGGACTACAGGTGTGAACCACTGCATCCAGCTGATTTTTGTATTTTTAGTTGAGATGTGGTTTCATCACGTTGGCCAGGCTGGTCTCAAACTCCTGATCTCATGGTCCGCCTATCTTGGCCTCCCAAAGTGCTGGGATTACAGGTGTGAGCCACCATGCCTGGCCAGAAACTACCTTAATAAAACATTTCAAACATACAAATTAGAGAGACGGATATAATGACCCCCATGTACCCACTGCGTAACCTCAACCACGCCATCTAAGGGCTGTTTCATTTGTTTTACCTTACCCTGACTCCTCTACCCTATCCAGAAGGACTTTGAATCAAACCCTGATGGCATATCATGTTATCAATAAATATTACAGCATGTGTCTTTATAAGATACAGGCTGTTAAAATAACTAACCATAAAACCACTAGCACTCTTCATCATATCTCTATTTATTGCAATAATCAGTAATTCCTTCATATCATTGAATAGCCATTCAGTGTTCACATTTCTTCAATCGTCTTATAGATTTTTTCACAAATTGTTCAAAATCAAATCCAAGTTAGGTCCACATATCATAATCAGTTAATATGCTTAAGTTTATTTTAATCCCTAAATCCCTTATACGTCATTTTTTTTCCTTGCAAGTTATTTGTTGAAGAAACCTGGTCATTTTTTCCGTACAGTTTCCAAAAATCCAGATTCTGCTGATTGTGGCCCCATGATGTCATTTAACATGTTCCTCTTTCCCCTGTACTTTTTGCAAATTGCTATTTAGAGCCCAAGGCTTAATTACATCCAGGTTCAAGTTTTTTTGTCTGTTTTTTTTTTTTTTTTTTTGAGACAGAGTCTCCCTCTGTTGCCCAGGCTGGAGTGCAGTGGCGCGATCTCAGCTCACTGCAAGCTCCACCTCCCAGGTTCACACCATTCTCCTGCCTCAGCCTCCCGAGCTGGGGCTACAGGCACCTGCCACCAAGCCCAGCTAATTTTTCGTATTTTTTAGTAGAGACGGGTTTCACCATGTTAGCGAAGATTGTCTTGATCTCCTGACCTTGTACTCTGCCTGCCTCATCCTCACAAAATGCTGGGATTACAGGCGTGAGCCACTGTGCCCACACTCAAGTTTTAAAATAAGATTCCTTCAGATGATGTGCTCTTCCAACAAGAGTCAGAAAATAATCTGATGGTTTCTCTTTTTATGAGATTAGCAGCCATTAGTGACCACCTGGATTCATTATTTAATTACAGGTTGAAAATGGCGATATTCAAATCTTATTCCATCCACACTTGAGATAATTTACCCTCATCAACTATGAGACTCCAAAGGTAGTTCATATAGAAAAGCCTTATTCTTTTTCTTCATTTAGAAACGTGCAAAATAAGGAGTTGGTTATCTAGAACATCTGAAAGGTAACCAGTGAGTTTCTTTTTAAATACCATATGGTATTTAAACATAGTTTAAACATAGTTGGTGGATTTGAATCCGCTGCAGTTTTTAGGACTCTAGAGATTTCACTTAACCAGATCAAATTTATATCTGTATCTCTTTTTTCCATGATGAAAAATCCCAGTTCCTGGCTGGGTACGGTGGCTCATGCCTGTAATCCCAGTACACTGGGAGGCCAAGGCAGGTGGATCACTTGAGGTCAGGAGTTTAAGAAAAGCCTGACCAACATAGTGAAACCCCATCTTTACTAAAAATACAAAATTAGCCAGGCATGGAGGTGCGTGCCTATAATCCCAGCTACTTGGGAGGCAGAGGCAGGAGAATTGCTTGAACCCAGGAGGCAGAAGTTGCAGTGAGCAGAGATCGTGCCACTGCACTCCAGCCTGGGCAACAAGAGCAAAACTCTATCTCGTAAAGAAAGAAAAGAAAAGAAAAGAAAAATCCCAGTTCCCAATGATACCAACGTAATAATTCTTTTCCTTTATCTTGTATCATGCGTGCACACACACACACACCCCAGTCTCAAAATAGCAATGCTAACACTGTCACTGATAATATATTTTCAGAAAATAGTGATTCAGTTTAAGAACCCACTATGTGGAGATTTACTCAAGCTATTAAGACTCTCCGTTGGCATTTGGGACAATCACACATGGAAGGAACTAGGACCTCACTCAGGATTCGGCAAAGGAATGAGTCTGTGGAATTGGAGGTGGTCTTGGCAGTGACTGCAGAGAAGACTTTGAAAACTGTGAAGCCCAGGTGGAGTGAGTGGGTCTACAGTTGTCCCTATTTGTACCATTGCCATAAGACTAATGACAAGAATCTTCGGTCACCTGTTGTCAGATTTGCATGTTAAACATTATTATCCTTCCACGTAGCCTGACTTCCTTTCAGGCCAAACCTAATTATCTTTGAGCTCCTGGTTGGCAGATGCAGCTTCATAGGATGTTGCATCTAAAAGGAACTGCAGATTCAGGGAACATAGAGTCCAATCTGCTTATTTTACAGATGAGGAAACTGGGTCTCGGAACGGTGTGGTATGCTTATGGTATGTTTTAAATGAAGGTGCAATACAGTAGGAAATGCTCCTTTGGTCACTTTTCATTGAATTTGGGAGTGAAGAAGCTTTAAATCCAAATGATTTTCAAAATAATTTTATTATGACTTAGGTTAAATGTTATCATGGCTATCGGATCAGAAATTGTCATGGAAATGGATAAGAGAGTCTAATAGCTAGTTCTTTCTTGTGTTATCTGACCACACTGTCTAATAGCATGCATTTAAGAGTGATCACATCACAAAATCTAGAAGACAACTCTATGCCACATGCAGTTAACCTTTTTGATAATAAAGAGAAAGGACAATACCCTCGAAGACACCTGAGTTAGCTTTCTAGGTTTCTGATCCCTTCAGGAAGAAATGAAAACCTAATATAAAAAAAACTACAAAGGATTTAAACATTTAATTCACAGAAAAAAAATTAAATTACCAATAAGCACATGAAAAGATAAGCAAATTGACTCATAGTTGAAGAAATGCAAGTCATATCATCAGCAGACATACCTTTTCTCACTTGCAGAATTGTCAAAAATGTAAACAGGTGATAGCCAGTGTTAGGAATACCATGGGGAAATAAGCACTAAATACACTGTGGCTTGGAGCATAAAACAATGTGACAGTGTGCCTCTATATTTCGACAATATCTTGACAATATCTCTCAAAATTCAAGACGGACATATCTTTTGTAAACCAAAAATAAAATTCTAAGCCCCCCTCAACCATCTGAATGGACTCCTCCTCTTGGTCAAAGGCATTCCAAAGTTAACCTGAAAAAACTAGTTCAGGCCATAATGACCAGGGGGAGCTGGACATGCTTCATTATACTTCCTCCTTCTTGGAATTACTGATAGAACAGACTCTCTCAGTCTGATAAGAAGCATTTGCAGTCTATTAGCTCTGAAGCCTGCTACCTGGAGGCTTCATCTACATGATAAAACCTTGGTCTCCACAACCCCTGATCTAACCTGGACAATACATTCTACTGATAATAACTTTCAACCAAATGCCAAGCGGAAAATCTTTAAATCTATTTATAACCTGGAAGGGGACCCCTGCCCCCACACATGAGGAATGTGATCCCCACATATGAGAAAGCCACTTAGCAAGTCATATTCTTCCAAAAAAAAAAAGGATTAATAAACTATAATAAGGTAAATGCCCCTATAAGCCCTGAGCAGGTCAAGCAATAGAACTTTGCCGAGTACCCCAGAAGACCTTCCTGTACTCAATCATAGTCACAAATGCCTTCCTCTCCCCAAAGTCGCCACTATTCTTTTTTTTTTTTGAGACAGAGTCTTGCTCAGTCGCCTAGTCTGGAGTGCAGTGGCGCGATCTCGGCTCACTGCAAGCTCCGCCTCCCGGGTTCCCGCCATTCTCCTGCCTCAGCCACCCAAAAGCTGAGACTACAGGGATGCACCACCACACCTAACTAATTTTTGTATTTTTTGCTAGGGAGGGGGTTTCACCATGTTGGGCAGGCTGATCTTGAACTCCTGACCTCAAATGATCCTCCTACCTCAGCCTCGCAAAGTGCTGGGATTACAGGCATGAGCCACTGCATATTCTAACCACCACTATTCTAATTTTATAGCAATCCCCTCCATGCCTTCCTCTACTATAGTATTCCCCTTATTGCTTCCTTTGACCCATAATGTCCCCCTCCATACTTTGTTTTTCTTATGATTTATCTGAGTTGTCTGACAGTAGGTAGAGTTTCCCCCAGGCAGAATTTTTGCTAATCACACATGCATGATGCAATTCAACAAGTCCCCCTGTGCTCTGTGGATCCAGGGGCTTGATCAGACTCAGGTTTGATCCCTTTGGCAGACTACAGGAGACATGTAACGTCTTGTTTCTGTTTTCAGGATATTAGCAGCTTTTAATACTGTATGCCTGGGTCCACTAATTCCTTTGGGGAGGGGTTGCAAAATGGTGATACTCTAATTCTACCATTTGTTAGCTAGAATTATATAAGAAAATGCTTCTTCTCGTCTACTGTTACCCTGTTGTAAAGTTCACATAGGAAATGAAGGATAAATGTTAGGTCCTTTCCCTTTATTTACCAGTTTTCATGAGACTGAATTCTTTATTCTCTGAAGGTGACCAATTAGGTACACACACACACACACACACGTATATGTCTATATATTAATATATATAATCATGAATCCATAAACATATTAATGAGTTTTAATCCATTGCAATCATTATCCTCATTAAACCCCATAGTGTCTCATCTTTGACTAGTGGGAGGTTAGCACTTCTTGATTATAAATCATTCATTCATTTGCTCATTCACTTAACTTCTAGTCGTGCATACATGTATTAAAGGCAAGACTGCATGATAGAACCAGTTAATGTAGAGGATAAAAACAAAGTATGGTCTCTGTCCACCAAAAGCTCACTTTCTATGAGAAATGACATATATACAGCTTGCAACTGGAAGTTGTTATCATAGAAGATGTAGAAATAAAGATGTGTAGTAATTTGGAGGTAAGGCTGCTATGATAAGCTAAAGAATCATCAAGTATCTAGGCCTCTTCTTTGCTCTGCCATCCTTGGCATGGGGATTCCATTTCTGATCTAAGACAGCCGCTCCACCTCCTGCTGTGATGTCTAAACCTGGCCAGCAAGAAAGGAGAAGAGAGAAGGGGATGTGTCGGTCTCCTTCTTTTTGAGGACTACATTGGGAAGTTGCACGTGTCACTTCTGCTCACCTGCCACTGGCCAGAACTTAGTCTCTCAGCCAGAGAGCCTAGTGTCTTGGCCACACGTAGCTGCAAGGGAGGCTGGGAAACATAGTCTTTCACTCAGCTGTGTAGACCACCAGTTCTCAAACTTTAATGTGCATATAAATCACCTGGAATCTGGTAAAGTGAAGATTTGGATTCTGTAGGCCTGGGTGGATAGGTGGCTGAGGATGTTGAAATCTTGCAGTTCTTTTTTTTTTTTTCTTTGTCCATGAGGCATTTTATTTGTAAATATGTATTACAGCTCTAGAAAAAGAACCCCAGGATTTTCCCTTCTGTGTGTTTCATCTTGCTTCTTTGTGGTCCATGATCCCAGCTGAGATTATCAGTACAATGAAACCAAACTGGCAGGATGGAAGCAGGTTATTCTGCCATTTTTCTAGATCTCAGGGTTGCACATCAAATCTGGGGCTGATCACTCCACACTTGTATAGCCTGGCTGTGAGATTCATAACAATTTTCCCAGCTCTGTGATCATCAATGATTTCAAATTCGCCAATGTAACCATGCTTCATCATTACAGTGAGAAAACGGATGATGACTTTGGAGCAAGGCCTAATAAGCACCTGGTGTTTGCCTCTCTTTTCAGCATTGTTGATGCTCTTGAGAACATCAGCCAGGACATTCATGCGCACCATTGTGGTGGCGCAGAAAGATGATGGAAAGAGGACAGGAGGGGAGGGCACACAGAGTTACGGGTGAAATCTTGCAGTTCTAACAGGCTCCTGGGTGAAGCCGATGCTGTTGGTTCTTGGACCATACTTAAGTAGACACTTGAAGAGTCTTGACAGCCTCATGGGAAGGTCTGTCTGCTTAGGGTGGGCTGGCCTTGCAGACTGAGTGTTCGTTAACCTGTTCTCATTGCTTCTGCAGCTATTTGGGCAAAAGCCTTTGGAGAGCATTGCATCTTCATATTAAATACAAAGATTGGCTGGTGTGGTGGCTCATGCTTGTAATCCTAGCACTTTGAGAGGCTGAGGTGGGCAGATCATTTGAGGTCAAGAGTTTGAGATCAGCCTGGCTAACATGGTGAAACCCCATCTCTACTAAAAATACACACACACACACAAAATCAGCTGGGTGTGGTGGCACATGCCTGTAGTCCCAGCTACTCAGGAGGCTGAGGCAGGAGAATCACTTAAACCCAGGAGGTGGAGGTTGCAGTGAGCTGAATTCTGCAAATTTGGATTTGCAGAATCCAAATCTTCACTTTACCAGATTCCAGGTGATTTATATGCACATTAAAGTTTGAGAACTGGTGGTCTACACAGTTTTCACACAGCTGAGTGAAAAGGCAGTGGTCCCCCAATGAAAGACTATGTTTCCCAGCCTCCCTTGCAGCTACGTGTGGCCAAGACACTAAGCTCTCTAAGACACTAGGCTCTCTGGCTGAGAGACTAAGTTCTGGCCAGTGGCAGGTGAGCAGAAGTGACCATTGCACTCCAGCCTGGGCAACAAGAGCTAAACTCCATCTCAAAACAAAATAAAACAAAAACAAATAAACAAAAGATAATGGCCAGTGTACAAAGTGTAACTAGGAGGCTCTTTGCCTAAATTAATTTGTATATTAACTTTTGTTTAAAATTTGGAGATTTCCTTGGGAAATAGTATTACTAACATAGTAATAATACTAATGAATTATTTTCTAAAGTCAAAAATACATCACATTAGCACAAATTTCTTGGCACTATAAATATTTAGATTTGTGGTCTTCATCCACAAATCTTTCAAAAGTGTGAAAAATTATACTTTATGCCAGTATAAATAGCATTTTTATTTCCTAGAGAAATCTAAGCACTCCAAGGCCCCTGAAGTAGGCTATCTTTTAAATTTTGTTAATAAAAATAGAAGCAAGTCTCCCGGAGAAGTGTGGCCTCCTCGGCCTGGGGCAGCCACCCTTGCTGTGTTCTCTTGCCTTGGAGGCTGCACCTCCATGTCTGAGCGCAGCCTGAACTGTGAGCCCCAGGATGGCAGAACTGTATCCCATAGTCCAGAACAATCCTGGTCCCTAGGGTTGGAGTTTGGAGGTTGGATTTCTTGGTTTGTTTTGTACCTAGCGATTGGCCTGTTCTGCTTAACCTGGCAATACCTGGAAGAGGGGCTTTGACCTCCCTCTGGCAAGGCATAAAAGAGGGCTTGTCAGAATAGCATAGGAGGGGTCAGGCGCTATAATCCCAGCACTTTGGGAGGCCGAGATGAGTGGATCACTTGAGGCCAAGAGTTTAAGACCAACCTGGCCAACATGGCAAAACCCTGTCTCTACTAAAAATACAAAAAAAAAATTAGCTGGGCGTGGTGGCATGTACCTGTAATTCCAGCTATTCAGGAGGCTGAGGCACGAGAATCATTTGAACTGGGAGGAAGAGGTTGCAGTGAGCTGAGATAGCACCACTGCACTCCAGCCTGGGTAACAGAGCGAGAATAGCACAGGCTGGTCAGGAAGATTATCAGAGGTAATTACAGTAAGTGAGCCATCGAGTGCTATGCAAACACAGAGCACTACTCTTGTGCAATAATGACAACTATTATTGTTAGTTTCTGGGTATTGCCATGTGTCAGGAAATGAATGCTTTACATAATTGTCTCTTTTAATTCTCTTAGAAGTTGTATGACATAGGTGCTATTTTCTTCTATTTTTTTTTTTTTTTTGAGATGGAGTTTCACTCTTGTTGCCCAGGCTGGAGAGCAATAGTGCAATCTCGGCTCACTGCAACCTCCACCTCCCGGGTTCAAGCGATTCTCCTGCCTCAGCCTCCTGAATAGCTAGGATTACAGGCATGTGCCATCACGCACGGCTAATTTTTTGTATTTTTAGGAGAGTCAGGGTTTCTCCATGTTGGTCAGGCTGGTCTGGAATGCCTGACCTCAGGCGATCTGCCCGCCTCGGCCTCCCAAAGTGCTGGGATTACAGGCGTGAGCCACTGTGCCCAGCCGTCTCTATTTTACAGATGGAGAAACTGAGGTTCTAAAAGATTCAGTAACTTGCCTGAGGTCACATGGCTGAGCAGCCAGAGTCAAGATTCAAACCCAGGCCTTTAGATTCCAGAACTTGGGCTCTGATATTGGACACTTTAAAATCTGTTTATATTATAAGAACATATTTTTGGATATGTTCAAGCTTGAGTCTGGATTTTGAAATCACAATTATGTTTAGTTTCTTTTAATATTCCAAAATGTGCCTCTAGCTACCTGGAGTGCCTCCTGGCGACTTTTAGTTCCTGGTGGCTGAAGTATAGTCTTTGTCAATTCCTCATATGTGTATCCAAAGTGTAGGGCGTGTGCAAGCTCTGCCTCTCAGCATCACATGTGTGGGTGAGCAGAGCCTCTGGACTTTTGGTTCACCCTACGGGCAGGAGAGGAGAAAAGGAACGGGGGCGTGGAAGAAGGAAGATAAAGAAGCAGGGACTCACGGATGCCCCCCGCCCCTCCCTTGGAGATCCTGCAGTCTGCCAGAACCATTATCTCACCCCGTCCTGTATGTTGTAGTCCAGATAATGTTTAATTCCCCCCTCCCTCCAACTTTGAAAATCACTTACCCCACAGTGTATAGAATAGGAATGCTGTGTGCTTTAGAAAGAGGCACAAAAATGGAAAGAGAATTTACCTTACCCCCTCTGGGCATCTCAATGGGCATTTTTTAAGATGCTTAATGAAGCATGGGGCTTCTTTGGCGATGACTTACATTCAGGCTGCAAGCTTGGGATTATTTTCTTCCCCAGCCCCTGAATAGGAGCGAGGGCGCCTCTCTTCTGTCTCTCCCCACCCCCACCTGCAGCTCCACACAGCTCCCATCTACCACCCCCAACCCGGGCGGCAAAGTTCCCGTGGCTCCCTCCCCCAAAATCAGTCTGAAAATAGCGCTCCGAGGGAGAGAAAGAGGCTTTGGGGAGTGTGACCTGAGCAGTCAGCTTAGGCGAAATGTGCACAATAAACTTCTATCTGGACTGAATTGTTCTGTAAAGTGGCAATCACTTCCCAGACAGACAGGCCCTGGAGGACCCGCCATTCTGCATCTTTTAATCATGGTTGCTATGGAGAAGGCCACTATTGCATTAGAGAAAGCGCCTTAACGCAATTAACACATAGTTCAGTTGTTCCTCATCCCTTTTGGGTCCAGGGCGGAGGGGGTGATGGAGTATGGTTTTCCCTGGGGCATGAAGGAGACTGCAGGCCAAACTGGGCAGGGAGGATTCCCAGGAAGGAAACAGCAGCACAGGACTGGGGTGTAGATGAAGGGACGTCCAAAGGAGAACCAGGCTTAAAATTAACAGAAACTCGGGGTTGAGGGTTTCAAAGCAAAGCAAACCAAAATAAATAAATAAAGAGCCTCTGCTGGTTACTTTTTGGATTCGGAAATATACTGAAAAATCTCTACACATCCTCTGGTGAAACGGATTTTCTACTATTTCTTATTTCAATGTGCTGCGTTTTCTTTTCTTTTTGAGAACAGAGGCAAACCCAGTAGCCCAGCCAAGTATGGTGTAGATGCAACCGCCTCTGCTGTTTTAAACTCTGGTTTGCAAGCTCATTTGCAAAACAAGGAAGATAAGTTTTTCTACGTAACTGAGCCATCAGTAGAAGCATTTCCCAGAGTGTCCACCTGGCTAGAAAAAGGAAATACTAGCGAAAATGATGAGTTTTGCTGGTTATGAAATGAGGACTTGAGGACATGTTTTCTGAAGTAACTACATTCCGAGCTTTTCCCAAGAACCGGGCTGTAGCTTGATGCTTTCTCCTCTCCTCTCTCTGGCTGTGTAGAGTAAAAGACTCAAGCAACAACTTAACTCTCAATTAACAGTATTTAAAAGGAAAAAAAGAAAGAAGGTATACTCAAGCATCCTCTTTTAAGAAATCAGCCTGGAAAGGGGAGGGCAGTGGAAAAGCTGGCCAACAAAGCAGAGCGGGAGCGTATATGTCTTGTATATAGATGTTTTGTATCACCCCTAATTAGCTAATGTATTTCTTTCCGCCGGACTCTTGGAGGAATTCTCAAGCGCGAACCCTGCCGCTCCTGGAGACCGCAGAAAAGCAAATGACACCGAATTTTCCCTTCTTAATTAAAATGTTAAACAGGGTTAAGATGCCAAGCTTCATCAGAGATATTTGTTCCCCTGGTGAACTCTGAGCCCTGCTGGGGTTCAGTTCAATGGGAGTTATTTGAGTCAACGCATGTTATTAAGTTTCCAAATGTAATCAGCCCAGATATTTTAATGGAAACTTTCTCCATTCTTTTAATAAGCATGTGGTTTGGTTAAAAAAGCACTTGGGTTAGGTGCCCTGCATTGCCCTTCTGTAACCAAATCGCATAGCAACAGGCAGCTGTCTCTACAAAGCCAGGCAGGCTCGGGGAGGGGCAGCCGGCAGGAGCCCAGCCCCCAGCCCCGGTGCTTGGCCAGGCATAAATATCTTCAATAGGATTAGAATGTTTAAGGGGCTAAAGGCTGTGGGAAAACTTTTGTCTGCCATATTTATCTCCTCTGCTGTTGTGTCTTAACATTTCCACTTGGGGGACAACGGGGTTAAAAGTAAGAGCAAATGTTTTGATGGGTTTATTTTGAATTATGAATCCATGGAGCTGCATAATTGCCTGTGGGCCTCAACCCGCTTCTCACTGTGCCTTCTGGGGACCAGAGGATAGGTGGATGGGGAAGGCAGTGGGAATCGACACCAGGGAAGGACTTCAGCGTAGAGAATTAATTACATGGGGTTGAGGGGAGACGCTTTTCTCCCTGGGCAGATGCCTGGTATCTTAGAGACAGGTTTCCGGCTCGCAGCCGTGCTGCTGGGGTACATGTGATGCAAGAGCAGCTTCCGGAGGAAGGAAGAACCGGGAGGCAGATGTTTCTGTCTCCTGGTCTGTGGTTCCATATAACTTGAGAGGATGCTGCATTCAAGTCTGGGCAAGGTATTCCTGCCTTCTGAGATGAACTGTGTTCCATCCCCCGAAATTCATATGTTCAAGTCCTAACCCCTGGTACCTCCGAGTGATTGTATTTGTAGAGAGGGTCTCGAAAGAGGTGATTATGTTAATATGAGCCGAATAAGGTGGGCCCTAATCCAATCTGACTCATGTCTTTATAAAAAGAGAAAGTTTGGACACAGAAAGGGACAGCAAGGTTGCATGCGCACAAAGAAAAGACCACGTGGGGCGCAGCAAGAAGGTGGCCATCTGCAAGCCACTGAGGGAGGCCTCAGGAGAAACCAAAGCTGCTGACACCTTGATCTTGGACTTCATCCTCCAGAACTGTGCGAATATCAGTTTCCATTGTTTAAGATTCCCAGTCTGTGGCATTGTGTTATGGCAGTCCTAGCAAGCTAATCGTCCCCTCAAAGTCTTTTCCAACCCCACTAGAGATGTTGACAATCATGTGTCAGAAGAAGCAGGAATAAGGGCCTGAAAAGACAACCTAGGCCACAGACCAAATTCTCTCTCTCCCTTTCTCTCTATCCCTCTCTGGAGAGAAACAAAAGTCACAATACTGAATGAAAGAGGCTGCCATCTAAGCAGTGTGAGCACATCCCCACACTGCACAAGAGAGCTAGGGAAGCCTCACCCCCCGCCAAAGAGATGAGCAAAGTGTGAAGTGGAGGGGTAGGCATTCTCCAACTTTAAGCGAAGTTGATATATTAAACTTGGACTCGAAAAGAGATATATTTAAGATTTATGATTCACTTTATAGAAATGACTCTTCACTTTGCAAAAGTATACGTAGAAAACATTAAATACAGACTCCTTAGGTACATCTAGAATTGGATTTAATGGAGAAAAATCTGGTTTGTACAAAATTTCTTACAGAAACACTTGCATGAAGCAGGGTCCACCTGTTTAGAGGATAAGGCACTGATGAGTAACTGAGATCTCTTTCTTGCATCAGTTATGGTCAGCAATGGGAGCTGTACAATCAGACACATGACAAGTGAAGCTTAATAGATGAATAGATACACCCATAAATATCTATACACATCTCTACCCCTTTATAGGTGACTATATATACATTTCCACACACACGTGCATATGTATGAGTATATGGATATACATGATCCATACACATGTACACTATTTCTTGCTGTTGAAATCTTCATTAAAGAGCAATTTATCCAGTGCTTGCTCCATTTGCTATTGCGCTGAGGTGCTTAGAATACAAAGACAGCACGTGTTTTCTGCATCTGCATGAGTCTGCAGTCTACTAAAGGATGAGCTATGGAAATAAATAACAGGTGATCTGAACATGATAGACGTTTATGCACCTGTTAGGGAAGCAAAAGCCTAGGAGAGCCAGAGGAACATCATTTTAAGTTCAGCGCTATCTTGAGAGTAACTAACAAGGGGCACATTCCTCGCCAGTCATGACCCAGCGTCATAAGAGGTTTATAACTGAGGAAACAGCTTAGAGATACCTGCAAAGACACACTCCTACAACAACAGAAAGTCCAGATGTCCCAATATCCATAACGATATATGCTCTCAAGATAATTATAGTTATGCTTTGATGTGCTTATGCGCTAACATGCCAGGGATAGTTTTCTTTCAATCAGCAGAATAATAAATTTTGTCATGCTGTCCGCCCACCCGCACATAGACATAGCTTAGCTTAGCTTTCACATAGATAAGACCCCGATATGAGAAAATCTTAAAACACCAGGCATTCCCCCTCTTGCTTTGTGAGGATGCCCCACTCTGGAACTGAGCAGTTTTCAAGAAAACTCTCTCTTCTCACTGTGCTCTGTGACTCACCTTGAATTCCTTCCTGCACAAGATCCAAGAACCCTCTCTTGGGGTCTGAATCAAGACTCCTTGTTCTGGCAACCCAAGCACATGGGGGATGCCCACCCATGTGACTATTCCAGGGCTACAGTTCCAGTGTCCTCTTCCATCCACCTCTCATGACGTCCAGCCTCAGTGTGTCTGGGTCACTGACCTCCACTTTAGGGAGGAGGAAAAAGAGAATTCTGAGCCAAGATGTGGTCAAATAGATACTCACTCTGTATAAAGGTAGTGAAAACATGAACATTTAGTAAAATATATTGCAAATTTGTCTTAGGCTGGTAACATAAGTTTCTCTTACCTGAAACTGGTCTCAAAGATAATCTAAAAAGCAGATAGGAAGCAGTTCAATTTTATTTTCTGCCCTTACAACCCAAAGCTTGCACTGGTCTCTTGGTTTTGGGGTTCCAGTATTTTTATACCTTCCTGGAGAATGTGCATGTGTCACTCATCCACGTTCTTTCTTCTCCCTCTCCCCGTACCCGTCTGCATTCAGATTCCTTCACTCTCGAGTGTTGTAGAAACCTCTAAGTGCCCTCCATCATCTCCCTTGTTTCCTGGCCTGAATAATGGTCCTAGTGCACAATTGCAATGACATCATTCCCCTAGTCAACAGCCATCAGTGGCTGGACATGGTGGTTCACTCCTATAAATCCCAGCACTTTGAGAGGCCAAGGAAGCATTGCTTGAGTCCAGGAGTTCAAGACCAACCTGGGCAACATAATGAGACCTTATCTCTACAAAAAAAATAAAAATTAAAATTAACTGGATGTGTTGGTGCCTTCCTGTGGTCCCAGCTACTTGGGAGGCTGAGGTGGGAGGATAGCTTGGGTTTGGGAGGTCGAGGCTGGAGTGGGCTGTGATCTCACCACTACACTCCAGCCTGGGTAACAGAGTGAGGTCTTATCTCTCAATAGATAAATACATAAATGAAGAGCCATCAGCATCTTCCCATTCAGGTGTATGTGACATTTATTAGCTGCTGTCTATGTGCTAGTTGTGTATATATGAGGCTTACAGAACAAAATCCTAACTAGTAAACCAGGCATTTGGGGGGCTGTATGCCCAGGACCCATCTGGCTCTCAGACATTTCAGTCAAGCTCTGTGGCCTGCCCAGGTGTCCAACGCTTGGTCCTGGCTGCACCACCAGCCAGCACACCTCTGCTGTCACCTCCCCATCACTGCTGTGCTCCTCCCCAGCCTGGGACAGTTTACAATCACTGAAAAGGGAAAGGGAAGGCCATGAACCCGTTTGTGTGAAAGAATAAGAATCAGGCAATCAGCAATGCACACGCCAAAAAAAACAAAAACAAAAAACCCCACCAACTTTGGTTTATTAAAAAATCTTTGAAGAAAAGATACTAAAATGGCCGAGCATGGTGGCTCACTCCTGTAATCCCAGCACTTTGGGAGGCTGAGGCAAGTGGATCACCTGAGGTCACGTGACCAGCCTGGTCAACGTGGTAAAACTCCATCTCTGAGGCCCGAGAATCGCTTGAACCCAGGCGGCAGAGGTTGCAGTGAGCCGAGATTGTGCCATTGCACTCCAGCCTGGGTGACAGAGAGAGACTCTGTCTCAAAAGAAAAAAAAAAATACTAAAATAGTGGTAATTTTGGCATAATGAGTCACACGTGGGTTTTTTGTTTTTACTTCTGTGTTTCCCAAACTTTTGATAACAAATATATTTTTGTTTTATATTTTTGTTTGTTTATTTTATTTTATTTTTGAGACGGAGTCTCGCTCTGTAGCCCGGGCTGGAGTGGGGTGGCCAGATCTCAGCTCACTGCAAGCTCCGCCTCCCGGGTTCACGCCATTCTCCTGCCTCAGCCTCCCGAGTAGCTGGGACTACAGGCGCCCGCCACCTCGCCCGGCTAGTTTTTTTGTATTTTTTTAGTAGAGACGGGGTTTCACTGTGTTAGCCAGGATGGTCTCGATCTCCTGACCTCGTGATCCACCCGTCTCGGCCTCCCAAAGTGCTGGGATTACAGGCTTGAGCCACCGCGCCTGGCCTATATTTTTGTTTTAATAATAATAAATTTAAAAAGCCCAAACCTGCATATTCTTCAAGATCTAACCCAAATTCCACTCAAAATAATAGACAACAAGTATGAGCTTTTAGATGTTTGAACTGAAGTTCAGACCCTGCTACCACGACCAAGTAACCTCGGGAGACACATCTGTAATATGGGATAGTGCCTTATAAAATGTGGAGGGTGAAATATAATGTCCCAAACCACTTAGCGTATTGCTGTGTAGTAGAGCAGCTGTCCCCAAACTTTTTGGCACCAGGGACCAGTTTCGGGGAAGATGATTTTTCCATGGACAGGTCGGGGGAGAGGAGGATGGTTTCGAGATGAAACTGTTCCACCTCGGATCATCAGGCATTAGTTCGATTCTCACAAGGAGCATGTGACCCAGATCCCTTGCATGCGCAGTTCACAATAGGGTTCGTGCTCCTCTGAGAGTCTAATGCTGCTGCTGATCTGAGACGAGGTGGATCAGGCGGTACTGCTCGTCTGCCCCTGCTCACCGCCTGCTGCGTGGCTCAGTTCCTAACAGGCCACGTGGACTGGTACCAGTCCACAGCCCAGGGGTTGAAGACCCCTTTAGTAGAAGATGAATACACTTTAATTCCCTTCTCTTTCATTCCCTCCACAAAGCCTGAAGCCCCATCAGGAATGATTCTCATCTTACCTGTGGGTGTCCGTTGTGGCCCTGCTGTGAGCTGTGATTATTTGTATGCCCTCGACTGAAGGCAGAAATTGTGAATAGGGCTGGTATTTAGTAGTCTTGGTATTCCTCGAAGCCCTGCTCTTCCCATGATGGTATGTTAGACTATTTGAGTATTTGTTAAACTGGAGTAAATAATCAATGTTTGTACTGAAATGAAGAATCTACCAGAATGGTCTCAAGAATCCAAGATTCGATGAAAAACAGACTCAACCAGAACAAGAAAAACCAAATGAAAAAGAGTAGTCATTTTAAACTCACTTTAAAGTCATAACTATCAGAAAATTCAGAATTATGACTCCCTTTCCCACCATAACCTTTTCACATCACACATATGTAATAGAGGCAGTAAAAGTTAACACGACATTCGGTAGTGCACGCTACAAACAGATTGCACGATGCGGCTGAGTTACTGTGGCAATGGGAATCATAACTTTGAATTTCCTCACTTTTATGCATTTGTAATAGCATCAGCTGTAACTATGCATTAGTGGCCCGGTTTACACTGAGAACCCAAACTGTATAACAGGAAACAAGAGAAATAAGAGAAATAAGCTACCATTTACGAGGCCTTGAAACTGCCCGTGACCTCTTGGGTTTTATAGGGTTTTATCCAAGTTTTCCAAGTGACCATTATCAGAAAGACATTGGAATAAACGGGATATTTTCCCCATTCACATAGAATTTTGTTTGGCTTTACCAAACAGTATTTATTTGTTCACTAACGTAAATGCTTTTAGGGAGGGGCTGCACCACTGTAGTATTGGTTGTTGTCCGTGCCACGAAGCTTGTGATAGGAAGCTCTGGGCTTTATTTAAATTGGGACTTTGAGGACAGTAAATAATGCCTGCTGCTCATGCAACACCTGTCTCTGCGGGCTTTCGGAGAATTCCAGAATGTCACCTCTAGAAGAAGCCACGCACCCCAGGGAGGTGCAGGACGTAACACCTTGGGTTAAGAGGTGGGCTGCTTTTCCATTGCCACGCCACAAAGATGTCTCACAAGACCCTGAGCTTGGTTCTGTGGTTCTGTGGCCTTCAGGGAGCTCTGCGCCTGGATCCACTGGGCACGTGATCCGCTTCTGTCCCTCAAAAGATGTGCAGAGAATGAGTCAAGGATGCCTATCGCATGACTAATGATTCTGCCAGGCATGACATTCTCCTGCATCTTCACCTTCATCCTCCATTCTTGTTGCAACCCGTAATCATGAATGTCTTCTCTGAAGGTGGAGAATGGATGAAGACTCTCTTTTCAGAAGTCTTTATACACCTGAAGGTTGTCATTAAAGTTTTCCTCACCACCTTCTCTAGCCTAAATCAATCCAGTATGCCTTGAACCTTTCTTCCTAGGCCTTGTTTTCTTACCCTTTGATCTTCACTGTCATTTTCTCAGAGGAGCTCCAGAGAGTCCACTCACTGGGGCATAAACACACAGTCGCCAGATGAGAAAGTGCAGGCTTAAGGATTGACTGTAAAATCATTTTGAGCCCGAGGTAGAACTTGTAATAACTCCCAGAAAAAAACTGTTTGAAGTACTCATCCAAATCAATATCAATAACCCAAAAACACCATGTCTCTCTCTCCCTCTCTCTTTCTCTCAATCACACACAAACGCACACACGTGCACACACACGCACACACACACACGCACACACACACACAAATATTTAAGGATGGTGGAGAGATTGTGTGAGCAGGAGTCTATTTACGTGCTTGTTTCTTCTGAGGAAAGTCGGTTCGTGATGAATGGTCATGAACTTGGAATGTTTTAAGCTCCTACATTTTATTTTCTATTTAGTTGACTTTGGTGAATGTCATTTGGTGATTTCTGTCAGGGTTGCATTTTGGAAAATGGCAAACACCTCCTTGGCAATACTTTAGAGGAAAAATCTCAGCAAGTGTTGGGGTGAAGGCCAGGCAGCTGGTGCCTGTGAGCCAGCCAGTGAGGTCAGCGTGGTCTTTATTTAGGGGGACAGAAGGAGAAGCAAAATTGTTTGTTAAATAAAATGCCTTTGATATTTGTATGAACTTCAGGAAGTACAGAACTAATTTCAGTAATCTCCAAACAAGGGAGGCAATGCTGGCAGTTTTATGCTTTTTGCAGGTATGGCCGGATATGTGATTATTTTGCAAGAGGTCCCAGGAAGAGTGAGACTGGAAGAAAAGTCAGAGATTTTAGTCCCATCAGTTAAATTACCTGACATGTCAATCTCTGTTCATTTTCAGGTGGTAGCACAAGCAATGGGTGAGTGTTTTTCCATGGGGTGTATAAAGGCCAGATGAAAGTCAAAAGGTTTTCTAGGCTGGGCGAGGTAGCTCACACCTGTAATCCCAGCACTTTGGGAGGCCGAGGCAGGTGGATCACAAGGTCAGGAGATCGAGACCATACCTGACATGTCAATCTCTGTTCATTTTCAGGT